>NC_058158.1:16930688-17125329 GCF_020080835.1 Cotesia glomerata | reverse complement strand
AATTAAATTTTTAAAATATTGAAAAATTTAGTGTTTCAATGGCGCTCGAACAGGGACGCTGCCCTTAAATGAATGCCGTCTATTCCTTGTAAAGTTATAAGATTACAAATTCACTTTTCATAAAACTAAAAAGTTACTAAAAATTTAATACTTTACAGAAAATTTATAAAATTTATCTAAATAGCAAAAATTTTCTTATAAAAACTGCAAAATTTATGTAACTAGTAAAAATTTTGCGTTAAAAATTAAATAAATTATAAAATTTATAAAATTAAGTTCTAAATCGACAAAATTTCTTATATTAATTCATTTAGTTCTTAAGCATCATAACTTGAAGATATTCCTATTGTATGAATATCATAAATTATAAAATCGTAAAATCATAATCCTAGCATTGTAAAATCAATTATGCTGATGTCATTTGCTTTATGTTAGCTGAGAAGTACTCTCAGTAGAAATTTAGTAAAAGCATCTTAGTAATAACTTTATCGATGTACAAATCTCTACAAATCTATTGTCTACTGTACTTTGTGTGCCGGGTCGTAAGCCATAAACACGTTGCGCGCTCGGGCTAAAGTAAACATAACCCAAGGTCTCGTTACTCGAACGTCTTTCGAGAAATCGGTCATCATATACCACGTATTGAAACGTTCGGAAATAAAATAAAGTCTTTTAGATTTATCTCTCTACAAAATATCTTTTGTTTAGCCGAAACTAAACCTCTTATTCAGTTTCATTATTTGGAGTAAAGATTTAGTAGAAAATATTTTATTATTAAAACTAAATACCGCTGCTAAAATAATTTATTTTATTTAATCTTACAGTTCGAATTTCGATAATTATATTAATATTATTTATTACGAGTATTAAACTTAACATTAACGTTAAAATTTAGGGATTAAATTAATAACACTGAGTATCGAATACTCATTAAATAAATCCGGGATTATAAAATTTACTTTGAATGCGTCACCGAGAAAATTAATCATCGAGAAAATTTAGGATTAAAAATCTTTGTCAGGTGTGTCATTATAAAATAATACTCTGAAAATTTAATCCACCCGGAAAATAATTAAATAAAATTTAATATCAAAGTTATTCAAAATGCTTCCTCGTACCCCAGTTAATCGCTTCTCGGTACCCGTCAGCCGTAATACAAATCAGATCCCACAAAATCCCAATCCAGTTGTATCAAATCAAAATTTATTAAATTTTAATCCGACTCAAGTCCCTAGTACAAGGCTTTACCCACAATTATCAGACGATTTACTTGGACTGGATAACTCACAAAATGACTTACACAACAGTACTGGTTACAACAACAATACTGATCCGACTCAGGTAATTCGTAATGATTTGAGCGGAGTACAAGACCTAGTGAACCCCGCAGATACAAGCGGTAACGATACAAGCCGAGTTCAAGACTTATTAGACCCGATAAATACAAATAATAATAACGCAAGTAGAGCACAAGGCCCTAAAAATACAAACAGTGCAACTCAAACTATTGAGGAAGTAGTTAGACAACTAAGATCTGAAGCAGAGGCCTGGAAAGCTGCCTATCATCAGTTAATGCCACCCTTTGCTAGTACCCTAGCTTTACGATGTCCGAAACGGTAAATAATAATAATAATCCTGCCAATAACACATACGCGTTTCAGCTGCGGGAATTATTCCCAAGTTCAAATTTTTCAGCGGAAAATCACTTTATGTTGTCAGCACCTCGCTTTCCTCCTCCGAGTATACCTCCATCCTCTACAGTACAAAACTCGACGCTCGGTGGGGCTGCGCATTTACCGTACGCGCCGCTGTATATCCCACCACTCGTACCGCCGATGCCTCAGCATCTACCAGCTACACATGTATAATCACACACCACGTTACCGTATGTAACTCAAATCTATACAGCACCACCGATGCCATACTATGTACCAGGTAAACACGCACAGTCACACACTACTGTACCTCACGTGACACATACTTATACAGCACCGATCGCCTCTTTTCACGTGCCTGCGTCGCAGACACAGCAATACACATATACTATTCCAGGCATAGTCCCAAGCGCTGCTCCCTCGTACATGTACCCGAGTACAGTCGCATCCTTACGGACTAATGACATTTGCCGAACTGCAAAATCATGGAATATTTTCTTTCCCCCACGCGATTCATCTATTAAATTAGATGCTGAAAAATTCATTAAAACCTGAGAACAACGAATGGTCAGTAATGATATCACTTTAGAAAATTTTAAGCCGGTTATTGCTTCAACACTAACAGGTAGCATTTTAGATTGGTGTTATCAGAATGAACATTTATTTATTAACTGGTTAGTTTTCAAAACTCACTTTAAAGTATAGCAAACCCACCAATCAGATGAAACTTTACTACAAGAAATTTATTCTTATTGCCAAGCCGATGACGAACTCGGAGTCACGTTTATTAACCGAATGCAATGCGCGTTTGCTCAGTTAGACGAGCCCTTGCCTGAACACCAACATATTCGAATTATTATTCAAAAATTCAATTCAAAATTTCGACTCAAATTCGGTGAAGATCACATTGATACGTACTTGATATTATATAAACGCGTTAGTGCTTGGCAATCAGTCGTAGATTCTTGTCAACGCTCACATAATAACGAAAAAGCGAAATTTAACACTTATTCCGATTATAATTCAAAAACTCGAACAAAATTTAATACTGTTACCAAATCGGAATTAAAGAATTCCAATAAGATGACGATTAAATCGGAAAAAGAACAAAAGACCACGCTTTTTGCATTGTCGAATCTAAGCCCAGTTAACTCACGTAACGAAATTCCAAAAAATGACCACTCGGACGTACTTGTATCCGTAATAACTAATTACCAAGCCGCGATGCAGGACATGTTCGAAAATTTACAAAAGAAACTTAACCAAGTACTTTCATAGACTGACTGCGACCGTTGTGGACGCTGCAGTCTGTTGTTCACGAACCACAGACGAGATACGATAAAGAGCTGGTTTACGACTCTACGAAAAACCCAAATCCTGAAAAACAAGGAGTTGCTCCGGTGATCTCTAACAAACCAACTAAGGCTCACATATCCGCGATCCAAACCCTTAAGGCACCTATTTCTTTAACTAGTGCCCCAGTTAGGTCAGTTTCTAACAACTGCGAACGAAATACTTCGGAAAATAGTTCAGAAACCCCTGATATTAACCAAAACGAATTAGATTACGAGTATATAGTAGGGCGGTTCATTTCCGCAAAGTTTTTTTTTTTCGCTGTTCATGCAAAATATTAATCTACAAATAGAAAAAGAAATTTTTACCAAGTTTGACCTCTTAATATTATTTTTAAGTACTTACAATTTAAATTTAAAATTTTCCGATTCAAAATGCATGTAAAAAATTCTTTTTTTTTTTTTTTTTAAATTTCTAATGCTTACACGGCTTTTACAATATTGCAAATCGGTTTGATAGACCTTGTGGGGAATTTTACGTTCTTCAAAATAGCCTTCGAGTTTTTAACTTCCCGCTAAAAATCTCAGATTTTCAAAAATCGGGAAGTTATTGTTTTTACCCCGTTTGGCAAAAATCGAGTTTTCATCAGATCTCGACGTTTGAAGGTCACAGGAAGCTTCCCTGACTACCCCCGCGATGTTGTCACTATGTCTGTATGTATGTATGTATGTGTGTGTGTGTGTGTGTGTGTGTGTGTGTGTGTGACTATGTGACTCGCTTATAACTTTTGAACGGTTGAACCGATTTCATCGCGGTTGGTGCCATTCGAAAGGGCTACGCTGAACTTAGATTTCCTGAGAATTTGAACCGATTCGGACCGATAGATTTTAAGAAATCTTGAAAAATCTTAAAAAAAATAAGAAAAAAATCATTTTTGAAAGTAGTTTTTTTGGAATATCTTTTAAACGGCTCTATCGATCAACTTCAAAAACTAATCCGCCCTTAAGCTTGAAAAACCACGCCGATCGGCGTCAACCCGATCAAAATCGGTTGATTCGTTCGAGAGATAGCGTGAACGAAAGAAAACCGAAAAACCGAAAAAGTATTTTTTCACATAACTTCGTCATTTCTTCTCGGATCGTTTTGATGATATAGAATAATTTCAGAAGTTAAAAAACCGCGTCGATTGCCGCCAAAAACGTGGAAATCGGTTGATTAGTTCGAGAGATATCCTCGACGAAATATTTGGAAATAAGGATTTTTTCAACATAACTTCGACATTTTTTGGAATAACTTTCAAACAGCTCTACCGATCGATTCCAAAAACTAATCAGCTCTTAACATCATAAAACCACGTCGATTGCCACCAAGCTGGTCAAAATCGGTTGATTCGTTCGAGAGATATCGTGAACGAAAGAAAACCGAAAAAAGTGTTTTTTCAGAGTTACTCCGAAATTTCTAGTTTGACCAATTTAAACTTAGAAATTATTTATAAGGCTTAAAAAACTACGTAGAATGCCGCCAACCGCGTAAAAATCGGTTCATTCATTCAAAAGTTATTGCGGTATGAACATTCAAAAAATAGTGTTCCATGAAACTTCTATCAGACTTTTGAGCTCAAAGAGCTCAAAAGCATAGAAAAGGTATCTTTTTGAGCTCGGAGAGCTTAAAACAACACACAGATTGTACTTTTGAGCTCGAAGAGCTCAAAAAAGCGGCCAGGTATTAACGGAATTAGCGGGAAGTTGCAGGGATGGCCTTTAGGGTCAACCGTTTTCCTAATTTTTTTTTTGTGTAACTCACACTGGTTCACCAGTAGGAGTCGTCGAAGTACAGTTTTTGAAAAAAATATATTTTCTTCTAATTTTTCGAGCAAACCGCCGAAAGTAGGAAGAAAAAAAGGACTGACTCATAGAAAAAAAAATTATCTGACCAATATTTAATGAATTTACAGCGGATTTTTTACTCGCGATTTTTTCTCACATATTCTGTAAACTCACATTAAGATGATCCTCTCCACATTCCTTTCTCAATCCTTTCCTACCAATATCCTATTACGTGAATGTGGAACGCTTCACGTAATAATTACCGTAACTCCTATTTTTTTCCGCTTCACAGCATTATTTATATTTGTACTGAAAATTTGAAAATTAAGATGAACTTTTTTTTTTTGAGAAAAAAGATTTTTTTATTTTAATTTTCGAATGTTTTCGTTTGTCGTTTTTTTTTGCATTCAAATTTACTGATAAAGCGAGGCAAATTGAGTGCAAAACAAAAAAAAATCAATTTTTCATTTTTCTGAAAATTGCAGCACGATAATGGATAAAATCTTATTCCTTTAATTTTTTCAAAATTTTGATTACTCGGGGCGGAAAAACTACTCAATCGATCAATCTGAAAATTTACAGGGTTTTTAGATGTACATTGAGGTGTGAAAATTCCTGCAATGTCTATCTTCCCCGTCGATATTTGTTAAGATACAATCGATCAACCAAAATAACGGAAAAGGTCACTTTTTTCTACTTTATTTAAAGCGGTACCGTACATCGATAAGATTTTTCTTTCTAAAATTTTTTTATGAGATTTTGTTGGGAATTTCTTCCAATTTCCAAAACTGTCCTTTTTTTGCAGTGCGATTATTGGTTGCAGAGATATTGATGGTTAAAGATAGAAACGTCCTTTTTTGTCTAATCTCGGATATCTCCGCAACAAATGGTCGTATCAAGCTAAACGAAAAAAGAAATTAAATCTGAATAAACAGGCTATCTGTTCCATATGGTCGCTTTGCCTGAAAAATTTTTCGGAGCCCGTAGAGCGAAAAAAAAAAAATTCAAAAATTTGGAAATTTTTTTTTGCTCTATTTCTTCTGATCATGTTGAAACTGTAATTCCTAAATTTTGACTTAGAGATATAAAAACTAGAGTCTTAGCGCTTTAAAATCCATCTTTTATTTATGCGATACAATCATTTTCCGCTGAAATACAGCCCGTCAAAAATCTACAAAAAAATTGCATTTTTTTTTTATTCCCTTAAGGGGTTATATACAGTTAGACGGCCAAAAAAAAGTGAATTTTCCAGAATTTTTTCTGAGAAAACTTTTAAATTTATTGATCCAAAAATTTATACACATATTATGGTATATTTTAACTGTATTTTAAGACTTAGTACTAGTAAAAATATTTATTTGAAAAAGAGCTACAGCTGATCTCCAGGAGCTCCTCTCAAAAAAGACGTTTTGCGGTGACCACTATATCTCGGAACTGGATCATCTGAAATTAAAAAATCAAACAGATTTCGTTAAAATAATGTTAAATCTAGTACAATCTTTTACACAAAATGGCGGTTTCTCAAAAAAAAAAAAAAATCGATTTTTCACCGAAATTTCGGCCTTAAATTGTTTATAAAAAAAAAAAAATTAGGAAAACGGTTGACCCTAAAGGCCATCCCTGCAACTTCCCGCTAATTCCGTTAATACCTGGCCGCTTTTTTGAGCTCTTCGAGCTCAAAAGTACAATCTGTGTGTTGTTTTAAGCTCTCCGAGCTCAAAAAGATACCTTTTCTATGCTTTTGAGCTCTTTGAGCTCAAAAGTCTGATAGAAGTTTCATGGAACACTATTTTTTGAATGTTCATACCGCAATAACTTTTGAATGAATGAACCGATTTTTACGCGGTTGGCGGCATTCTACGTAGTTTTTTAAGCCTTATAAATAATTTCTAAGTTTAAATTGGTCAAACTAGAAATTTCGGAGTAACTCTGAAAAAACACTTTTTTCGGTTTTCTTTCGTTCACGATATCTCTCGAACGAATCAACCGATTTTGACCAGCTTGGTGGCAATCGACGTGGTTTTATAATGTTAAGAGCTGATTAGTTTTTGAAATCGATCGGTAGAGCTGTTTGAAAGTTATTCCAAAAAATGTCGTTATGTTGAAAAAATCCGTATTTCCAAATATTTCGTCGAGGATATCTCTCGAACTAATCAACCGATTTCCACGTTTTTGGCGGCAATCGACGCGGTTTTTTAACTTCTGAAATTATTTTACATCATCAAAAACGATCCGAGAAGAAATGACGAAGTTATGTGAAAAAAACAGTTTTTTCGGTTTTTTTCGGTTTTATTTCGTTCACGCTATCTCTCGAACGAATCAACCGATTTTGATCGGATTAGCGCCGATCGGCGTGGTTTTTTGACGTTAAGAGCTGATTAGTTTTTGAAATTGATCGATCGAGCCGTTTAAGAGATATTCCAAAAAAACCACTTTCAAAAATGATTTTTTTCTAATTTTTTTTGAGATTTTTTAAAATTTCTCAAAATCTATCGGTCCGAATCGGTTCAAATTCTCAGGAAATTTAAGTTTGGCGAAGTCCTTTCGAATGGCACCAACCGCGATAAAATCGGTTCAACCGTTCAAAAGTTATAAGTGATTCACATACTTACACACACACACACACACACATACAGACATAGTGACAACCTCGCGGGGATAGTCAGGGAAGCTTCCTGTGACCTTCAAACGTCGAGATCTGATGAAAACTCGATTTTTGTAAAACGGGGTGAAAACAATAACTTCCCGATTTTTGAAAATCTGAGATTTTTAGCGGGAAGTTAAAAATATTTATCGGAGAGAAAAAATCTTCGATTCATTACTAAAAAATATATTTAAGAAGGTCGTGTTAAAATTTAAGACTAATCGGTTTAGCCGTTTTCGAGTAATGTAGGTCACTGACTTTGAAAACACCATTTTGAGAAAAACGCGTTTAAAGTTTGGAATGCACTTTACATGGGATAAAAATTTTTTTTTTTTAACTTACATGGAGTTGTCTATTCCAGGACAATATAATACACCCTCCGCCGATTCAGCAGCTTCTAATAACTCAAGCTGATGTTGTCTGCGAGCCATTCTTCCATCTCAGGTGCTCTCACGCGCTCTGAGATCGGAAATGCTCACGCGCTTCTCATCTTCTTTTTCGGCATATAAATGCACATTGGGCCCAACTGTAATTCCTATTGCATTCATATAATACAATAGTGATGCCATTCCTTCATTAAATATGCCAGCAGCTATGTATGTAGCAATTTCCACAGTTTTCGAACCGGCTGGAACAATTTTGGGAGAGATTTTCCAAATCAGTTGATTGCAGCTCTCGTTGTTGTTTTGGTCAAAACCACCTACACATACAACTTCTTGATCACCATAAGGTGCAGCCTTTAAAATTCCTGAGTACGTTTTGGAGTCACCGTCTCCGATGTAATTTTTGTACATGACTTCAAGTTTTTTCAATGAACGTTGGAACATTTCGATGACTGAATCAACTTCCATTTTCCCAGAAGAACCAGAATGATTTGCAGTGCAAGTATCTTCATGTTCTGCATACCATTCCTTATATTCTTCGGTACTGAGTTTCTTCTTCTAAGTTTTACACTGTTGCAGTAGGAACTTTTCACAACAATATCTATGATTTTACCAGAATAGTATCCGATCAATGATGTCACACCGTACAGGGAACTAAACCCTCGCTTTTTCCATGTACCATCGCCAGATACAGTTAATTCTGTCGAATCTTCATTGCCTTGATGTTCGGAAGTCAAATGTTTTTCTTCAGTACAAGTCTGTTGAAAAAGTTTTTCGGTGGCTGTTTTTATGCTGGAGTGAATATTATCTATTATCAAATCGTAAGTGGGCTGTGATATAAAGGCTTGCATGTCCATTAATCCACAAAATTTTGCTGCACCTTTTAACCCTAATCCGAGGACTCTCATGACAAATAAAAATCGTCGATTTATTTCATAAGAATGCGCGACAAAAGGACTAGAATTTATGTTACGATCTGCACACTTATCACACAGCAAAACAATTTTAATACTAAGTCCTCGTTCAGAAGCAGTTTGAAACTTGACATTTCCGTCACAGATCTTATATTTCACATGTTCAGAAATTGCTGCAAATACTATGTTATGTTAAGAGATTTTTTCATTTCTCTGGAAGCCTTCATTTTCACAAAAAATTACACAAAAAAATATGAACAAACTCACAAGTTTACTGCTTGGCTTTGTTGTTTATACTGACTACCACTCTTAAATATTTTCCAGTTTGGGGATAGAAAAATACTAATTTACATTTCAGGTATAGCAAAACACTAACACACTGTTGCTTTACACATCTAAATACATTAGAAGGGAGAATTTACAATAGGCAGGTGCATAAAAGGGATAGCGTTCCAGGTAGGCGCTGCCGCTCCGACCTTGTCCTTCAAGCACTCTGAAACGCCTTTTCAAATTTGCTTGTAACTTTGAAAATATTCACCGGAACGATATGAAATTTTCTGTGTGTATTCTTAAATATATGTACATTAAGGAAGTACGAGCGCCAAGACAACTTTTGATAAAAGGCTTGATTTTTTTTTAATATGAAGTTTAAATATGTCTTAACAAATTCTGAAAATTTGAAGGAGATTGCCCGATTATTTAAATAAATAATTAACTTTAAAGTTGAGCAATTTAACATTGGTCTTATGGGGTAACCTCCAAACATTGATACATTTCTGTATTTTTCTCGTAAAACTGTCGGTGAATATTTTTAAAAAACTTATGGATGAAAGTAAATATATTAGTGATAAATTTAATTAAAAAAAATTAACACTTGCCCGACTAATTAAAGTGTATTAATTAAAAGAAAAATAAATCCCGCCATTAGCCAATGTTAAATGTATATCTATATATTGAGAAAAATCATATGGTTACTGCTTTCCCCTTACCGCGCTAGAGTGGATACTTATCCCCACCCCGCCTAGCGCTCGTACTTCCTTAAGAAAATAAAATAAAAAAAAAATCGATTTTTTGAAGATTCTAACTGTATATAACCCCTTAATTTTTGTGAGTAGTGTATAATCCCATTCTAATTTTATACTCATTGAGAGCTTTCATTTGAGTACCGACATGAATTTTTTCATATATCTTATATATATGATATTTATAAAATATATGAAAAGTGCATGTGGGTACTCAAGGTCAACAACTATTTATAAATAAAAAATCTATTAAATAAACATTTTCCCGTGGACTGAATTGTGAATCTAAACCATTCTGGAATCCACCGGAAGACACACAAAAAATTCCATTAAAATCAGTCCAGCCGTTTCGGAAGAGTTCAGTAACAAACACACGCACAGAAGAAATATATAAAGATGTAAGAAAATCCAGACTGCTCGGATTGGGATTTAAACCTAGAACCTCCCGATTACATGTTGGCTGCACTTTAATTTTGAATTTTTCTATTTTCTAATATTTACGATTTTTTTTAAATGTTTTTTTTTTATAAACCATTTTTTAATTATAACGTACAAAGGAAAATTATCAAATTCGGTCCAGTAATTTATTTTTATAAATAAAGATATAGATTTTATACGGTGGTTGAGTATTCTTATATTTTCTAAATTCCCGCGCAATTTTCTTAATTTTTTCTTTCATAAGAACCTTTTCCTGACAATAACAAACTCATTAAAAAAAGAATTAGTGAAATTGGTCCAGCCGTTAACGCGTGATGGCATGACCAAGAGAAATAAGGATTCATTTCTATATATATAGATTAAGTTTTGTTAAGTTATCGTTGACCCCCTGCGGAAAATTGGTTATAATATATACGATACAACCGGCTTTG
This sequence comes from Cotesia glomerata, assembly GCF_020080835.1. Taxonomy (NCBI): domain Eukaryota; kingdom Metazoa; phylum Arthropoda; class Insecta; order Hymenoptera; family Braconidae; genus Cotesia; species Cotesia glomerata. Next base: position 17,114,723 of record NC_058158.1, on the reverse strand, counting down.
TCTCTACTCTCACAATTTTTAACGGATCTCCATCAAACTTCGCGTTCATATTCTACGGATAATTACCGAGGTTAAGTTTAAAGATGACTTGAATCAGTCGGTTATTTTAGAAATACGAGCTGATTTAGAATTTCAAAAAATTTCGAAAAATTCAATTTTTTTTTTTGTTTTCCTTGCTATAACTTTTGAATGCGATATCTTTTCATATTTCCATAAATTGAATCTTAAAGTTGATTTAATCAAATTAAATTTCCATGCTTATTTATTTCTCTCAATCAATTAGATCAGGAATAGGAGCAGATTAAAAATTTCAATAATCGCGAAAAAATTCTACTATTTTTAATCCTCTGTGCAATTACTTTCAAATAAGCTTCAATTCCAGTACCATATCATCTGAGTCTCAAAATTATGTTCTATTCCGCTATGCTAATTATAAAATTTGCTTTTGCAATAGTCTTTAACTTTCCGTTAAGAAAATCAAAGATTTTCAAAAATTGGAGTTATTTGTTTTACCCCGTTTTGCAAAAATTGAGTTTTCATAAGATCTCGACGTTTCAAGGTCTCAGGAAGCTTCCCTGACTACCCCCGGGCGATGGTGTCTGTACGTCTTTATGTGTATGTGTGTGTGTGTGTGTGTGTGTGTGTGTGTGTGTGTGTGTGTGTATACGTCTTTATGTGTGTGCGCGCGCGTGTGTGTGTGTGTGTGTGTACACGCGCGTGTGTGTGTGTGTGTTTTTTTTTTTTTTTTTTTTTATTAAGGGGGGGAATCCTTTTTACGGATTCTAGGCATAGCTGTTTGGCCTGGATATGTGGCGACTCGACTAAAGGCTAAGGTTTTATTCTTTCCTCCTTCTAATTGGCGTCATTTGCTCTTCTTCTTTCTATGGACCGCAGGTCTGAGAGGACTCCCGTGACAAACGTGTTTGTGGCATTCCAGCCTCTGATGACAGCATTGCTTCTACTATTGTCTCTGGTTGGATTTTCCTCTTCAGGATATTCTCCAGCTCATCTCGCTGTGGATAAAAACGTGGGCACTCAAAGAAGACGTGCTCTGCATCTTCATTGACTCCTGAGCAGGACGGGCACTCTGGGGAATTATTATGCTTAAAGCGGTGGAGATACGCCCGGAAACAGCCGTGTCCTGATAACATCTGCGTAAGATAATAGTTGACCTAACCGTGACTCCGGTTGTGTGTGTGCACGGAAAGAAAATTGTACGAAAAATTACAATGAAAACTTCGTAATTTTTAGTATAGAACATTGTAGTGCCGGACCAGAACTGAAACATCGTAATTGACACGATGCAACATCGTAAATTTCTATCACTCATATAAAAAAGAAGTTTAGGTCACCGAAAAAATAATTCTGTATCACTGAGGAATCGAACCCGGTGTTCTCTCGGCCACAAGTCCAAGGTTTATCCCCTTACACTATCGGAAGGAATATGTAAATTTCTGTTCAGTCACATAATAAGACCCTCCATGCGGTAGTTGGTCACCTTTCAGTGGTGGTGTCGCAAACTACTAGACTCGTAGTCAACTCGGCTTGACTAAACTTAGATTTTAAATACTATTAAGACAAATTTTAGAGCTTTTGATTTTGAGAAATCTGAAAAAAAACTACGAAAAAAAATTTTTTCAAATGTAATTTTTTTTGAATAACTTTTAAACAGCTTGACCGATCAATTCCAAAAACTCATCAATTCTTAACATCAGAAAATCACGTCGATCGCTGCCAGTCCGGGCGAAATCAGTTAATTCGTTCGTGAGTGATTGTTGTTGAAAGAAAACCGAAAAAAAATGTTTTTTTCACATTTCTTTTCGGATCGTTTCTTTTCGACATTTCTTTTCGGATCGTTTTTAATAAAATAAAATAATTTTTAGAGCTCAAAAAACTGCTTCGATCACCGCCAAGAACGTAAAAATCGGTTAATTGATTCGAGAGATATCTTCGATGGAACATTTGAAAGCAAGGATTTTTTTAACATAACTCTGATATTTTTTGGAAAAACTTTTAAACGACTTTACCGATCGATTCCAAAAACTAATCAGGTCTTAACATAAAAAAATCGGTTTATTCGTTCGTGAGTTATCGTTGACGATAGAAATCCGAAAAAAGTGTTTTTTCGAAATGACTCCGAAATTCTTGGTTCGATCAAATTAAACTTACAGATTCTTTATGGTGCTTAATAATTTGCGTCGAATACTGCCAACCGCGTGAAAATCGGTTCATTCATTCAAAGGTTATTGCGGTTTGAAAATTTGAAAAATTGTGTTTTATAAAACTTCTATCAGACTTTTGAGTTCGAAGAGCTCAAAAGCATAGAAAAGCTCAGAGAGCTCAAAATAAGACATAAATTGTATTTTTGAGCTCGGAGAGCTCAAGAACATCATTACTGCAATTTTAAGCACCTAGGTATGAACTTAGCGGGAAGTTGCACGGATGGCCTTCAGGATCTACCGTTTTTCTAATTGCATGCTTTAAGCGTGAAGCGCGCAGGTATGCTCTCCTCTCGCCTAAACATCGTGATTTCGATTAAAACGCGATTTTCATAATTTAAACTAAACAAATTATGGATAAAAAGCATATTGAAATAAATATGTCGGAAAAGCATTATTAGGGGCGTTAGTACAGTCCATTGGATTCGTTTATTCAATTATTTATTAATTTAGAATAATTAAAATATAACACTGATCTAAATTTTGAAATATAATGTACGCTAACTTGTATAAACAATATTACGATTAATTATCCAAATATAATTAATATACAAGGTAAAAGCGCTGGGGAATGAGACCGAGAACGAATCCGGGGTCAGGAGGATATATTCGATGTCTTTACTTGATCAATGCTCAACGAGAACTACTCGTCTCAGTACCCTAAGTACTTCTTCTCTCAAAAAATATTTCGACAGCCCTCATTGTCTGTCGATATCTTTAACTGTATACTTTTTACTTCTATCCTGTGACCTCGGCTACGTTTGGTGACCATTGTCACTCTGGACTCAAGCCCATTGCCATAACCATAAAAATTATAATCGGCTTAAGTTATAAATAATTATTAAATATTCTATGCTTTACAATTTTTCTTAAAACTAACAGACAAACTAAAATATTGGGAATTCCCCTATCTCTAGGAAAACTTAACTCCATATTGTCTCCGACACGGCCAACCTGACGATCACACGTCCTCGGGTGCATATCTAAATATTTTATTACAAGCTATGTCATATTTTTTTTTTTTTTTGAAAATATAACTTTTCTTTGTTCAGAGGCTAATTCAAGTGACAAAAACTTTCGATTATCAAATCAAATAAAATTAGTTTTCTTGAGGATGCCTTTTCAAAATTTCTATGATTGTCTATTCCAGCGATAACATGCAAGCTATATTCACTGCCACCCCAGGTATAGACCCTTAGCACTCACAATGGTCTGCAACTGTATACATCATACAGTAAAACTGTGTACCCACATAGTAATCCAACTATGTACACCTCAAGCCCCCGCCACATTGTCAACCACGCATGACATATGTAGTGCAGCTTACAACATCTCTGGCCCCCGCCATCTCACCAGCTGGCCTTCGCGCCCTGACAATTTTGATAAACAAAATTGATTCAAACTACCCTGAGTTTGCAGTTGCGACTACAGACTGGCGCAGATAGTGCAGCCAACAACTTCATCTCTGGCCCCCGCCATCTCACCAGCTGGCCTTCGCGCCCTGACAATTTTGATAAACAAAATTGATTCAAACTACCCTGAGTTTGCAGTTGCGACTACAGACTGGCGCAGATAGTGCGGCCAACAGATTTCTTTTGTCCCCGCCACTTCACCAACTGGCCTGTCATACCCTAGCCAAATCACTCTAGATTTGCTTGTACGACCTACATCTTGGAGCAAGTGGTGCGACCTCAAGAAAAAATCTTTTCTTATTGCCACCACATGTAAAATCTTATCTGAATTGCTACGCAATTGTTCCGTAATAGAATTACGCGAAAAGAAATCAGCGTGAGCCATTCGTTTACCTTCTCTATACACGATATCAAATTTAAAAATCTGTAAGAAATCCCCCCAACGGTGAACCCTTGGTGTTAAGTCAGCCTTTTTCTGAGAAGCTTTTAACGAATTACAATCCGTAATTACTAGGAACAGTCGGCCATGCAAATAATAGCGGAAAACTTTACTCCGTTAAATACAACTAAAGTCTCTATTCATATGGATGATATCGCGACTCAGCTGAACTAGTAGCTTTGCTATAATACTCGATAACTCTATTTGAACCATTAAATTTTTGCATTAATATAACCCCATAGCCATCAGAGCTAGCATCTGTATGCAACTCTATAGGAAAGTTCGGATTGAAGATCAATAGTACATGCTCACTAGTCAATACAGAGATTACTTTCTGACGGATATTTTCATGTACCTCAGTCCATTCAATATTTCTTTTGCTACCTGAGGTCAGAGGGTATAAGGGTTTTGTTACCTGTGGGTTTCGAGAAACGAGTATTTCGAAAAATTAACAGAGAATACGGATTTAATGAAAATAACAACTAGTTTTTGAAGTCTGTCTAACGTTTCCTCGATAGTTGAAGCTATAATCATAATACCATCCATATACACAATGACGTATGTATACGCAAATTATCCGAGGGATCTTACAACAGCGCGTTAAAAGATAGACGGTGCGTTCTTTAAGCCAAATGACATGGTCAAATATTCATATTTTCTATCAGACGTTACGAACACCGTTTGGTCAATCGATTCTGTCTCAACAGGGACTTGGTGGAATCTGCTAGCTATATCTCAGCACGTGAAATATTTTACATTAGAATTTCGAGCTATCTGATTAGCAATAAGGGGTAATAAAAATTTATCGTTAATTGTATTATCATTTAATGAATGATAATCAACATATAGATGATCCAAAACATCTTACTTTTTTAACCAATAATATAGGGCTTGCAAAAGATGAACGATTGGTACTTATAACATTTGCTTTCAATAGTTCATCTACTCTTTCTTTTACTACCTGCCTTTCCTCAATACTAAGACAATACGGTCGCCCTTGTACACTTACATTAGGGTCAACTAAACATATTTTAAGTACCCCAGTATTAACACAAGTACTTGGAAACCCCTTAATAAATGAATCTGTATATTCTTTTAATCTGTATCAATATCATTAAAATGTATTTTACTAATAGATTTGAGTTTATTACACGCATTAACCTGATTACTTTTAGATAAGTTAAATTATTTGAAGTTATGATTACATCAAATCCTTGCCCAAGAATTTTACGACTAATAAATATGTCACATTTTAAATAATCATGTGCAATAGTATGAAAAAGTATCTTTAACTTATGGCTTTTAATAGATATGTCAAACAAAATTTGTATAGTACAGTTCACGCTAACATTTTCAATACCCTTCAGAATTGTTAAATTATTTTTCTGTTTTCCTGCGATCCTAGTCGCAATACTTTCTTTGACCAATGAGCATTCTGCTCCTGAATTAAACCAAAATAAAAACGACTCACCACGATGTATTACAAAACCTGGCAGAGTTGTCACGGTGCAGGAATTGATTCGCCACTCAATAGATCCCTTAAAAAGCGTCGATTGCTGCAATAATTAATGAACTGTCTCCCAGAAGACATTCCACCAAACACACATTCACTGTCGCACACCAAGTAAACGAATCCGCGTTTGAATTTCCCGGGTTAAATTTCGGTAGTGAAATACTACGATTCAGTGACGCCGATTTTGTGATAGCCTTCATTAGCTTCACAATACTTTTGCTTTGCATTTCCAAAAATAGTTTTAAATTGCTCAGAGGAGAATGCAGCAAATGATTCTGATCCCACTTCTGATGTCGGAAAAGCATTATTAGGGTCGTTAGTACTGTCTATTGGATTCGTTTATTCAATTATTTATCAATTTAGAATAATTAAAATATAACACTGATCTAAATTTTGAAATTTAATGTACGCTAACTTGTATAAACAATACTACGATTAATTATCCAAATATAATTAATATACAAGGTAAAAGCGCTGAGGAATGAGACCGAGAACGAATCCGGGGTCAGGAGGATATATTCGATGTCTTTACTTGATCAATGCTCAACGAGAACTACTCGTCTCAGTACCCTAAATACTTCTTCTCTCAAAAAATATTTCGACAGCCCTCATTGTCTGTCGATATCTTTAACTGTATACTTTTTACTTCTATCCTGTGACCTCGGCTACGTTTGGTGACCATTGTCACTCTGGACTCAAGCCCATTGCCATAACCATAAAAATTATAATCGGCTTAAGTTATAAATAATTATTAAATATTCTATGCTTTACAATTTTTCTTAAAACTAACAGACAAACTAAAATATTGGGAATTCCCTTATCTCTAGGAAAACCCAGCTCGATATTATCTCCGACAAATAATAGTAACTACAAAACAAGTTAAAAAAAATTTCTTATCGATTAAATAAGATTTCTCAGAAAAAACTCGTTTTTCTGATGAATTAAATGAATAAAAGCGTGGTTTTCACGGGAGCACTGCCTGGGTAAAAAAGATTATGTGCAATTATATATAATTTTATATGAATCATGTATAATTATATATGATTCATATATAATTGTATATGATTCATGTATAATTATTCAGAGTTATATATAATTGTATATAATTCTGGATATATTTTTTCCTTAATTTTGTATATTTATATATAATTATGCAGAATTATGCATAATCATATATAGTAGACTGTGCCAAATAAATCGAAGATTTTTTTTTTTTTCGGTCTCATATCAACATTTCGTTAAGAGTTACGAAAAAAAAATTGCGTCAAAATTTGAGCCCTTTATCTTCCCTTCATCTTTCAGTTAGCGCTCGCAAAAATAATTTTCGCCAAAAAAAGTTTTTTTTTCACTTATTTTTCGTTATAGAAAATTCAATATACCAAATATGAAAAAACCTTTGGTATGGTTTTGTAGGAAATTAAATTTTCTACAATGATGATTTTTCGTTGAATTTAAAGAATCAACAGCTTCTTTTTAATAGCTAATTTAATTAAAATTTGTTCGATAATTTTTGTTTTCAATTATTGATGGACACGTATTAAACTACTTTTTAACGAAAAGAACTAACTAATACTATTTTTCTAGGAATATTTATGATCTAAAAAAATAGTTTTTATGCTTTAATCGATTGTAGTATGGCACTATAGAAGTTAAAAATAATTTTATTAAAAAAAATAATGAAGACAAAAAGATTAATTTTTTCGTAATTTTTTATTCATAAGTCTCATTGACTTAAAAATTATTCATGCTTCAAAATTAATAAAATATATCTTTTTCTGTCATTTTTATTCGTTAACGGATTCTTCTATAGCGCTCGTAACTCAAAACAGCAGTTGTAGTCTAGTCAACAAGTGCCTTTTCGGTTAACTTTCTTCAGCAATCTCCGACAATTATTATTGAGGTGTCATTTGATTCGGAATGGCAACTAGATAATTTTTGAAAAAAATGAAGTTCCGCTTGTAAAAATTACAAAAGTTATTTAGATTATAAATATTCCTTGAAAAATTGTATTAGTTAGTTCTTTTCGTTAAAAAGTAGTTTAATACGTGTCGATCAATAATTTAAAACAAAAATTATCGAACAAATTTTAATTAAATTAGCTATTAAAAAGAAGCTGTTGATTCTTTAAATTCAACAAAAAATCATCTTTGTAGAGAATTTAATTTCCTACAAAACCATACTAAGGGTTTTTTCATATTTGGTATATTGAATTTTCTATAACCAAAAAAATCAGTGAAAAAAATCTTTTTTTGGTGAAAATTCTTTTTTTTTTGCGAGCGCTAACTGAAAAATGAAGATAAAGGACTCAAATTTTGACACAATTTTTTTTTCGTAACAACAAAATTTTGACATGGGACCGAAAAAATAAAATCTTCGAATTATTTGGCACAGTCTAATATATAGTTATGTATCGTTTTTTATAATAGTTTAGATGATTTTTGAATCATTATATATAACAACACAAAATTATATATTATAATATAAAATTACATATAATTATGCACAATCATGTATAATTCTCCATATTTCTATAGAAAGTTTTTAGCTATTTTTGTATAATTCTGTAAGAGTATATATAATCATACATAATTATATATAATTCTACGTAATGTTCTCGGTCATTTTGTATAATTCTATATAATTATGTAAAAGTATATAGAACCATGTATAATTCTATATAATTTCATACAATGTTTTTCTCGTGTTTAACCATTTATATAAAATTATATATAATTATATAAAGTTATGTATAGTTTTAAAAATTTATATATGATGTTCTTCGTAATTTTTGTATGATTATAAACAATTATGTATAATTATATCAAATCATATTAAATTATATGATATTATAGATAATGATTTTTCTTAAATTTTTCGTATGATTAAATGAAAATCATACTAAATCTTCAAAGTTGAAAAAAGTGATGACAAAGATTACTTTTTTATAAACAATGATTTTATTTTTAACTAGCATTTACCAACTGCTTCGCTCGCGTTGAAGTCCATCGATAAATATCAAAGATCATTACATTCCAATAGAACTGAATCAATGTGATTCAAATTTTTTGACAAACAATTTTTTTATCTTTCGTGAAAAATAAATTTTTTTCTTTAATAAAAAGTATCCTATGTTACTTCTAATATTTCCAATAATATATTTACAAAGTTTCATGATGATCGGTTAAGTAGTTTTTGCGTGAAAGCGTAACAAACAAACTTACATTTACATTTATAATATTAGTAGGGATTTAAGTCCAATTTTACAATAAAATTACCAAATTCTCTTTGAATTATTTGGTCTCTTACATACAAAATCTTCTACTCTTAATAACTGAAAAACACTTTGTATTTCTCTCAATTTTATTAACAAGTAATTTTCAGATTCTGTAACTGGTATAATATGTTTTACTACTGCTTACATATTTAGATTACTGATCATTTTACTATGTTCAACTTTCAATTCTTCAATTAAAACATACAATTCATTTTCTATAGAAAATAAACAATATAAAAATTAACAATAGTCAAAATAAACAATCTATTAAAAATGTACTGCTTTCATTTAGTTGTATAGGATTTTAAGAAATTTCATAAAATTATATGTAAATCTGATCTTTCTTGGGTTTGAATGTAAATAAATTTAATAGATTCTGTCGGGTACAATATGTGATTCAGACCAGTGAGCAGCGTGCAGGACTGATAACCAGGAGAAGTCGAGTTCAAACCCAGCAGACGCCCGGAATTTTTCATCAGATAAAATAGTTCTTGATTACTACATCATACTCCGAATCGCATTGGTTTTAATATAATTAAAAAAAAAAAAACAATTTTTTTATCCATGTTTAAAAAAAATTAATATAATTATATGTGATCGCATATAATTATATATAATTGGATATAATTATATATAATTATGCCGGGCCATTTTTTAAATCTAATTATACCCAATTATATATAAATTTTTTTATCCGGGTGGGCTTGATAACACCACATCTTTGTCAAAAATCACCTTCACGATTAAATTTTTTTTTTTGTTTTATTCCTGAGGGAGTTTGTCAAAACCCTTGTGAAAATTGCGTGTCAAAATAATTCCGTTTCGATACAGTTAATTTTTTTTTCATATAAATTTAGCTCATGGAATAGCTCATGAGTAGCTTCCTAGCTTTATTATTTAAATTTGAATGGTTCAAATTTCATCAAAACCACGGAGATTTGAATTCAATATAATGCACCAAAATTTTTTGCTTACAACCATAACTAAATCTTCTTCATGGCCTCTTAATACTTACAAACACTTATCCTCAAATGTTCGAAAAAACTCTTATAAGTTTTTAGTAAATTTTTATTACCTTATGTTATTCTATTGATTCTAGTGAAAATGACGTGTTTTGTTGAATACTTGTTTGTTGAATTTCGTTCGTACATGAGTTAACTTAATCACTAAAGTGAATATTTACTTTTAATTGATTCGATACCTCACTCCAGCATGCAGTTTTCACGTCTTACTGTGCACGTGCATTATGAAAATGCACTACCATCATTTTTTATGACGTGCCGAATGAAGTATAACTTTAAAAAAATTTTTTTTCTTAATCTGACGTTTAGTATTTCTCAAAATCAAATATCTGAATCTGTTTCAATTTTTAATCTTAAAATTATACAACAGTATTTATGACAATCTTTAATAACGCACATTTTTTTGTTTTAGTTTCCCAAGGTGATTTTTCAAAGCGCAACGAATTCCGTTACCAATTTTCTTGGATAGGATATCAATATATCTCTAAAACAGTGGTTTGTAGTTCTATAGTAGTATTGTAGTTCTATAGTAGTTCTATAGTAGTTCGATAGAAATATAGTTCTATAGTTCTATAGTTCTATAGAAATATAGTTCTATTATACATAGATTTATTAAATTCGTAATAACAATAATTGTATAACAACAAAAGTGACCAATGTTATCTCAAATGTATTTAAAATCAATCTCTCAAAAGTTCGTAATTGTAAATTAAATATTAAAACCCTCCTATAATAAAGATCAATTTAACAATAACTTGCAGGTACAGATATATTTAATTATTCATTTAGGGATCACTCTCATTGGCCTCCTGCTTGAACGTCTTCTTAAGATAAAGGAGCTATTGATTTAACGGTAAATTATAAGGTCATTCAAAATCACTCCTAAATTTTTGAACAAGTCAACCTAAGACATTCTAGAATTTCCTAACTAAATAAAAAAAATAGAGATAAATAGATATCTGTAAAGTTATCATTGATTAATGATTTATCATAATCTAAACAAGTAAAAAAATTCTAATTAGTGCAACTAATTAGGAAAAAATAGCCAAAAATTTATCATCACAAATAATTTTTTTCGCTTGACTAATAACAGAGATACTGATGGTTAATAGTGGGTGAGTCAATGCAAGTTTTACATGCGTAAAAAATGGTAACAAAAAGATAATTATCGAATTAACTTTCCAAACGACATTGCTTTTTGGATATTTTAATATCGTCACTAATTCATTTAAAAATCTGTAAGTATAACCCGAACAAAAACAGTTTCACTGTAAAAATCGCGCCAAGTCCTCGTTCATTGACCTTACATTTATTTCAAAAACAAATTAATTCTTTACAAAAAGATGTAAAATAAAAATGAAACCAAGTAACGGTTATAGGGTAAATGTTCCAGTAGTTGACCGCTTTCATAAAAAAGTCCAAAAATTGTTATTAACTACATTTTTTATGACCTTGAAATTTACATTTAACTATTGTTGAACTTATAATCATTACGAAGAATAGGTATTCCAAATATTATTTAATTTTTAGAACATCGAAAATAATTCATGAAAATTTTTCACCGCATGATCTGACTAAAATCGGTCAATTACTATAGTAGAGTATCTGAGAGGTGACTACATGTTTTAGTTAACAAAAAAGTTTCTATTAGGTTAATCTTATCAAATTAAATTCTGAACTAGTCTTTAATAGTTTCTTAACAAATCTTTTAATAAGATTTTACAAAAATAATCAAATAAATACCAATTCAACGACCGGTCAGATACTGGCACAATAAAACACCGTTGTACCATCAATAAATGACTTCGGTCATCTATTGGAACCTGCTATTTTTCAAAATACCAGTAGTTGACCGCATGCACAGTTGTAAGTTTCTAACCTATCTAAAATAAAAATATAAATATGTTTACGTGATAATTTAATGTCTATATGAGTGATGTTATTTAAAATAATTTATAATTATTAAATTATTAGTAATAAAGGAGTATTTATGCTTAGTGTTTAATGTCTTTCAAATAAGATGACTGTTGAGTCAAAAGTTTAAATTTGTACACTGATAAAAGGATTTATTAGCTATTAATAATTTAATTTATTTAGGAGGAAAGAGTACATTTATTGATAGTTAATAAGTATTTATTTATATTTAACCAATATTTATTAACAGTTAATAAATATTTTATTGGGTGAATTTGTTTCGCTTGCAATGTTATATGATATGAAGATTCCTTATAAACAAAAATCATCTTTATAAATTATTTACATTAATTATATTATTTTATAATAACGTTTACTGTAACATACCGAATTTTATCACAGCTCATAATTATTTTTTATATTTCAAAATATTAAAAACGTTAATTTATTTGAAGAATTGAATTATTATCATGTATTCCAGCTGTAGGGTTATAAAAAGTGTCAAAAGAAAATTGCTGTTTTTGCTTTTGATTTTAAATAAATATTTGTTAACAGTTAACAAATATTCATTAACCATTAATGAATATTTATTAACAGTTAATAAATTGTATTGAATAAATAATTTATAAACTGTTAATAAATATTTATTAAACCCTATGATGTTAACAAATCATTTATTAACAGTTAATAAAGCTTATTAAATATAAAAAAATCCTTCTATCAGTGTAACAAGTTTAAATATGAATTTTTTTGTTGACATTAGAAATATATAGACATAAATTTTCAGTAATTAATAGTTTATTTTAAATAATAGTTATCATTTTTAATAATTGTATACATGTGCCTCAAAAAAATGTTTAGCTTTTGTCATTATTGAATCTAAGTTTAATTTACTAATCTATTACGTTTTTATTATTATTAGTTTTGTTCTAAACTAAACGAATTTTGTTTACTAATAATACAAATCTAATCTAAATAAATAAGCATAAAAATATTATACATTAAACGTAAAAAACTAATTAAAGTTTACAAAATAACTAATGTTTGATAATCGGTCAACTACTGGAACATTCCGGTCAATTTACTGAATCAAGCCGGTCAACTACTGGTGTTTTTATTTTATCTGTATTTAAATGTAAATTTATATGTAATTTTATTAATAATTCAAAGAAATAACATTACATATCAAAAACTTAAATATTTAAAGTTTAAATAAACTTTGAATTATTTTTTTTTAATAAATAATAATTAAATTACGATCAATTGAAATGCCGAAAATCCTTAATCGGTCAACTACTGGTACATTTACCCTAATTATTAAGTTAAAAAAAATTTATTTGCAAATTTAGGAGATAAAAAAAGTTTTTTGGACGTACTTGATGCACATCATTGAGTAACACAAATTTTTTCATGTCCAATAACATCATTGATGTGTACTACAAATTTATGTGTGTGTAGATTCCAACAAATACATAAAAAAAACTATTACTATTTTTTTCCCCCGTGTGCGTCCCTCCCTGCGCCTAGATTTGGCAACATATGCACTAAACCGGCCCAAAAAAATTAACTACTTTTTTTTTTTAAACTATATCAAAAATATTATTTAGGATAACAAAAACAAATATTGTAAGAATTTGAGCTCTTAATATTAATATTAAGAGTTTTACCATCGCAATTTTTAATTTCTTTTTCCAGAACGGGATTTTGTCTCATAACACCTAAACCGTCGAGGTAAATGAAATTGACTAAGAGACATTTCTTTAGAAAAATTTAATGGCTTACAAAAAAAAAATGATTAAAATTTTTTGTCAGATGAATTATTTTTTCATAACCACGTCTTTAAAATTGGTATGATTTCACCATGTGATTTTTTAACTTTGGAATATTGTAGCCCTGATTAAACAGAATGATTTAAAATGATTAAAAAATTTTTAATCATTTTAAATCATTTTTAATTATTAAAATATGATTCAAAATGATAAAAAAATTTTTAATCTTTTCAAATCATATCTAATCGTTGAAATTTGAATTCATAAAGTATTTTGTGATGAAACAATATTGTGAATTTTTAATTTTAATTCAAAAGTTTTAAATCATTACGGTTACAGAAATTTCATGATAAGAAATGATTCGGCATGATTAAAAATTCTTAATCCTAATTGAATCATTTTAAATCAAAAAGCGACAAAAATTCACTGAATATTTCATCATGAAAATAATTCGATATAAATAAAAATTATTAATCCTAACGCAATCATTTTGAATCATTACAGATAACAGAAATTTCAAAAGTATTCGATAATTAGAAATGATTCGACATCGTTAAAAATATTCAATCCTAACTTAATGGTTTTGAATGAGATAACTAGTCCAACGGCTAAAGAATGAAGCCCGTGTACATTTTATGTCCATGGGAAAATCCAACCCATTTTTATGTATTTTGGGTCAAGGATTACGAAGATTATATTTAATTTTTCGACAGATAATGCAAAGAATTGTAAATAATAATTTAATTGTTTAAATCGTGATAACTCAGAAACGGCAGATTTGACTCTCTGTCGTGCGCAAGCATCCCATGGACTCTATCGACAAACGGGAAGCAAAAAAAAAAATACAAAGACGAAAAAAAATTAGAAGCGCGGTGTAGACTAGAGATTAAGAAAAGAAACTCATGAGATCCGTGAAGGAGACTGTATAAAAGATTTCCAGACCCATAATCGATCGATCCACCCCATAGACACGGAAAAACAGCCCCATAAGCGGCTATTTTCAGCTAATTTCCGCGAAGTTTGAGTTTTAAAAATCCATTCCCCGGTGTCCACTGGAGATTAAGAAAAAAAACTCATGGAAATCATAGAGTAGACTCTATAGTAGATTTCGAAACACATAATCTATCGATCTACCACATAGACATCGAATAACAGCTCCATAAAAGGCGATTTTTTGATAATTTGACGAAAATTTGACTTTAAAAAATTAAATTCTCGGTTTCCACCGGAGATTAAGAAAGGAAACTCATAGAAATCATAAAGTAGAGTCTACCCAAGATTTCCAGACCCATAATTAAACGATCAACCCCATAGACATCGAGTATCTGCCTCATCAGATGACAATTTTATCTTATTTGATGGAAATTTGTTTTTTTAAAATTCGTTTCTCAGTGACCATTCGAGATTAAGATTTTTTGATGTCAAATTTCTGACATTTAAGTAAAAAACACGCTTTTTATGGGGCTGTTACTCGTTGTCCATAGGTTTGATCGAATAATTATGGGTCTGGAAATCTTCGGTAGAATCTACTCTATGATTTCTATGAGTTTCTTCTCTTAAGAGGTTATATACAGTTAGACGGACGAAAAAAAGTGAATATTCCAGAAATTTTTCTGAGAAAACTTTTAAATTTATTGATCCAAAAATTTATCCACATATTATGGTATCTTTTAACTGTATTTTAAGACTAAGTACTAGTAAAAATATTTATTTGAAAAAGAGCTACAGCTGATCTCCAGGAGCTCCTCTCAAAAAAGACGTTTTGCGGTGACCACTATATCTCGGAACTGGATCATCTGAAATTAAAAAACCAAACAGATTTCTTTAAAATAATGTTAAATCTAGTAATTAATCGAAGGAATAAGCAAAATAAAATTTTTTGACAAAATGGCGGTTTCTCAAAGAAAAAAAATCGATTTTTCATCGAAATTTCGGCCTTAAATTGTTTATAAAAAAAAAAATATTTATCGGAAAGAAAAAATCTTCGATTAATTACTAAAAAATATATTTAAAAAGGTCGTGTTAAAATTTAAGACTAATCGGTTTAGCCGTTTTCGAGTAATGTAGGTCACTGACTTTGAAAACACCATTTTGAGAAAAACGCGTTTAAAGTTTGGAATGCACTTTACATGGGATAAAAAATTTTTTTTTTTAACTTACATAGAGTTGTCTATTCCAGGACAATATAATACACCCTCCGCCGATTCAGCAGCTTCTAATAACTCAAGCTGATGTTGTCTGCGAGCCATTCTTCCATCTCGGGTGCTCTCACGCGCTCTGAGATCGGAAATGCTCACGCGCTTCTCATCTTCTTTTTCGGCATATAAATTCGCATTGGGCCCAACTGTAATTCCTATTGCATTCATATAATACAATAGTGATGCCATTCCTTCATTAAATATGCCAGCAGCTATGTATGCAGCAATTTCCACAGTTTTCGAACCGGCTGGAACAATTTTGGGAGAGATTTTCCAAATCAGTTGATTGTAGCTCTCGTTGTTGTTTTGGTCAAAACCACCTACACATACAACTTCTTGATCACCATAAGGTGCAGCCTTTAAAATTCCTGAGTACGTTTTGTCGTCACCGTCTCCGATGTAATTTTTGTACATGACTCCAAGTTTTTTCAATGAACGTTGGAACATTTCAATGACTGAATCAACTTCCATTTTCCCAGAAGAACCAGAATGATTTGCAGTGCAAGTATCTTCATGTTCTGCATACCATTCCTTATATTCTTCGGTACTGAGTTTCTTCTTCCAAGTTTTACACTGTTTGCAGTAGGAACTTTTCACAACAATATCTACGATTTTACCAGAATAGTATCCGATCAATGATGTCACACCGTACAAGGAACTAAATCCTCGCTTTTTCCATGTACCATCGCCAGATACAGTTAATTCTGTCGAATCTTCATTGCCTTGATGTTCGGAAGTCAAATGTTTTTCTTCAGTACAAGTCTGTTGAAAAAGTTTTTCGGTGGCTGTTTTTATACTGGAGTGAATATTATCTATTATCAAATCGTAAGTGGGCTGTGATATAAAGGCTTGCATGTCCATTAATCCACAAAATTTTGCTGCACCTTTTAACCCTAATCCGAGGACTCTCATGACAAATAAAAATCGTCGATTTATTTCATAAGAATGCGCGACAAAAGGACTAGAATTTATGTTACGATCTGCACACTTATCACACAGCAAAACAATTTTAAAACCAAGTCCTCGTTCAGAAGCAGTTTGAAACTTGACATTTCCGTCACAGATCTTACATTTCACATATTCAGAAATTGCTGCAAATACTGTAATAAAATTTAAAATGCGATACTCAATAGACGGATCACGTGGAACTGAGATTTCCTCTTATTCTTTAAATTTTTTCGCCGAAGCACTGAAACTACTTTCATCCGTTTCAGCTGTTTTTGGATTAAAAACATTTTTGCGCTTTTTTGTTCTCGACTTACGTATGTTAAGAGATTTTCTCATTTCTCTGGAAGCCTTCATTTTCACGAAAAATTACACAAAAAAATATGAACAAACTCACAAGTTTACTGCTTGGCTTTGTTGTTTATACTGACTACCACTCTTAAATATTTTCCAGTTTGGGGATAGAAAAGTACTAATTTACATTTCAGGTATAGCAAAACACTAACACACTGTTGCTTTACACATCTAAATACATTAGAAGGGAGAATTTACAATAGGCAGGTGCATAAAAGGGATAGCGTTCCAGGTAGGCGCTGCCGCTCCGACCTTGTACTTCCAAGCACCCTGAAATGCCTTTTCAAATTTGCTTGTAACTTTGAAAATATTCACCGGAACGATATGAAATTTTCTGTGTGTATTCTTAAATATATGTACATTAAGAAAATAAAATTAAAAAAAAATCGATTTTTTGAAAATTCTAACTGTATATAACCCCTTAATATCGAGTGGACGACGAGGATCAAATTTTTTAAAGTAACATATGCGACAAATAAGACAAAATTTACATCTTATGCAGTCGATACTTGGTGTCTACGGGGTTGATCGATTAATTATAGGTCTGGAAATCTTTAGTAGACTCTTCTCTATTATTTCTATGAGTTTCTTTCCTTAACCTTGGGTGGACGCCGAGGATTGCATATTTTGAGGTCAAATTTTTGAGAAATAAGTTAAAAAACGTCTTTTATGGGGCTGTTACTCCGTGTCAATGGAATTGATCGATCAATTATGGGTCCAGAAATCTTTGGTAGACTCTACTCTATGATTTCTATGAGTTCCTTTGCTTAATCTCGAGTGGACACCGAGGATTGAATTTTTTATTGTCAAATTTCCGTCAAAATAGACAAAATTTGCATCTTATGGGGCTGATAGTCGGTGTCTATGGGGTTAATAGATTAATTATGGGTCTAGAATAGAAATCTTTAGTATACTCTACTTTATGATTTCTATGAGTTTCTATGCTTAATTTCGAGTGGACACCAAGGATTGAATTTTTTAAAGTCAAATTTTTGACAAATAAGTTCAAAAACACCTTATGGGGCTGTTACTCCATGTCAATGAGGTTAATCGATCAATTATGGGTCTGGAAATCTTCAGTAGACTCTACTCTATGATTCTATAACTCTACTCTATGATGGTCTTTAAATTGAAGAGGAGACTTGACAAAAGATTTCTAGACCCATAATCGATCGATCAACCCCATGGACGCCGAGTAACAGCCCAATTAATGGTGTTTTTTGAATAAATTGATAGAAATTTGAGTGTTACAAATTTATTTCTCAGTGTCCACGGGAGATTAAGAAAAAAAAACTGATAGTAATCATAGAGTTGACTCTATAGAAAATTGCGAGACCCATAATCGATCGATCAACCCCATGGACACCGAATAATAGCCCCATAAAAGGCGATTTTTGACAAAAATTTGACTTTTAGAAATTCAATTCTCGGTGTCCACCAGACCTTAAGGAAGGAAACTTATGGAAATCAGAGAGTATACTTTAGGGAAGTTTTTTAGACCCATGATCGATCGATCCACCCCAAAGACACCGGGTCACAGCCCCGTAAGCGGCGATTTCTTTATAATTTGACGAAAATTTGAATTTTAGAAATTCAATTCTTGATGTCCACCAGAGATTAAGGAAGGAAACTCGTGGAAATCATAAAGTAGATACTACTAAAATTTTCCAGAACCATAATTAATCGATCAACCCCAATGACACCGAGTATTAGCCCCACACAGAAAAAAAGAAATATTTGTTTAAAATAAGATTTATTTGAGCCAAATATATAAGATAGTTGGATATGGCAAAATAAATATTTATTTCTGGTAAATATATAATATATTTGAGCGATTTAGTTGCGTAAAATAAATAGTTTATTCATGGTAAAGATATGGTTTATTTGTGGTAAATAAATCTCAGTTGACGACAATGATGAAGTTTAAAATTTATTGTAACATCAAAGTTAGCTGTCACTTGACAAATTTCTAATTTAATTTAACAAATAAATTAATTCTAAAAAATTATTTTTTAAAAATTGCATTTTTAATTTTTTCAAATTTCTACATGTCAATTTTTTTCTCTTATTTTTTAACTTTCTGCTAAGAAAATAGAAATTTTCAAAAATCGAGAAGTTATTGTATTTGCCCCGTTTTACGAAAATTGAGTATTTATCAGATCTCGACGTTTTGAGCTCCTAGGAAGCTTCCCTGACTATTCCCGCGATGGTGTCTGTATGTCTGTATGTATGTGTGTGTGTATGTATGTATAAGTGTGTGTGTGTGTGAGTGTTTTTTTTTTTTTTTCTATAGAGGAGGTCAAATACATTTACGTATACCAGGACGAGATGTTTGTCCTGGGTATGTTGGACTCGGAATTCAATATTATTGACAACAATTCCGACTAAACATCCTTCTCTGTCTTTCCCCATAGATGTTACGGGGAAGACTAGATCGGGACCGCGTTAGCATTACTTCAATCCATTCCGTGTTGCGTCTCACGACCGTTGCTCCTAGTTACTAGTCTCTTTCTGCGATTTTTTCCTTTAAAAAACGCTGCGCATAGGCTGTGACAGCTTACCAGTTATCTTTTTTTTAATCATGCAGGTTAATAAGCTCTCAGGGGAAAGCGTGTTGCCAATAGTTTCATCAGTACTGCTTTTGTAGTCCTTCCACCGGTCACACTCAAAGAACGTGTGCTCGACGTTGTCAATTTTGTCTGGGCGGTTAGTCTTTGCACGTTAGTGTGCTGTGCAGTCCCATCTTAAAAAGATAGGCATTGAACTGCCCATGTCCCGTCAATAGCTGGGTCAAGAAAAAGTCCGTTTCTCCGTATCCCAAGAAAGCCAGACGTTGATGTTTGGGATCAGGCGTGCCGTCCATCTGCCCGTCTCTCCCGATGTCCATCGGTCCTGCCACTCTTGTAGCGTTTCCGCCTTGATCCTCGTTCTTGCGTCTTTCATGTTTTCGTCACTGTTTTTAGCGTCATAGAGTTTCGCTCTCTCAAACGCGAGTAGGTCGATGAGTGCGGCTCCCGCAATGACCAATATAGCCGCCTCGGAAACCGTTCGATAGGCGCAGGCAACCCTGAGAGCACCTCACCGCTGCACTGCCGCTATTTTTCGTCGGTAGGTCTTCTCTTTCAATATGCTTGCCCATATTTCTGCTCCATAAAGGAGTACCGAGTGGACTACTTCTAGAAGAACTCTTCTCTTTTTGGTTCTTGGTCCCATAGTGTTGGTCATGAGTCTTGCTAGGCTAGACACCGTCTTGCTGGCTTTCTTGCATGCACTGTCAAGGTGTTTGTGGAAAGATAGTTTCTCGTCTATCATTACCCCTAGAGAGCGCAGGGCTCTTATTGACGTCAGTGTTGTTTCTTCCATGTCCACAGTGAATGGTTTTGGGAACCATTTTTGACGTGTCAGAACAACCATCTCGGTTTTATGCTTGGCAAGTTTCAGGTGGTGTTTATCCAGCCGGGTCTCGATGGCGTCAATGGTTTTCCGAACCAGTAATTCGGCCTCTTCTACGCTGTCTACTACTATCGTGGCCGCAACGTCGTCTGCAAAGCCTGTTAGCTCTACTTGCTTTCGTAACGAGATTTCAAGAAGCTCGTCGTAGTCCGCATTCCATAGATCAGGCTCCATTATTGAGCCTTGCGGTACGCCAGCCGTTATGGCGTATTCTTGTGGGCCTTCCGTAGTTTCCGCTATTAGCTTTTTTTCGTCGTAGCACGGTCGATGTCGTTGTGAAGTCTCCCTTGTATGAGCTTTTCGAGCAGTTTTCCAGCAATGTCTAGCATACAGAGTGGTCTAAACGACGAATGTGTTACGGGGGTTCCATTTCCTTTGTCTAAGAGAACCAATCTCTGCCGCTTCCAGACCGCGGGAAACGTGCCAGTTGCCAAGCATGCGTTGTAGGTGTTCAGGAGTATGTCTGGATATTCCAGGGCTACAATCTTGATCACTGCTGCCGGGATGCCGTCAGGTCCAGGTGCCTTTCCTGTTTAGAGTGACTTGGCCGCGTCTTGTAGTTCCTGAGATGTGAAGGGTGTTCCTTCGCTGTTTTTAGCGTAGTGTTTCTTCTCCCGCGGCGGGTGTTTGGGAAAAAGCTCCGCTACAATGCTGTCCATTAAGGAAGGAGACTTCGGTGCTTCTGGTGAAGCCTTTCTAAGTCGTTTGGTGACAATTTGGTAGATTTTGCCCCAGATGTCCTTGTCGAGATCATTACAGATATGTTTCCACAATATCGCTTTTCTTGCTTTAATGGCTCGGTTTAGCGTCTTTTTGGCCAGCTTGTACTCTTTTGAATACAAGTTCTCGCTTGGAGAGCGTTTCGCGGCTCTTGTTGCGCGGCGACGTAGCTTATGACATCTTTTGCGAAGTTCTGCTATGTCTGTTAACCACCAGAACGCCGGCCTGTGGAAACTCCTATTTTTCAGCCGCAGCATAGAGGCGTCACATGTGGCAGCAATCGCCTTCATCATATTTAGCACTGCCTTTTTCGTTTCGCTGCAGGTATCCGGAGTCGGGTTGTTCTGAAGAATAGACCAGCTTCGTGCAAGTGAAGCTCGCAATGCCTCTGGATCAAGCCTTCTGGTATTCCACCTCCGCTTAGAAAGGTCGTGTTGTGAAACTGGAGTAGATGACAATCCAACGTTGAATGTCACAAACTGGTGGTCACTGCTACTGTATTCTTCGGATACAGTCCAGTCTTCGATCATGTTGGCAGTCCTTGGAGTCGCCAATGAAATGTCGAGGACAGGCTCTTGGTACCCTGGTCTTCTAAAGGTCGTGGTGCTCCCGGTGTTCAGCACTATAAGGTCGAGTCTAGCCGCGACGTCAGCGACCTCGTTACCTCTGGTGTCGGAGAAAGCAGCGCCCCACTAAGCCGATTTAGCATTGAAGTCTCCAGCTACGATGACTTCACCGTTTAACTTAGTGACCGCATCTTCTATATTTACCAGTTTCTGTCGGAATACACTAATCCCTTCGTTAGGTGAGAGATAGACGCTCATGAAGAAGGTTGTGGGGGTTTGAATCCAGACAAAACCTGCTCCACTTCCGCTGTTGTTGACGGTAACGTTCTTTGTGTTCACAATCCAAATTGCTGACGTGCCAGTTTCGTCTGTGAACCATGTTTTACCTTCGAAGTTTAGATATTGCTCGCAGATAAAGCAGACGTCGATTTTCTCTTCAAATACACGCTGGCGCAACAGGTTTTGCGCCAAGGCGCACTTATTCAGGTTGCCTTGTAGTATGCGTGTCATTTCTACCCTCTCTTGGCTTCTGCAAGATATGTGCGGAATGCCCTGCAAGCTCCAGTGCCAGAAATATGGCATAGATTATCCTGGGCATCTTTGTCTGGAGCACAAAGGAAGCATTTTGGCTTCTCCTTGCAGTTTACGACCTTGTGGTTCTCTCCGCCACACTTGTAGCAGCACCTGCTTCTGTTTGGTCCCGCACACTGGCGTGTTTGGTGTCCAAAACTAAGACATTTTAAACAGCGGGTTACTTTTGCAACTGGGCGTATACGACAGTTCACCCAACCAATTATTATATGGGCCTTGTCAAGGGCCTTAATCGCACTGGCCTAGTCTACTTTGCAGAAGGCTGTCCGATTTCCTTGTCTTCGGTCTTTCGAGCTATTTTAAGGAGAACGCCGCCGTGTTTCGTCTTTTTAATAGACTCTGCGCTCGACTCGACAGGGCTTACTTACCTTGGCCTTGATTTTCTTTAGGATATCAGCATAAGTTTGGCCGTCTACTGGTTGAACAAGAACAGCCTGAGTTCTTGTCTTCTTTCTCCTGGGTTTCTTAGAGACACCCTTACTTGACTGGCTTTAAGCTTTATTAGGGGGAGCCGCTGTTTCATGCTCTTTTTTCTTTTTCTTCCTTTTTCGGTCCACTGTAGTCCAGACGTCCTTTCAGGCTGTCTTTTTCTGTGGTGGCTTCTCGATTATTGGAGAAGGGCTGGGCGTGGACAGCTGCCTCTTCTTGTTACTGTCCTTTCCTTGTTGTGGTAATTTTTGAGGAGTGACCGAAGATGGCTGTGGTTTTTTGGTCAGACTCGGAGTTGTTTGGGTCGTTGAGGCTGATATGCCTGATGATTTGTTGGCTAACCTATATGCTGTAGTGATAGATGTAACCAATTTTCTAATCTCATGATGGAGATTTTTCTTGTCCTTTATAAACTCGGCTAACGCTTCGATCTTGATGCCGAGCCTCTCCATTGGTGACTGTTGGCCTGTAACGGTCAGTACAGAGTTGATTCTTTCTTGATCGGTTTGATTAGTGACAGGAGCGAAAGATTCTTCACTTTCTGGAGGAATGTTGCTCAGCTGTCCGTTCTCTGCCATCTCGGCTGAATTCGTACTCCCTGTAACGTTGCTAGCGTCGCTAGACAGCAGAGCCATGGGGTCTGCTCCGCTGTTCAAACGGCGCTTGATAACGACGAGTTCAGGCCCGTTTGTACGCCTTCCCTCGCCAGCACTGAGGTATCCCCCCGCTGCACCGTAGACGATGTTTGAAATTGATCTGGCATTTTCATATCATCTTTTGCTAGGTTTTGGTCCACCCCGAGTATCCTATTTCCTCGGTACCCGACGCATCTGGCGTGCAGATATGCCGGGCATTCCCCTATCTGCCACCTGGGGAGGCCCCCGATGCGGGGACCCAGCAAGCCCGACATGAGTGTGTGAGTGAGTGTGTGTGTGTGTGTGTGTGTGTGTGTGTGTGTGTGTGTGTGTGTGTGTGTGTGTGTGTGTGTGTGTGTGTGTGTGTGTGTGTGTGTGTGTGTGTGAATGTATGTAAACCTCTTATAACTTTTGAACAACTAGGCCGATTTGATCGCAGTTGGTGTCATTCGAAAGGACTTGACAAAACTCAGATTTTGAATACAATTTTGACCAATTCGGACCAGTAGATTTTGAGAAATCACGAAGAAACTAAAAAAAAAAATTTTTCAAAAGTCGTTTTTTTGGAATAACTTTTAAACGACTTTACCAATCAATTCCAAAAACTAAGCAGCTCTCAACATCAAAAAACCACGTCGATCGCCACCAGTCCAGTCGAAATCGGTTGATTCGTGCGTGAGTTATCGTTGACGAAAGAAAACCAAATAAAGTGTTTTTTTTTTAACCACATTGCGATTTGAAAATTCAAAAAATAGTGTTTTATCAAACTCCTATCAAACTTTTCAGCTCGAAGAGCTCAAAAGCATACAAGAGCTATTTTTTTTAACCTTGGAGAGCTCAAAATAAATCACAAATTGTATTTATGAGCTCAAAGAGCTAAGAAAATCGAAGATTTTTGAAAATCGGGAAGTTATTGTTTTCACCCCGTTATACGAAAATCGAGTTTTTATCGAATCTCGAGGTTTCAAGGTCCTAGGAAGCTTCCCTGACTAATTCCGCGATTGTGTCTGTATGGATGGGTGTGTGTGTGTGTGTGTGTAAGTATGTAAACCTCTTATAACTTTTGAACGGCTTGACCGATTTGATCGCAGTTGATGCCATTCTAAAGAGTTCGACTAAACTTAGAGTTTGGATGCTTGGATCGATTGGGATTGATAGATTTTGAGAAATCCTAAAAAAACTGTGAAAAAGAAATTTCTTAAATGTGGTTTTTAAATTCCCGCTAAGAAAATTGAAAATTTTCGAAAATTGGGAAGTTATTGGTTCTACCCCGTTTTTCGAAAATCGAGTTCTCATCAGATCTTGACGTTTTGAGGTCCTAGGAAGCTTCCCTGAATCTTTTCGCAATGATGTCAGTACGTCTGTATGTATGTGTGTGTGTGTATGTGTTTTTTTTTTTTTTTTTTTAAGGGGGGAATCCTTTTTACGGATTCTAGGCATAGCTGTTTGGCCTGGATATGTGGCGACTCGACGCAGTGTCATACTGAAACTCGACGCTAGCACCCCTACCCACTAAACCCTAATCCCCTTTTCCTCTTTCCCCTAATCCCTCATGGAAACCGCCGTCAGGCATTACTTCGTGAAGGGAGGATCTAGCTACTGCTTTTTCTTCTGGTGGCTAAGGTGCTATTCTTTCCTCCTTCTAATTGGCATCATTCGCTCTTCTTCTTTCTATGGACCGCAGGTCTGAGAGGACTCCCGTGACAAACGTGTTTGTGGCGTTCCAGGCAGCCTCTGATGACAGCATTGCTTCTACTATTGTCTCTGGTTGGATTTTCCTCTTCAGGATATTCTCCAGCTCATCTCGCTGTGGATAAAAACGTGGGCACTCAAAGAAGACGTGCTCTGCATCTTCATTGACTCCTGTCATTGACCTATCCAGGACGGGCACTCTGGGAAATTATCATGCTTAAAGCGGTGGAGATACGCCCGGAAACAGCCGTGTCCTGATAACATCTGCGTAAGATAATAGTTGACCTCACCGTGACTCCGGTTTAGCCAAACGTTTATCCTTGATGTGAGACGATGCGTCCACCTACCTTTCACTATGGCATCCCACTGTAGTTGCCATCGACTTATGCTCTTCTGCCGTTCTTCACTTCTAAGATCCTCAGCGCTTAGTGTGGTTGACTTCTTTCGTTGGTAAAGGATCCGTCTTTCCTCAGCTAAGACTCTGAGAGGCAAAGTTCCGGAAATTACACACACTGCTTCCATAGATATTGTGCGGAAGGCGCTTGCTACTCTTAAGGCACTCAGACGGTAGACTGGTCCAGCCTTTCTCCATGATTCTTGCTTCTCTAGTGCGTACGCCCAGATAGATATTCCGTAAGTAAGCATTGATGTGACTACAGATGATAGCAGTAGTCTTCTGCTCTGCTTTAGGCCTCCGACGTTTGGCATCAGGCGTGCTAAGCTAGCTACCACTGCTGATGCTTTTGCACTCACGTGTTCGACTTGCTGCTTAAAGTTGAGTCGGGCATCAAGCATCACTCCCAGATATCGGATATATGGTTGTGATGTGATTTCTTGTTCTCCGACTTTCAGCTTTATGGTCTCTATCACTTTTCTGCTGGTAATAAGCACAGCCTCAGTCTTTTGTTTAGCCAGTTGTAGATTCATTGAGTCCATCCACCGGTTAACTTTCTCAAAGGTGATACCGAACATGTGGTTTATCTCATCTAGGTGTTTAGCAACGATTACGACAGCTACATCATCTGCATATGCAACAAGCTTGACACTTCTTGGAAGAGTCAGTCTCAGCAGGCCATCATACATGACATTCCACAGAAGTGGACCCAGAACGGAACCCTGGGGTACACCTCCGATAATATCATACTCTTTTGGACCATTCTTCATGTCGTATCTCAGGATTCTGTCCGTGATGTAGCTAGCCACTATCCTACGTAGATATCCTGGTACGTTTCTCTCTTCCAGGGCTTGCCTAATGCAGTCCCGTTGGCGGAGTTGAAGGCATTTTTGATGTCCAAACAGGCCACCAGGCAGTACTTCTTTGCTCCACCCTTCCATCTGATCTCTTCGATTGCCTCCTTGGCCGTTGCAACAACCAGATTAATTGCGTCCAGGGTTGATCGTCCTTTCCGAAAACCATACTGGTTATCTGCCAGGAGTAGATCGACAACTGCTTCTATTCTTTGGTGGATTATACGCTCAAATATCATACCTGCCGTGTCTAACATACAAAGTGGTCGATAAGATGACGGTTCTTCTGGTGGCTCTTTCCCTTTTGGAAGGAGTACTAGTCGTTGCTGCTTCCACTTCCGAGGGAAAATCCCTTTCTTGAGGCATGTGTCGTAGACGTCCAGGAAGAATGATGTCACTGCTTTTATAGTTGTTTTTAAAGCAATATTGGGAAGCTCGTCCAATCCCGGCGCTTTATTGTTCCCTACACGATTACAAGCCTCCATCAGTTCTTCCTCCGTGACAGATGGAATGTCATCCATTTCATTCTGCGCTAATAGGTAGTTATACTCGCTTTGTTCGGGGAACAACGCGTTTACGATCTTCTGTAGGAGTTGAGGACACGTGGGTGATGGCATTAGCTGGTTTTTAAGATGGGTCATGACCACCTTATACGGCCTACTCCACAGATCTCTGTCCACCTCGTTTATGAGCTTCTTCCAGCATTTTCTTTTGCTATCTTTGATGGCTTCGTTCAGGGATCGACGGGCTTTTTTGTACTCTGTGACCAGCTCCGCAGAGTTAGGTCGTCGGTAGCCACGCTAAGATATTCTTCTCTTCTGATGACACTCTTTACGAAGGACGCTGATGTGGTCATTCCACCAGTGAACGGAAGGTCTTGTGTTCATGCCACGTCTACGAGACATATTGACGTCACAAGCCTGGGTCACTCTTTTCATCAGGTCCTTGGTCTTCTCTTCTGCGCAGCCCGCGATAATCTGGTCACTATTGAGAGCTACTAACAATGCACTTGGGTCAAGAGTTTTTACCTTCCAACCAATGGTGTTAAGCTGCTTTTTAGGTCTTCTCGGGTTCTAGACGTTTGAGATTTACCAGAGAATCACGTTGTGGTCGCTGGCTGTGTAGATATCCATCACCTTCCAGTTTATATTACCTCTGGTGAGGCTGCTACTGACGAAAGTGAGATCTACAATAGAACTTGCGTCTCCTTTGGTGTAGGTTGGTGTATCAGCACTGTTGAGTGCTACACTACTACATCTAATGTAGAAATGGCTTCTAGTAGTTCCTTTCCTCGCGCGTTTGTATGCTTGGTGCCCCAGTCTACTTCCCAGGCGTTGAAGTCCCCGGCTATTGCCACTGGGTGGTAATGCTTCGCGTCATCGGTAAGTCGATCCAGAAATGCGGTGAATTCGACAGTACAAAGGCTAGGTGGTGCGTAACAGCTATAGAAGCGAATGCCCTCTACTGATACTGCTACAAAGCCAGCATTGCTGTTGTCAACTGCATTTTGGAAAGGGAGCTTGCCACATGACCAGATGGCAGCTTTGGATGTGCTGTCAGATTCCCAGGGTTGGGTACTCAGGTGTTTATATGGCTCTGCTATCAGTACCAAGTCAAGCTCTAGTTCTCGCACGAATTGCATGAGCAGGTCATGCGCTGCCTCACAATGGTTGAGATTGAGCTGCAGTATCCTCATCATTGTTTGTTCGTCAACTTCTGGAGTGCCTCCTGAAATAACGAGAACTTATAAGTACCGGCATAGTGGGCAACATTCTCTGCACTTTCAATCTCAGCACATAATGCACATTTGGCTGGATTTTTACAATCAGCAATCTTGTGCCCTTCTTGTCCGCACCTGATGCCAAGCTTCGACCGGTCCACCGTGTTTCTGCACTGGGATCCATGATGTCTGAAATGCCAGCACTTAAAGTATTGAATAGGTCTCTTCGTTGCCCTTATTCGGCAATTAACCCAACCAATCCGGATTTTGCTACTTCCATCCAGTAGTTTCTGTGCTGTTGCTGCTGGTGGAATTACTGTGGCAATTTGAGTACCTTTATAGGCCTTACGGATCTTGATTGCCTCTAGTGGTATCTCACAGCTATCTCCAGCTTCCTTTTGTAGGGCACCCTGGATGTCGTCCTTCGTTGTGACATCATCGACGTCTCGGACCTCAATTACCTCCTGTGGTCCTTTGCAGGTTACTCTTGCGTCTTCTTTCAGTATGTCTGCAATGGTCTTTCTCAATGTTTGGCCTTTGTCGGTGTTCTTCTTCGAAAGAGTTATCAGCATATCTCCAGCATTGGTCTTATAGATCTTCTCTACCGTACTGCGGACCTGATCATCAGAGACGTCCTGTTTTATTCGGCGCAGGATTTCGGCGTACTTTGCTTTTTCTGTCAGCCGGATGATAAGGGCATCCGGTCTGATCCACAGGTTCCGGAAACTCCCAGTGGGTTACAACAGAGAACGATCTTCTTCTTGCTAGGTCAGTTAGTGTGACCAACCTATTAAGGGGAGTTTTGTCCACGGGAGCGTATTTTATTTAGCTCCTACCCTCTGTATCTTGTCAACTAAGAGACTCAGTGTCATTTAAGGACAGCGAGCGTTCTCCCATCTGCTCGGGGAGACGCGCTTGATAGCAGTATCTCTTCTGCCGCGAGTGTGTTTTTTTTTTTTTTTTTTTTTGTTTTAAGGGGGGGGGAATTCTTTTTACGGATTCTAGGCATAGTTGTTTGGCCTGGATATGTGGCGACTCGACGCAGTGTCATACCAAAACTCGACGCTAGCGCTCCTACCCACTAAACCCTAAACCCCTTTTTCTCTTTCCCCTAATCCCTCATGGAAACCGCCGTTAGGCATTACTTCGTGAGGAGAAGATCTAGCTACTGCTCTTTCTTCTGGTAGCTAAGGTGTTATTTTACCTTTCTTCTAGTTGTTGTCATTTGCTCTTTTTCTTTCGATGGAATGCAAGTCTATAAGGACTTCTGTTGCAAATGTGCTGATGGCGTTCCAGGAGGCTCTTGATGACAACATTGCTTCTACTATTGTCTCTGGTTGGATTTTCTTCTTTAGGATCATCTCCAGCTCATCTCGCTGTGGGTAAAATCGTGGGCACTCAAAGAAAACGTGCTCCGCGTCTTCATTGATTTCTGGGCAGGACGGGCACTCCGGTGAATCATCATGCTTGAAGCGATGAAGATACGTCCGAAAACATCCATGTCCTGACAACAACTGCGTCAGATAGTAATTGACCTCGCCATGAATTCGGTTTAGCCAAACGTCGATCTTCGGTATGAGACGGTGTGTCCATCTCCCTGTTGTCGCGGCGTCCCACTGCGATTGCCATGTGCGATGCTGTTCTGCCATACTTCAGCTCTGAGTTCCTCGGCACTTTGTGTGGTTGTCCTCTTTCGTTGGTAAAGGTTCCGTCTTTCCTCAGCTAGGACTCTGAGCGGCAAAGTTCCGGAAATGACACACACTGCTTCCTCTGATATTGTTCAAAAGGCGCTTGCAACTCGTAGGGCACTCATACGATATATTGGTCCAGCTTTTCTCCATGAATCTTGCACCTCTAGTGCATCAGCCCAAATGGATATTCCGTAGGTGAGCGCCGATGTGACTACTGATGACAATAGTAGCCTCCTGCTCTGCTTTGGGCCTCCGACGTTCGGCATCAATCGTGCGAGACTAGCTCTCACTACTGACGCTTTCGTACAGACGTGTTCCACTTGCTGCTTGAAGTTGAGTCGGGCATCAAGCATCACTCCCAGATATCGTATATGAGGTTGTGATGTGATTTCTCGGTCACCGACTTTCAGCTTAATTGTTTCAACTTCTTTTCGGCTGGTAATAGGCACTGCTTCGGTCTTCTGCTTGGCCAGTTGTAGGTTCACTGTATCAATCCACTGGTTGATCTTCTCAAAAGTGATGTCTAACAGATGTTGAATCTCGTCGAGGTGTTTGGCGACGATCACTGCGGCAACATCATCCGCATACGCTACCAGTTTGACACATCTTGGAAGCTTCAGTCTCAGGAGCCCGTCACACCAGTGATGCCAACTTGGGGGTTTTCTCCCTAAATTTAGGGAGAAAAAATCTTGACAGGGAGTTTTTTAGGGGGAATAATTTTTTGGGGGTATTTTTAGGGATAAAATTTTAATTGAATTTTTTTTTTAATTGCACTACTCTCCATACTCCATACTTCTATTCTATCAAAGTTTATAAAAAAATTTGAATGGATCAAATGACACTACTGTCATTGATGGTTACTAGATGGTGCTGATGCATATGTCTACATACTAGTCGTAACAGCTGGCAGCTAAATTTATAATTGTTATTGTTAGTTTAAAAATAATTGTTTGTTTTAAATAATGTAAACCTTAAACCAATAAAACTATACTCGTTGATTGATTGATAGTTCTACGTATAATTAAAATGCCAAAGGGAGAAAAAATTTCAGGTTATTCTCAAAAATATACCACTAAATTGGAAAGAGATGATGAGCTTAAAGGTATGTATAAGTAAACGTTTCTGTAATTACAACATACTTACCCCAATGAGTAATTGCCTATCTCTTTAAAATAATGAAAATGAATATAATTTCAGAATAAAATATGTTTCTAATTTGTTTTGACATTTTTTCGACACAATAAAGAGAAAGGCAATCTTGAGGTTAAGAATTTAAATTAAATATATTTTTATAATAAAAAACTTCAATTGTCCAGGATTTTTGACATGGCTCAAAGGAAAGCTGTACCGAAATTATTTCGTAAATATCAATTTAGGTAATTTATATGTCATGTGTACCATGCATTAAAAGTTTTAAGCATGAAATAAAAAGGGTATCGGTTTGTTAATAATCTTACAATTTATCATTCTTTTCTTTCAAATATACACTATTTTGTCGATAGGGATTTATTTCTTTTTATACGACATAAAGATACATTACAGCTATTATATTCTCAAAAAATCATCTAGATTTTATAAGTTAATTTTTTTAAGTTGCAAAATTTTTTGTTTGTCATTTAATGATAAATACTGAAAAATGTAAACTAAATTAAATATTTTATTTTACAGACTGGATTGGGCCGGATCCTTCTGGACAAATCGATCAAGCTTATTGCAAGTACTGTCGAACATCGTTGAAATATCATAGAAAAGGTTTAATTGACCATTCAAAAACAAACAAACATCAAAATTGTGTTTTAAAGGAGAAATCAGCACTCAAAACCAAAAAACTAGATTCGACATTTAAACCTGTTGTCACTGAAAAAACAAAGATTGCTGAACTGAAGATTGCTGCATTTATTGCTGAGCATTGCTCATTAAAAACTGTCGACCATATGATTGAGATGTTGCCGCAGTTAGACCCGTTATCAGATAATTTGTCTAAATTAAAACTTCACAGAATAAAGTGTACAATGCTTATCAAAAATGTCCTCGGCCCATGTATGCTGCAAGAGCTAATTGAAGAAATTGGGGACTCTCCTTATTCCATAATTGTTGATGAAAGTACAGATTGCTCCACTCAAAAAACACTGTGCATTATGTTGCGTTTTTTTTCAATTAAAAAAAAAAACAGGTTGTGACAACTTTCTACAGGCTTATTAAAATTGTGGATTGTGACGCAAAATCTCTGCATTCAGCAATTAAGTCTCAGTTAGAAGCAGATAATTTGAAAATTGAAAACATGGTCGGTATTGGTGTTGATGGCGCGAGTGTGATGGTTGGAAAACATCAATCGGTTACTGCTATTTTTAAACGTAAATTAAGTGACTTGATAATTATGAGATGCGTTTGTCATTCACTTCATCTTTGTGCTGAAAAGGCAGCTGCTGCATTACCAAATAGACTTGAATACTTTGTCCGTAAAGCTCACAATTACTTTTCTAATAGCCCTAAGCGTTTAGAAAAATATAAAGATTTGTACGAAACCATGAATAATAGCAGAAACTCAAAAAAAATTCAAGGCTTGAGTGGTACACGTTGGCTTGCAAGATATGATGCTATTGAAACTATTATTGATCAATGGGAAGAGTTAAAGACTTATTTTTTGCTCAATGAAAAAGAATGTTATGCAGCGTCTCAATTGCATGATACAATGTCTCGTCTACCGTATAAAGCTTTTCTAATATTTTTAAAATCCGAATTAAAAATAGTGACTCAATTGAATGTTTTATTTCAAAGTGATAATATTGAACCAACAAAGTTATTTGAAGATTTGTTTTTAATGTTTAAGAGTTTACTTCAAAAAATTGTAGATCCAGCTCAATTACAAAAAGTAAAGGACAGTGAACTGGTTAACTTTGATTTTATGCCACATTTAATGCACACTTCATCCCTTAATTTCAATTATGAATGTCGATCTATTGCTGAACATCTAAATCGAACAGACTTGAAAGATGTGAAAGAACGATGTAAAAACTTCTGGTGTGTCTTAGCAAGTGAAATCCAAAGTAGATTGCCTGATAATTTAAATGTATTAAAAATGATGGCAAATCTTCATCCAAAAGTAGCTACATCTCAAGTTAAACCAAGTTTAAATGACATTTTAAAGAGCGTTAATAGGACTGCATTGTACGGTAATAAAGACGATGTTGAATCTGAGTGGAATAAACTGCAAAATAAGTCATGGTCTAATGTTAACACTTCAGAGAAATTTTATAGTGAAGTTTATGATGATTGTGATTCTGCTGGACATAAACGGTTTGGGAACGTCGCAAAATTTGCAATGGCTCTACTGACTGTGCCTACTTCAAATGATAGCGTGGAACGCGCTTTTTCAACTTACAGTATTGTTAAGAGTAAGCTACGAAATAAACTCTCGTTAGATTTGCTACAAAATTTAATGATGGTAAGATTTAGCCTACAAAGAAATTATGGTTCATGCGTTAATTTTAATCCATCTCCTAATATGTTAAAATTATTCAACGTTAAAATGTATGATTTTAAAAATTAAAAAAGTGAACAGGAGCAAAAAAAAGCTGATGACTTGTTCTTGGCTTTAAATGACTCAGCTATTTAATCAGTTTTTCAAAGATAACTGTTTTCGTATTTTAATATAATTTATTACTTAAATTAGTTAAATAAAATTTTAATGTTTAAATATAATTTAAATAATCAGATATAGAATATCAATAAATATTTGTTTATTATTGACTTATTTTAAAAATATTGTATTATTATTTATTTCTGATAAAAACAAAGACCTTAAGCTGGTAAGTATATGAAATAAAATATAAAATAATTGAATTTACATTTCATTGTTTGTAGGATTTCAAAATACAATTGTATTATTTAATATTACTGAATAACTATTCTAATTTATTTCATAATATTGAAAATGATATACTTGTGTCACCGTCAGGGGGTTTTAGTTTGAATTTAGTGGGTTTTGAAATTGCTTTAGGGGGAAAGTTTTCAAACAGTTGGCGACACTGGGCCCGAAGCAGACAAGGAGGTCATTGCTATCATCAGTAGTTACATCGGTCCTCACATATGGTATATCCATTTGGGCCGACGCACTTGAGATCCAAGAATCATGGAGGAAAGCATGTCCAGTTTACCGACTGAGCGCGCTAAGAGTAGCCAGCGCCTTTCGAACAATATCAGAGGAAGCAGTGTGTGTCATTTCCGGAACTTTGCCGCTCAAAGTCCTAGCTGAGGAAAGACGTAACCTTTACCAACGAAAGAGGACAACCGCACAAAGTGCCGAGGAACTCAGAGCTAAAGAACGGCAGAACAGCATCGCACGATGGCAATCGCAGTGGGACGCCGCGACAACAGGGAGATGGACACACCATCTCATACCGAAGATCGACGTTTGGCTAAACCGAAGTCATGGCGGGGTCAATTACTATCTGACGCAGTTGTTGTCAGGACATGGATGTTTTCGGACGTATCTTCACCGTTTCAAGCATGATGATTCACCGGAGTGCCCGTCATGCCCAGGAATCAATGAAGATGCGGAGCACGTTTTCTTTGAGTGCCGTCGATTTTACCCACAGCGAGATGAGCTGGAGATGATCCTAAAGAAGAAAATCCAATCAGAGACAATAGTAGAAGCAATGTTGTCATCAAGAGCCTCCTGGAACGCCATCAGCACATTTGCAACAGAAGTCCTTATAGACTTGCGTTCCATCGAAAGAAGAAGAGCAAATGACAACAACTAGAAGAAAGGTAAAATAACACCTTAGCTACCAGAAGAAAGAGCAGTAGCTAGATCCTCCCCTTACAAAGTAATGCCTAACGGCAGTTTCCATGAGGGATTAGGGGAAAGAGGAAAAGGGGTTTAGGGTTTAGTGGGTAGGGGCGCTAGCGTCAAGTTTTAGTATGACACTGCATCGAGTCGCCACATATCCAGGCTAAACAACTATGCCTAGAATCCGTAAAAAGGATCCCCCCCCCTTAAAACAAAAAAAAAACACACACACACACACACATACATACAGACACCGTGACAACCTTGCGGGGATAGTCAGGGAAGCTTCCTGTGACCTTCAAACGTCGAGATCTGATGAAAACTCGATTTTTGCAAAACGGGGTGAAAACAATAACTTCCCGATTTTTGAAAATCTTCGATTTTCTTAGCGGGAAGTTAAAAATATTCATTTATTCAACACACTAACGCCAATCGGCTATTTACATTATTATGGTTATTGTTAATTTAATATAATAATATTGTTGATGGGGACTCTAAATCAATGGACATCAGTTGTTATAGATTTAGATATTGCACTATAAGAGGATCAAATAAAAAAGTAAAAAGTAAAAAGTATACCAGCGAGTTATGAATAAGAGACAAAAGAATAAGATACTAGTGGTTATTCGGTAGTTATAAGTGTGTTAATTATTTATTTAGTATTATATTTTTTATTTTTGAGCTGAGGGTTTGCGGAGAATCCTTGAGGAAGTTTTAGCAGAGCAGTGTTCGTTGACTAGATTCGAGATTCTGTTTCTGGGCCCATAGAAGATGTAGCTCTTAGAAATATTTGCTGTAATTAACAGCCTGCTGTTTCTTAGCACTGGTCCAAGCTTGGTAAATTCAAATTGTTTATGAATTTGTGGCGAGAGTATTACGCCATTAATTACTTTATAAAAGAATGTTATATTAGCAGCTTGATGTCGACAGAGTAGACTGTCAATTTTGAGATGATTTTAAACGTCTTCACTGCTCATATCAGAACCCCTTGTATACATGTAGTACGATACAAATTTACAGAATTTTCTTTGGATTTTTTCGACTCTGTCAATTTGTATTTAAGCATGAGGTGACCATATTATGCAGCAGTACTTCAGGATCGGAAGAACAAGGGTAGTAAAGAGATGACGAATTGTGTGCACTTTGCTGAATTCTCTGCCTGTTCTTAGTATAAATCCAATCGTTTTAAACGCTTTTGATGTTATTTGATTTATGTACTCAGTAAAATTAAGTTTGTTATCGATGATTACCCCGAGATCTTTTACTGAAGAGACTTCAGCTAGTTGATGTTGATCAAGATTATATGCTGGTGGATGCTGAGAGTTTGGGCGTGTGACACATTTATTTTTGTTTAGGTTAAGCTTATTTGTTACGCACCAGTTATGAAGTACATCGATATCACGCTGGAGACTGTTCATATCCTCGACGCCTTTGATCATTCTAAAAATATTCAAATCGTCTGCAAAGAAAAGATATTCCGACTTAAATTTCTCATCGATATCGTTGATAAATATTATAAAAAGAATTGATCCAAGGTGGGAACCTTGCGGGACACCGGAGGTTACGCTGTATTTATCTTAGTATCTCGTGGTCGACCGTATCGAACACTTTAGAAAAGTCAGTATGAGTATGTTCCGATATGCACTGCGAGCACTGCTCAGTGTTATCACTGTAGAAAAATTCGCTCCGTTATGGACTGCCAGTATACTGACGCAGTACCCTAGGGACATATATGACGTGTAACGTTACATTTTATGTAGTGTTACAGTAGTAGTATATTTGTGTTATATCGTGAGTTTTATTGTGTGAGTACGGTAATTCCGGAATATTGGGAACTATCGTGAGAGTGTGCTTGTGAGATAGTTGTCTCGAGGATATCGAGCTGCACTGCGGAAAAGTGACCGATGTAATGTGTCTCCCGGTCAGTTACCGATGACTGAACTTAGGTTCAGCCTCTTGGAGCGAGGTGATTATCGCGGAGGAGCGACTGAAATGTCGTCGCCCCGAAGTACGGGAGTTTGGCAGGCTCACGCGGTAGCTTGCGGTTGACAGGCCTCGATTGCTGGATGCTCGAGGGTAGTCGCGAGTACTGTCAAGGCTCCCAGGGGAGCGGAATCGCTGGTAGGTCTGGGACACTAGTTGTGTGAGTGGGAATGAGTGTGGAGTTTGTATGTCTGGGAGTAGCGTGAAAGTGAGTTGAGCGCATGTAGCTAATGGTATGAATGTAGTAGGGGTACGGTGAGAGGCAGTCTGGCTGGAGTAGTGAAAGAGTAAGGTTTGGTTTTGTGTGGAAGTCCAGCTTGGGACCAGATTAAAGAAGGGTCTGGTTTTGGGTCCTCGTGGAGGACGGACGTGCCGTCGCTGCTAGGCAGCGTTAGTGATATACCGTGAAGGGAGTCAGTTACGAGCTCTCGTAGAGTGAGCATCGTGTTTGAGAGTCGAGTTGGTCTCTCGTATCGTAGCTGGCGTGCCTCACGCTTGCTATTTCCGTAGACAATGGCCTGAGCTATAGTCTTTGTTTCGTGTTCGTTTGGGACTGCTTCCGCGATATATTTTAATATCGATTTATTTTATTTTATCGGTTAATAAAGTTGGGTGTTAGTTCGAAGTACCGATTATGGTACTAGGTATCGTTTAGTCCCGTTTTGTAAAGAAATTGCTTCCTCTGAGAGACCGAATCACGACCCTCTCTCCATAACCTGCATAACTGAGCGACACCGAGGTATTCCGTTACCGTCGAGGCTGCTCTTGGTCTTCTGGGAACATAAAAATTAAGTTATCGTATCCCGGTTGCCGATACCGGTGAAACAAAAGTCGGCTGGCGCCTGTCGGGGTTCCTGGGGATCGAGAGATGGCTGAGATGGACGAAGTGTAACGTAGTGAATTATGAGTTACCGTGAAAATTTACCGCGGGAGAAAATCTACGTTACAGACGTCATAAATCATCGCCATATTCTACTGTCAGCACTGGCATTTTCGAGGTTGGTACTCGCAGTACTTTGATCACGTGATCAGTCAAAACCACTCGAGTGCCTAATGTTTTATAAACAATACCTACAGTTTAATGCCAAAGTTATAAAGTTCTGTGATGAGTTTAGATTAATAAATAGAACAATGGAAAAATTGAAAAAATTAACCTTATTAGACTGTATTAAAAATGTTCAATACAAGCTGAAAGTTACGCAGGAAATTTTTGATCGTGCAAAGACAGGTAAATTTGCCATTGTATATATCTGATGATATGAGGATAGTGGATTAAATGAGCTATTAATAAGTAAACGATATATTCGTGGTTACAACTGTAAAGTATATTAAAAGATAAGTATGTACAAGATACACGTCCGCTTAGGGTGGTGTACTGATAGGAACTGACTAACTATAGCCAAGTGGACAATGGTCTATGCTAATTCGGGAACATTCGGGAATCTACTAGCACTATGAGCCTTGTCCCTCAACACCCTCTCTCAAGGTACATAGTGCGTGCATACTAATCCAAGCTCTCACACACACTATTTACAATATTGATATAACTCACACATTTCCTGTGTTTACTACCACTCAGATCTTTCTTAAACATATCTGCTGGCATTCTTTCTGTGCTTAAATATTTCACGTCTATCACTCCACATGCATACTCATTCCTTCCAAAGTTATCGTTCAGTATTGTGACAATCTCTGAGTCTTCTACTGTTAGAATAAAACGCGCAGCAAAGCTCAAATTCAAATTATCAACCGCCGTGTACTCGGTGTCGGTAAGTCGGCTTGCGCACGCACCCGAAGCTCGATCAATGGGTAATCGAACTCATCGATTACCCCGGAAGTACAAACGCCAAAAAAAATTCCAACAGTAATAATAGTAACTACAACCGAACAGCAGTAAACAACAAAATGGCAGTACCTAAATACCTCGTGGGATTATCCTTACTAACGGCACAATGCAGCCTTGAAATTCTTCGGCAATATATCACGCCAAGCGACAACAACAATTAATTAAACAAAAAAATTTTTGCTTCAATTAAGCATTCGATTAAATTTTGATTTCAATAAATCCCACGAGTTATTTCAGAGGGAGAAGTGGCCACTTACCCTGGTCGAAGACTTCCTCGGCTAATGTCCTGGGCGTCTCACCACGTCGATCGCCCTCGGCTTCCACGTCGAATTGCAACAAGAAACCGGTGTCGGTCAGTCCGGCGCAGCGTCATTCGTCAACGTATGACTTATCTTCGGCGAGGATCTTCAAAAGAATGTACTTCGGTGTGTTGGGGCACGTCGGTTGACTTACACACGTACGTCGTATTTTTAAACAATTTTCAAATAATTTACCACAGTCAATTTATCGTCGAATTTCAATTGGCTAACACCTAAACTAACAATATTCCAACCTTTAAACTACGTCGTGAACAAATTTATGTAGTAATTAATGAACAGCGAGAATTGTCACGAAAAATTCCCAAAGAATAACAGAAGATGCGTCCGTGCACGACAATTGAAAAACGTGGAAGAGCAACAAAATCCTCACATGTAGCATTCCTCGCCTTTCTCTCCTGTCTGCTGGGTCCGTCGTTAGCGTTGAACTCCAGAGATGGCACCGTACATCCAATCTTCCAATATCGACGTTTCGAATGATGTATTGGCTGGAGCATTGGCGCGCTCGACAGCCAGCTTTCCAACTTCACGCCTGCTCCACTTGCTCACTCAAACTCCCGAGCCGTCCGTCGTCTTGTTCTCTCTGAACAGCCTCTCTCCGTCGACGATGATCTTGAAGATTATCCACGTTGATGATCCTCGTTGTCTTCCTTTTCGCGAGTTCGTGGCCGACGTCATTTGTACCATTACAATCATACAATCACTTAAATCTAACTTAATTACTAATTTAAATTATTTAATATCGCAATAAATTGTGGTTTCACGTGCAATCGAGCTTCGTTCGAATTTTCTCACGCGAAGGCGACTCGGTCGTGGTGAATCCAACCAATGGACAGAAAGATAAACCAAAAATCTTCATTTACGTTCATTTCAATTGAATTAATTAAAAAAACATTGAAGTAAAATTATTAACAGGTGGCGCTAAAAACGGCCTGTTACAATATATATATATATATATATATATATATATATATATATATATATATATATATATATATATATATATATATATATATATAAGGGTGAGCGAAAAAAACTAACCTATCGAATTTATGGGTTAAAATGAACCTATATATCAAAAAAAAAATTTCCCTGCAAGACAAGATTTTTAGCTCAATTTTAAAAGGTGGCGGTGAGCATTCAAAGTTTCCCATTTGAATAACACGTAAAAAAATCTTTTTTCATTTAAAATGATGTAACTTTTGAACTACTTGAGATAAAAATTTTTTGATGGCAGATTCTTAAAGGGCATTAAATTTCCTACAAAATCATGCCTGGTTCTATTTTTTAAAATCAAAAATTCATATATTTACTGGTTATGAAAATTGAGCAAAAAATCAAAATAGGCAATTTGAGACATTTATTGTTATAAATTTTTATATTGAGGAAATAAATTACTTTGAAACGAGATAAGTAGGGAGGGGGGGGGGGTGTACAAGTACTATTTGTGTAAAAGCGTGGTTTAAAGCTCCTTGTCCGATAAGCGCTCCAGCTCAAGACTTAGATTTGTTGGAAAAGTTGATTAATTATAAAAATATTAATAAAAAAATTAGGATGACGGATGACCCTAAAGGCCATCCCTGCAACTTCCTGCTCATTTTGTACTTAAGCGTTCAAAATTACACATTACGTTTTTGAGCTCTTCGAGTTCAACAATATGATTTTTGTGTCATTTTGAGCTCTTCGAGCTCAAAACTCTAATAGCAGTTTAATAAAACACAATTTTTTTAATTTTCGAACGGCAACAATTTTTGAATAAATCAACCGATTTCCACGCGGTTGATGGGATTCGACGCAGTTTTTGATGCTCCATAGAGAATCTTTAAGTTTAAATCGATTGAGCCAGGAATTTCGAAGTAATTCCGAAAAAACACTTTTTTCGGTTTTCTTTCGACAACGATAACTCACGAACGAATCAACCAATTTTGACAGGGCTTGCGGCGATCGACGTAGTTTTTTTATCTTTAGAATTGATCAGTAGAGCCATTTAAAAGTAATTCCAAAAAAACCACAGTTCAAAAAATTTTTGTTTGTAGTTTTTTTGAGATTTCTTAAAATCTACTAGTTCGAATCAGTCCAAATAGTATTCAAAATCTAAGTATGGTCAAGCCCTTTCGAGTGGCGTCAACTGCGATGAAATCGGTCAAGCCGTTCAAAAGTTATAAGAGAGTAACATACATACATACACACACACATACACACACACTAGCTAAATGTGCACTGTGCATTGAACAGCACGGCGTAGAAAAGGCGGCTTACCATGCAGGCAAGAATAGATGCCCCGTCTTCCAAGAAGCACTCCAGAAGATAACGAAGCCAAGAACATGAAGATATTGCAGCTCAACCTCAATCATTGTGAGGCTGCGCATGACCTGCTAATGCAAGCTGTGTGGGAATTAGAGGCAGACGTAGCACTTATAAGTGAGCCTTATAGACACCTGAGAAACCAACCCAATGGGAATCCGACAGCACTAACAAAGCCGTCATCTGGTCCTGTGGTAAATGTCCTTTTCAGAGAACAGTCAACAATAAAGAAGCCGGCTTCGGAGCAGCATGGGTAGATGGCCTCCGCTTCTACAGTTGCTATGCACCACCTAGTCTCTCTAGTAAACAGTTTGAAGACTTCCTTGATCGGCTCACTGAAGACGCAAGAAAACACTTTCCCGTGGCAATAGCTGGTGACTTCAATTCCTGGGTAACAGACTGGGGCAGCAAGTTCACTAATACACGTGGAAAAGCACTTCTCGAGGCAATAACCACACTGGACGTGATCCTTCTTAACACCGGTGACACGCCTACGTATACTAAGGGAGAGGCAAACTCAATTATCGACCTTACATTTGTCAGCAATTGCTTAGCTCGTAGAGGTTTTTCTTGGAAAGTATTGAACATCTACACAGCCGTAGAAACTGCTGAAGAGAAGACCAAGGACCTAATGAGAAGAGTCACCCAGGCTTGCGACGTCAGTATGTCTTGGAAACGTGGCATGAACTCAAGACCTTCGGTGCACTGGTGGAACGATCACATTAGCATTCTACGTTCAGAGTGTCTTAAAAAAAGAAGAAAGTCTCAGCGTGGCTGCAGACGACCTAACTCCGCAGAGCTGTTGGCAGAGTATAAAAAAGCCCGTCGAGAACTGAACAGAGCCATTAAAGAAAGCAAAAGACGCTGCTAGAAGGAACTGGTCGCAGAAGTAGAGAAAGATCCATGGGGAAGACCGTATAAGGTGGTTATGACCCACCTGAAATACCAGCCAATGCCATCATCTACGTTTTTTTTTTTTTTTTTTTTTTTTTTTGTAGGGGGGGGAATCCTTTTTACGGATTCTAGGCATAGCTGTTTGGCCTGGATATGTGGCGACTCGACGCAGCGTCATACTAACTCGACACTAACGCCCCTACCCACTAAACCCTAAACCCCTTTCTCTTCTATCCTCTGATCCCCCATGGTACCGCCGTAAGGCATTTCTTCGCAGGGGGAGGAATTAGCTGCCGCTCTTCCTTCTGGTGGCTAAGATGTTTTTTATTTCTATCTCCCTTCTAGTTTCTGTTTTCTGCTCTTTTTCTCTCGATGGACCGCAACTCTGTAAGCACTTCAGTGGCAAAGGTGCTCGTGGCGTTCCAGACAGCTTCTGATGACAGCATTTCTTCTACTATTGTCTCCGGTTGAATTCTCTTTTTTAGAATCTTCTCTAATTCATCGCGCTGTTGGTTAAAACGAGGACATGCAAAGATCACGTGCTCCACGTCTTCAGCGACACCTGGGCAGGATGGGCACTCCGGAGAATCGTCGTGCTTAAAGCGGTGAAGATAGGCTCGGAAGCAGCCGTGTCCTGACAACATCTGCGTAAGGTAGTAGTTAACCTCTCCATGACTCCGGTTCAGCCAGTCGTCGATCCTCGGTATAAGACGATACGTCCATCTTCCTTTTTCTGCAGCGTCCCACTGGAGCTGCCATCGGTCGAAGCTGTTTTGCCGTTCTTCAGTTCTGAGCTCTTCAGCGCTTAGTGTAGTTGACCTTTTACGATGATAAAGGTTCCGTCTTTCCTCAGCGAGGACTCTGAGAGGCAGAGTTCCGGAAATAACGCACACTGCTTCCTCGGATATTGTGCGGAAGGCGCTGGCGACTCTTAAGGCACACCGTCGGTATACTGGTCCAGCCTTCCTCCATGATTCTTGCATCTCGAGAGCGTTGGTCCAAATAGATATACCATATGTAAGCACCGATGTGACTACAGATGATAACAGTACCCTTCTGCTCTGCTTTGGCCCTCCGATGTTCGGCATCAGTCGTGCTAGACTTGTTCCCACTGCTGACGCCTTGGCACTGACGTGTTCTCCCTGCTGCTTAAAGTTGAGTCGGGCATCAAGCATCACTCCTAAATATCGAATATAAGGTTGTGATGTGATTTCTTGTTCGGCGACTTTCAGCTTAATTGTCTCTACCACTTTCCTGCTGGTAATAAGCACTGCCTCAGTTTTGTGTTGCGCCAGTTGCAGGTTCACTGCGTCCATCCACCGGTTAACGCGCTCGAAAGTGAGATCGAACACATGGTTTATCTCGTCAAGATGTTTGGCAACGATCACTACGGCTACGTCGTCTGCATATGCTACGAGTTTGACGTTTCTTGGCAGAGTTAGTCTTAATAGGCCGTCATACATAATATTCCACAGGAGCGGGCCTAGAACTGAACCTT
The DNA here is from genome assembly GCF_020080835.1 of Cotesia glomerata. Taxonomy (NCBI): domain Eukaryota; kingdom Metazoa; phylum Arthropoda; class Insecta; order Hymenoptera; family Braconidae; genus Cotesia; species Cotesia glomerata. Next base: position 17,071,285 of record NC_058158.1, on the reverse strand, counting down.
GTGGTACACCTCCAGAAATAGCATACTCCCTTGGACCGTTCTTCGTGTCATACTTCAGGACCCTGTTTTCAAAGTAGCTTGCTACGATCTTAAGAAGGTATTCTGGTACATTCTTCTCTTGGAGGGCCTGCATGATGCATTCCCCAATTGGCGGAGTTGAAGGCATTTCTGATGTCTAGGGTCGCCACCAGGCAATACTTCTTCGTTCCACCCTTCCATCTGGTTCCTGCGATTGCTTCCTTGGCCGTATCAACAACCAGTTTGATTGCGTCCAGGGTTGATCGTCCTTTCCGGAATCCATACTGATTGTCTGCCAGGAGTGGGTCGACTACTGCTTCAATTCTCTGGTGAATTATGCGTTCGAATATCTTACCCGCTGTATCTAGCATGCAAAGTGGGCGGTAAGATGACGGTTCATCCGGTGGCTTTTTCCCTTTAGGAAGCAGCACTAACCGTTGCTGTTTCCACTTTCGAGGAAAAATCCCTTCTTTGAGGCAGGTGTTGTAAACATCCAGGAATAATGCCGGTGCTGCCTTTATAGCTGTTTTTAAGGCAATGTTAGGGATTCCGTCTAATCCCGGTGCTTTATTATTCCCTACGCGGTTGCAAGCCTCCGTCAGTTCTTCTTCCGTGACAGTTGGAATGTCCTCCAGTTCTCCTTGAGCTAGCTGGTAGTGAAGCTCGCGTTGCTGCGGAAACAGCGCGGTAACGATTCTCTGCAGAAGTTGTGGGCATGTGGGTGCCGGCATTTGTTTGACTTTTAGGTGATTCATGACCACCTTGTACGGCCTACCCCACAGGTCTTTGTCCACCTCGTTGATGAGCTCTTTTCCAGCATTGCCTCTTACTATCCTTGATGGCTTTGTTCAGTAATCGACGGGCTTTTTTGTACTCTGCGACCAGCTCCGCAGAGTTAGGTCGTCGATAGCCACGCTGGGATATTCTCCTTTTCTTTAGACACTCTTTCCGAAGAACGCTGATGTGGTCGTTCCACCAGTGTACTGCCGGGCGTTGGCTTATGCTGCATTTCCGGACCATACTTGCGTCACAGGCCTGGACAACTCTTTTCATCAGGTCCTTGGTCATTTCTTCTGCGGGTCCAGTAGTAATCGGTTCACTATTCAGGGCTATTATCAATGTGCTTGTGTCAAAAGACTTCACTTTCCATCCAATGGTATTGAGTGACTTGATTGGTCTTCTTGTATTCCGGTCATGTAATATTTCCCAGAGAATTGCCTTGTGGTCGCTGGCTGTGTAGATATCCATCACCTTCCAGTCGTATTTCCCACTGATGAGGCTGCTGCTGACGAAAGTGAGATCTACAATAGAGCTTGCTTCCCCTTTAGTATAGGTTGGCGTATCACCACTGTTGAGCTGGACTACATCTAGTGTAGAGAAAGCTTCGAGGAGTGCTTTTCCTCGCGCATTTGTCTGCTTGCTGCCCCAGTCTACTGCCCAGGAGTTGAAGTCACCGGCAATCGCGACCGGATAATGCTGCTTGGCGTCCTCGGTCAGTTTGTCCAAGAATTCAGTGAATTCAACAATGGATAGGCTAGGTGGTGCATAACAGCTGTAGAAACGGATGCCGTTAACTGTTGCTGCTACAAAGCCGGCATTATCATTGTTAACTACACTCTGGAAGGGATGCTTACCACAAGACCAGATGACAGCCTTGGTGGTGCTGTCAGATTCCCAAGGCTGGGTATTCAGGTATCTATATGGCTCTGCTATCATTACTAAGTCTAACTCTAGTTCTCTTGCTGTTTGCATAAGCAGATCATGTGCAGCTTCGCAATGGTTTAGGTTTAGCTGCAATATCTTCATGTCTGTTTGTTTGTTATCTTCTGGAGTGCCTCTTTAAATACTGGGCACCTGGATGCGCCGGCATGATGAGCCGAGTTCTCCGCACTTTGATCCGCGCATAATACACATTTCGCTGGGTTTTTGCATTCAGCAATCTTGTGTCCCTCTTGTCCGCACCTAATACATAGCTTAGACCGATCCACATTGCTCTTGCACTGGGATCCAACATGTCCAAAGTGCCAGCACTTGAAACATTGGATTGGTCTCCTCGTAGCTCTGATTCGGCAGTTGGTCCAGCCGATCCGGACTTTACCGCTTCCTGCCAATATCTTGCGCGCTGCAGCTGCTGGTAGTGTCACAACAGCTGTCTGAGTACCTCTGTAGGCCTTATGAATCTTAATTGTCCCTAGTGGTATCTCGCAGGTTTCTCCGATTTCCGTTTGCAATGCAGCCTGAATATCCTCCTTGGTTGTGGTATCGTCAAGATCTCGGATTTCGACGTCTTCCTGTGGCCCTTTGCAGATTACCTTCGCGTCTTCTTGGAGGATGTCCGCGATGGTCTTCTGTAAGGCTTGGCCTCGGTCAGCGCTCTTCCTCGAAAGCGTAATCAGCAAGCTCCCGGTCCTAGTTCTTTGGATCTTATCCACTGTAGTACGGACCTGTTCGTCAGGGACGTCCTGCTTTATTCGCTTCAGAATTTCAGCATACTTTGCCGTCTCTGCGGGGCGGATGATCAGTGCGTCCGGCCTAATCCGTTTGCGCGGTTCTTTCCGATTAGGCTCTGGCCTGGACTCTTCCGGCGGTTGCTTCTGGAGCTTTTCTACTGCTTGCTCTCTCTTGGACTTCCTTGACTGGACTTTTTGCCATTCATTCACCTCCTTTTTTCCGCCGTTCTGCCTTTTTTCCTTTTTTCTGCCATCATCTACGTGTCGACAGCTCCTAGAGAAGATTGTTACTGCACTGTTTCCCCAACAGCCGGTATTCACCTACAAGTTGGAGCAGCTCAACCCTGAAGACATCCAAACTATCACGTTGGACGAGTTGATAGAGGCAGGCAATCGAGAAGGGAATAATAAAGCGCCGGGATTGGACGGAATCCCTAATATTGCCCTGAAATCAATCCTCAGGGCAGCACCGGCATGATTCCTGGACGTTTACGATACATGCCTGAAGGAAGGGACTTTTCCCCAGAAGTGGAAACAGCAACGGCTAGTGCTACATCCGAAGGGGAAAAAGCCGCCGAAAGAACCGTCATCCTACCGACCACTCTGCATGTTAGACACGGCCGGCAAGATATTCGAGCGCATAATTCATCAGAGAATAGAGACTGTAGTCGATCCATTCCTGGCAGAGAACGAGTTTAGTTTCCGAAAAGGACGGTCAACTCTGGATGCGATCAAATTGGTTGTTGATACAGCCAAGGATGCAATCGCCGGAACGAGATGGAAGGATGGAAAGAAGAAATACTGCTTGGTGGCTGCTTTGAACATCAAGAATGCCTTCAACTCCGCTAACTGAGACGGCGTTATGCGGGCTCTAGAAGAAAAAAACGTATCAAGATACCTTCGCAGAATGGTAGCGAGCTCCTTCACAAATAGTGTTTTGAAATATGACACGAAGAACGGTACGAAAGAGTACGAAATCACCGGAGGAGTGCCACAGGGATCAGTTTTGAGTCCTCCGCTATGGAACATCATGTATGATGGCCTCCTGAGAATAGCATTGCCTACGGGAGTCAAACTTGTAGCATATGCGGATGACGTAGCTGTCGTGATCGTCGCAATGCACCTCGAAGAGATAGAAATGGCATTTGATATTACATTCAGACGAGTCAATTTGTGGATGGACATGGTGAACTTGCAACTAGCCAAGCATAAAACCGAGGCAGTGCTCATCACCAGTAGAAACTATCAAGTTGAAAGTCGGAGAACAAGAAATCACATCCCAACCATTTATCCGTTATCTAGGAGTGATGCTGGATGCCCGACTCAACTTCAAGCAGCAGGTGGAACACGTCAGTGCCAAAGCGTCAATAGTGAGGGCTAGTCTCGCACGGCTGATGCTTAACATCGGAGGCCCAATGCAGAGCAGGAGGCTACTATTGTCATCAGTAGTCACATCAGTGCTCACTTACGGAATATCCATTTGGGCTGATGCACTGGAAACCCAAGAATCATGGAGAAAAGCTGGACCGGTATATTGACTGAGTACCCTACAAGTAGCTAGTGCCTTCCGCATTATATCAGAAGGAGCAGTGTGCGTCATTGTCGAAACCCTACCTCTTCGAGTTCTAGCAGAGGAAAGACGAGCCCTTTACCAACGAAAAAGGTCAACTGCACTGAGCCCTGAAGAACTTAGAATTGAAGAATGGCAGAACAGCATAGGCCGATGGCAACTACAATGGGATGCTGCAGAGAAGGGTAGGTGGACGCACTGCCTCATACCTCGGATCGACATTTGGCTTAACCGGAATCACAGCGAGGTCAATTACTATCTTACGCAGATGTTGTCGGGACACGGGTGTTTTCGAGAGTATCTACACCGCTTTAAGCACGATGAGTCTTCGGAGTGCCCGTCCTGCCCAGGAGTTGCTGAAGATGCGAAGAACGTCTTCTTTGTATGTCCTCGTTTCGATCCACAGCGTGAAGAGTTGGAGAGGATTCTGAACCAGAGAATGCAACCAGATTCACTAGTGGAAGCAATGTTGTCATCAGAAGCTGCCTGGAACGCTACCAACACGTTTGCAACAGAAGTCCTCAAAGACTTGCGTTCCACCGAATGAAGAAGAGCAAATGACAACAACTAGAAGAAAGGTAAAATAACACCTTAGCTACCAGAAGAAAGAGCAGTAGCTAGTTCTTCCCCTCACGAATTAATGCCTGACGGTGGTTCCCATGAGGGATTAGAGGAAAGAAGAAAAGGGGTTTAGGTTTTAGTGAGTAGGGGCGTAAGCGTCGAGTTTTATTATGACGCGGCGTCGAGTCTTCACATATCCGGGCAAAACAGTTATGCCTGGAATCCGCAAAAAGGATTCCCCCCTGTAAAAAAAAAAAAAAAAAAAACATACACATACATATATACAGACAGACATATGGACATCATCGCAAAAACATTCAAAGAAGCTTCCTAGGACCTCAAAACGTCAAGATCTGATGAGAACTCGATTTTCGAAAAACGGGGAAAAAAACCAATAACTTCCCGATTTTTGAAAATTTCAAATTTCTTAGCAGGAAGTTAAAAATTTCGAATGCTACTGTATCAAAATTTTTGCGATATTCATGGAACTTGACAGAAAAACTTGCTGCTATGTCATTTTTCGAGTTTAGTATTAGTTCAGAAGTTAATAAAAAATTGTAAATGCGATTCAAACAGAAGAGAACAAAATTTGTGATAAAGATGGTCCTGATGTTTTTGGAAGAAATCGTGTGAAATAAATTTTTAAATAATATTATTTTTTCTTCATTAATTATGTTCTCTTTCTTTTTAATCGCGTTTACAATTTTTTTTCTTCAACTTCTAAACTAATACTAAACTCGAAAAATGACATAGCAGCAAGTTTTTCTGTCAGATACCATAAATGTCGCAAAAATGTTGATACAGTAGCATTCGAAATTTTTCTTTTAATATTTTTATAATTAATTAACTTTCTTAGAAATCTAAGTCTTGAGCTGGAGCGCTTATCGAACAAGGAGCTTCAAACCACGCTAGCAGTATAGTGCAACTTTGGCGCATCCCACTCCTTTGAGGTGGGGGTAACGTGTGTGTGTATGTGTGAGTCCGCAGCGCTAGCAGTAGTAGTAGTAACGGTAATATAAACTATTGCAAGGTCGCTGAGCTTGCAAATTGCTAGTAGTAGAGGCTCTTATTAAATAATAATAATTATTATAATCTACATATACATTATATATGAATATATATGTATGTATGTATATATTGTGATGCCTTTTCCGGCACTGGCGTCGACAGGACCGGATCAGGTCAACAAAATTAATTGGCCTACCTGGTTCGTAGATTTGGTTGGGCGCCAGGAACTCAATGTTCCACGGGTCGATCTCGCTGTTGATCTTCGTTGGGCGGCGGGTCGGTGTTGAAGAGATTCAAAATCGAATAACGGCAATCGACGGACAAAAAAATCGAAATTGGACGATAGGATCGGTTAATCAGAGCAACAACAATTAAAAAAAATAATTGAGGCGTGCAATTCTAATCCAACAACGGTTTATTCAACAACAAATATATTCTGTCGGCAATGTCGCATTAATAACAAAAATTATTTTATGGCAAAAATGATTCTAACGCAAAACTAGTACTAACGAAATGATTAAACATTTCAAAATAAAGAAATTTACACAAAAAAAATATTCGAGTAACCAAAAATATTACAAAGTCTTTTCTTTCAAAAAAAAATAAAAAGAAATATTAATTAATTCAACTCGCCGAATTTATTCAAAATTTTCAAACAAATAATTAATTCAACTCGCCAAATTTATTCAAAAAATTGTTAAAACAAATAATTAATTCAACTCGCCAAATTTATTCAAAAATTTTTTAAAACAAATAATTATTTCAACTCGCAAAATTTATTCAAAAATTTTCAAAACAAATAATTAATTCAACTCGCAAAATTTATTCCAAGATTATCAAAACAAATATTAATTCAACTCGCCAAATTTATTCAAAAATTTTCAAAACAAATAATTATTTCAACTCGCAAAATTTATTCCAAAAATTAAAAAAAGAAAATAATTATTTCAATCGCAAAATTTTATCAAAAATTTCAATCGCAAAATTTTATCAAAAATTTCAATTGCCAAATTTAATAACAAAATCTCAATCGCAAATCTTTATCAAAAATCGCAACCGCAAAATTTATTTACGAAGTCTTCTCTTTTTTTTTTTTTTTTTTATTAAAAAAAAATAATAATTTCAATCGCAAAATTCAACCAATAATTTCAATCGCAAAAACCTAATAAAGATCTCAAAATTATCCAAAATAATTCAAATCGTCAAATGGTTCAACAATGACAAGAAAAAAAAACAAATTATGCGAAGTATTCGAATTCGTCAACTTATTTTACAAAGCAATTTACTAAGCCGCGTTGTCGGGTATTTGAAGCTCGAGGTAGGTAAACAGTACTTATAATCCCGACCAAAAATTCCACACACACAAACACGTGACTCAACGGTACCGTGCCGCAGAGTGTCGTCACTAAGCTTCAAAAATACCGCACGGAATTTATTTAATTTCGTGCAACTCGAATTATAAACAAATTATTTTAACACGACGAAATTCGCGGTGATGACACCCTGGGGCTAATAAAGACAGCGACCAGACTTACCCTGCAGCTACCGTAGACGTCCCGGGCGTTGCGGGCTAAGTAGGCGAAGTTGGCGGCAAAACTGACGGAAGAGCGTCGGTATCTCGGCGATGGCGTGTCCGGGGTCGTAGTGTCCAAAACAATTCGGCAAAATATTTCACAATAATGTACACAATTGTACTCACGTCAGCGACAAATTTAAAAAAAAATTAAACAGCAAAAATAATCAAAAATAGTCTAGTCTCACTCACTCATGCATTCAACAATAGTTCACACTCATTCCGGTATTCTTTTTATTTTAATTTTTAATTTAAATTCGGCGCGTTTTTTTTTACTAATTTTACCTCGAGCTTGTCATTCTGATCGGGAGGCTGCTTGGGGCGACACAGGCGCGTCGAATCTCTGCTTTTCCTCAGCTTAGCCAACCTAATAATTTTAAAACTCGGAATTTCAAATTTTAGAAAATTTTCTCATGTCACAACACCCTCCCCCAGACGTCGACTGGGAGCCACAAGGGTCGCTTAATCGGTACCATTGGTCCCACCACCTGAGGTAAAGGTTAGGTTGCAACAAATAAGGATCGAAATTATACAATAACGAACAAATTTATTATCAAAATACAATATAGTTACTCCGCTCTGCGGCACGTTCACTTAAGCTACTAATAGCAAGTCGCGGCAGCGACTATCGAGCACAAAGGCATGCACGGCGTAATAATAATAATAAAAAAAATAATAATAATAAAAAAAACTCAGTACGTGCCCCCTTCTTGGGCGGCAGAGATCAAGTGTCGCTCGGCGACGGCAAAACGCAACGGCGTATCAAAAGAAACTAAATAAAAAAAAATGACACAAAAACAAACGAAAATAAACATCTTTGGCCGACGTATCAGCTACCAACGCCTATTCGGCAATGGCTAGTGGCGTAGTGGCTAGTGGCGTCCGTGACGGAAATCGCCGACTCGAGGCGGCAACCCAATTATGGTGGGCTTACATCGAGAGCATTCCTCGAAGTAGAACTCTCGTTGGCTGCAGTGAGCACAGAGGCGAGCTGGGCGTACAGCCTGGCTTCGTAGTTGGACCTCCTGCAATGGGTACAATCACACACATAGAACATGCCCGATAATACAATTACAGGGAGTTCTCGAGCTTCAATTTCAATCGTCTGATTCGGCAGCGTTTACAGGTGCACGTACGAGTCGCAACGCTTTAACATGTTGGCGACCAGTTGGTCGACCATTTTGGTCAATTAATTCGTAAACGACCGGTGAGATTACATTAGAAACAGTATACGTCTCTTCGGAATATTTACGCGCGAGTTTCGACGAGAAACGATCGGCACCTCGGGACAACACGTGTTGTCTAACTCGGACTACATCTCCGACGGCGAAGCGCTCATCTCGATGATGACGATTATAATAGCGGGCTTGGCGTTCGAAACTAAGTTCCAAATTATCGGTTACCAGGTCGTGAAGTTGGGTCGAAAGGTTCGATTTCGGGTCGGTTCGCTTCGGTTCGGATTCAGTTCGGGTCGAAAGGTTCGAAATTCGGGTCGGTTCGGGTTCGATTCGGTTCGGATTCGAGTTCGATTCAGTTCGGGTTCGTTTTGGGTCGAAAGGTTCGAAATTCGGGTCGGTTCGGGTTCGATTCGCTTCGGGTTCGGGTTCGATTCGGTTCGGGTTCGTTTCGGGTCAGTTCGGGTTCGATTCGTCAGGCGGTGCGCAAATGAAGAGGTGAACAGGCCAATCCTCAGCTTGGTGTTCTTTCGAGCAATAATACGCATTCTTACACTGACGACAGCGCCATAGCCGTTCAGTAGATGCGCATACATTGCATTGATGCATTGATCGAAAAGGGTCGTTCGGTTCGGTTACGGGTCGACAGGTCCGATTCGGGTCAACGGGTTCAAAATTCGGTTCGGTTACGGGTCGATGTACGTACGATTCGGGGTTTCTAGCGTCAGAAGTCTGGTTCGCAGGGCCAAAAGGCTCGATTTCGATGTCGAAGATGTTTGGTAGAGGCAAAGCAGCCGCAGCGGCAACCTCTTTAACCGGAATTTCGATCCCAATTTCGACGGAGATCAGCAGTGGATCGTTTACTGCTGTCCCCGGGGAGCGTTTCCCGGCGACGCAGCCCGACGTTGCTGCCAGCGAGTGCAACCAGGGCACCCAACTGTCGTACAATCTGCTGAACCACAAGTCCAGCAGTAACCGGTTCGAGGAGGGCTCGGACAAGCTGCTCGGAGATGACCTGGTTGGCCACAATTAAAGCAGCACCCTCGGAGAGCGGGATTGATCGTAAATGGTCGTGGCTGGCCCGTCCTATCACGTGGTACGAACGCGGTTGCCGAAGCATTCAACGCGGCCACCTGTTGCGCTGGAGGGGGATCCTCTACAGCTGGTGGTGGGATCAATTGGGCCTTCGCGGGTTTCCCTTTCTTCCGGGATGAATTCGGCGATTTTGGTGGTTTTGGTGGGGACGAAACGTCATCAACCGCCGCCACCTGCGCTCTCGTCGTCTGGTTTGAGGTACGCTGCACGTAACGCAATGATTCAACATTTCAAAATAAAACAATTTACACAAAAAAAATATTCGAGTAACCAAAAATATTACAAAGTCTTTTCTTTCAAAAAAAAATAAAAAGAAATATTAATTAATTCAACTCGCCGAATTTATTCAAAATTTTCAAACAAATAATTAATTCAACTCGCCAAATTTATTCAAAAAATTTCAATCGCAAAATTTTATCAAAAATTTCAATTGCCAAATTTAATAACAAAATCTCAATCGCAAATCTTTATCAAAAATCGCAACCGCAAAATTTATTTACGAAGTCTTCTCTTTTTTTTTTTTTATTAAAAAAAAATATAATAATTTCAATCGCAAAATTCAACCAATAATTTCAATCGCAAAAACCTAATAAAGATCTCAAAATTATCCAAAATAATTCAAATCGTCAAATGGTTCAACAATGACAAGAAAAAAAAACAAATTATGCGAAGTATTCGAATTCGTCAACTTATTTTACAAAGCAATTTACTAAGCCGCTTTGTCGGGTATTTGAAGCTCGAGGTAGGTAAACAGTCTTTATAATCCCGACCAAAAATTCCACACACACAAACACGTGACTCAACGGTACCGTGCCGCAGAGTGTCGTCACTAAGCTTCAAAAATACCGCACGGAATTTATTTAATTCCGTGCAACTCGAATTATAAACAAATTATTTTAACACGACGAAATTCGCGGTGATGACACCCTGGGGCTAATAAAGACAGCGACCAGACTTACCCTGCAGCTACCGTAGACGTCCCGGGCGATGCGGGCTAAGTAGGCGAAGTTGGCGGCAAAACTGACGGAAGAGCGTCGGTATCTCGGCGATGGCGTGTCCGGGGTCGTAGTGTCCAAAACAATTCGGCGAAATATTTCACAATAATGTACACAATTGTACTCACGTCAGCGACAAATTTAAAAAAAAATTAAACAGCAAAAATAATCAAAAAGAAAACTGCACGATGCCACAGTCACGGCGTCCAGATCAGAATTAATTGTTAATATGGCTGCCTCCTCGGCAACCCATGCTCTGTTTTTTTTCGGTTCGTTCCAAAAACTCGCCTCCAATCAGCTCACAGCTTCTTCTAGCCGGCCGTTGTATTCCGGGATGCGTCCAGTATTCCGTTGCGATCGATGATTGGTCGATACTTCGATTAGTGATCAGCCTCGTGTCCAGATGGCGCCTCGCATACTTGTTGTTGGTCGCTCTCCGTCGTCATTGGTCCGTTCAAATTTTCTCGTCGTTCTATCCTCGCGGCCAGATGTCACGTTGATCGTCGATGGCTCGTAGAAATTCGCGGGTCGTCTGATCGCTATAGTCTAGTATCACTCACTCATGCATTCAACAATAGTTCACACTCATTCCGGTATTCTTTTTATTTTAATTTTTAATTTAAATTCGGCGCGTTTTCTTTTACTAATTTTACCTCGAGCTTGTCATTCTGATCGGGAGGCTGCTTGGGGTGACACAGGCGCGTCGAATCTCTGCTTTTCCTCAGCTTAGCCAACCTAATAATTTTAAAACTCGGAATTTCAAATTTTAGAAAATTTTCTCATGTCACAATATATATATATATATATATATATATATATATATATATATATATATATATATTGTGATGCCTTTTCCGGCACTGGCGTCGACAGGACCGGATCAGGTCAACAAAATTAATTGGCCTACCTGGTTCGTAGATTTGGTTGGGCGCCAGGAACTCAATGTTCCACGGGTCGATCTCGCTGTTGATCTTCGTTGGGCGGCGGGTCGGTGTTGAAGAGATTCAAAAATCGAATAACGGCAATCGACGGACAAAGTAATCGAAATTGGACGATAGGATCGGTTAATCAGAGCAACAACAATTAAAAAAAATAATTGAGGCGTGCAATTCTAATCCAGCAACGGTTTATTCAACAACAAATATATTCTGTCGGCAATGTCGCATTAATAACAAAAATGATTTTAACGCAAAAATAATTCTAACGCAAAACTAGTACTAACGCAATGATTCAACATTTCAAAATAAAACAAATTACACAAAAAAATATTCGAGTAACCAAAAAAAAAAAAATTACAAAGTCTTTTCTTTCAAAAAATAGAAAAAAGAAATATTAATTAATTCAACTCGCCGAATTTATTCAAAAATGAAATAATTATTTCAATCGCAAAATTTTATCAAAACTTTCCATCGCAAAAATTTATCAAAAACTTCAATCGCCAAATTTAATAACAAAATCTCAATCACAAAACTTTATCAAAATCGCAACCGCAAACTTTATTTACTAAGTCTTCTCTTTTTTTTTTTCTTTATTAAAAAAAAATAATAATCTCAATCGCAAAATTCAACCAATAATTTCAATCGCAAAATTTTTTTTTTAATACACAAATTTCTAGAGAATATAATAAATTCAATCGCAAAAACCTAATAAAGATCTCAAAATTATCCAAAATAATTCAAATCGCCAAATGGTTCAACAGTGACAAGAAAAAAAAACAAATTATGCGAAGAATTCGAATTAGTCAACTTATTTTACAAAGCAATTTACTAAGCCGCTTTGTCGGGTATTTGAAGCTCGAGGTAGGTAAACAGTACTTATAATCCCGACCAAAAATTCCACACACACAAACACGTGACTCAACGGTACCGTGCCGCAGAGTGTCGTCACTAAGCTTCAAAAATACCGCACGGAATTTATTTAATTCCATGCAACTCGAATTATAAACAAATTATTTTAACACGACGAAATTCGCGGTGATGACACTCTGGGGCTAATTAAGACAGCGACCAGACTTACCCTGCAGCTACCGTAGACGTCTCGGGCGATGCTGACCAAGTAGGCAAAGTTGGCGGCAAAACTGACGGAAGAGCGTCGATATCTCGGCGATGGCGTGTCCGGGGTCGTAGTGTCCAAAACAATTCGGCGAAATATTTTACAATAATGTATACAATTGTACTCACGTCAGCGACAAATTTAAAAAAAAAATTAAACAGCAAAAATAATCAAAAAGAGAACTGCACGATGCCACAGTCATGGCGTCCAGATCAGAATTCCTTGTTAATAAGGCTGCCTCCTCGGCAACACATGCTCTTTTCTTTTCGGTTCGTTCCCAAAAACTCGCATCCAATCAGCTCACAGCTTCTTCTAGCCGGCCGTTGTATTACGGGATGCGTCCAGTATTCCGTTGCGATCGATGATTGGTCGATACTTCGATTAGTGATCAGCCTCGTGTTCAGATGGCGCCTCGCATACTTGTTGTTGATCGCTCTCCGTCGTCATTGGTCCGTTCAAATTTTCTCGTCGTTCTATCCTCGCGGCCAGATGTCACGTTGATCGTCGATGGCTCGTAGAAATTCGCGGGTCGTCTGATCGCTATAGTCTAGTCTCACTCACTCATGCATTCAACAATAGTTCACACTCATTCCGGTATTCTTTTTATTTAAATTTTTAATTGAAATTCGGCGCGTTTTCTGTTACTAATTTTACCTCGAGCTTGTCATTCTGATCGGGAGGCTGCTTGGGGCGACACAGGCGCGTCGAATCTCTGCTTTTCCTCAGCTTAGCCAACCTAATAATTTTAAAACTTGGACTTTCAAATTTTAGAAAATTTTCTCATGTCACAATATATATATATATATATATATATATATATATATATATATATATATATATATATATATATATATATATATATATATATATATATATATAATGGATAGTATATTAATAATAGTATATATGTATATTCACTTACCTTTTAGCGATAAACATTTAATTATGATATAATTTGTAATATTAATAATTCTATTGATAAACGAAAATCTTACTTACCGTATACCTGCATATCAGATCTTATTTTAAGGATAATGAAGGGATTTTTTCTTATTAGCTATTATAATAATATTCATAATAAGCATAAATTATCAATACATGTATTATTAGTTATTGATACATAAGTTTTCGCAGAATACGGTAGCAATAGACAAAACTCTTTAAATTTTATAAAATAAACATTTAACTTTTTATAATTATAATAGCAATAATTTTAGATTGTCAAACTTTTCATAATCATTTAAACATTCTTCACTTTAGCAATAATTTCTCTATCGAATAGCAACATTAATTCATAAGTAACAATATCGATATAGTTTTCAATAAACCATTCGTACGATTTACCTTCTTTAACCGATAACTCACTAATCACACTATCTTTGACGGTATTATTCTTCAAATTTGATATCACACATTTACGAATGACTTCTTCAGGTAATTCGATGTTGCCAAGAAGTTTTGGTAAGAACTCTTGAACAGGTGTAAAAAGGTGATTGAGACACACATTACAAGGTTCGACGAATTTTTGAAGATAATTCAAGCGAGCGTTCACGAGCTCTTCAAAGCCATAGATAGCTTGGAGTGTGTTCTCTTTCATTGTCACTTTTCGGCCACGCTGAACAGCAGTAGATGTTGATGATGATGATGATAATGATGGTTGTTGATCGGTTCTTTCAATGATGGAGAATAATTTAGCTTTCCCATACATGGACCCCAGCAGAGAATATTGAAAAGTATATCCATCAAGCGATGTTGTATCGAGCGGTAACTTTTTATACTGTGATTCGATTAAATTCAGATTACGGGCTAGTTTTTTAAGAACAGTCTTAAATTTTAACCACTTCGCTGATGCACACAAAATACCACAGGCTTTTTCGTCAACAATAGCGACACATGGTTCAAACTTGTAAACATCACTATCCAATTTTAAACTAACAATGATTGACTTTGAGTGTGAATCATTTAATTTATAAGATGTTGTCAATAAGAAATCAAAACGTTCCCATGATGGTATAAAACGGTGTTCTTCAACACCTTCGTCAGCTTGAAAATTCTCGTAGAAAGAGCGTTTAGCCATTGCAAATTAATAGCTGTTGCACCAACAATGTTCTTAAGCGAACTGATGCTGGTTACACACGGTTAACACCCACAACTCAATATGATGGTTAAGCATTTTTTCATATAATATTAACAAATGTAGAGTAGAGCTATGCGTTTACTGTCTAGACTACACGTGTGTTTTTAAAAAAGCCGTCTCAGCATAACGTGACCAGCTACTGCACACAATTTTTCTTATAATTATAAGACAGTTTCAATCAGCTTCTTGTAACTTACTAAAGTATTTTTTGAAGACATAATGAACGCAGATAATTATATTTATCAGCAACCCTTTACGAGGGCTGTGTGTCAGCTAGTGCGATACATACGGGATAAATCACCTCGTTTGTGGTCTATCTACACCGAAACGCGTGTTTCAAGTTGGGCCTTTTTACAGCGTGACAGATTAATAAAACTATTGCGTAGAATTGTGGCTGTAGCTTCTTGTCGTGTGTTGTCAAGAGCTTATAAGAAAGGATTATTAACAAATAACACTTTATTAATGACAGTTGCCGTTAATACAATCCTTCAAACATCAAAAGCAGACGCTGAGTGTTTAAAACCCTTCTTAATAGCTTATGGCAAGTATTTTTTATTTCTAGACCGTACAGCGTTTAATTTAAATATCTCACACCTTATTTTTAATGGTTTTATAGAAGTCTATTGCCGCGATGAACTCCTAAATTCTGATAATATTTCTGACGAAGATGATGATGATATTGACATTAGCGCGAAAAAAGTAAGTTCGGTGTATTTAATCAAGATGTAAACCAATCGAATAATAATAATCACAATTGTTTTATAGAACTGTCAAAAAACCTCAACACCTGCAACTCTAAAAGGTGAGATAATAAGGCTAGACCGCTTTACCGGAGTGAAACGTTCACGGAGCCGTGCATCGTCTACTAGCTCCGATGATACGCATGTATCATATCCTACGGATACTGATGAAAATATGATGACTTTATCGGCTGATCTCGATTCGGAAGAAGAGTATTATCAACACGTAGCATATAATAATCGTCACAACAGCGATGCTGAAGAGATTGTTATAGAAGAAGAGGAAGAAGAAGAAGAAGAAGAAGAAGAAGAAGAAGAAAAAGAAGAAGAAGAGAGCACGCCTTTATTTTTTGACGACAATAGTGATGACTCTAGTGATGATAATATACGCTCCTTTGTACGCTCTAGGTATTTTACAAGATATTACAAATATTCATACACCCTTCGCTGCTTAAATTTAATTAAATATTATTACTGCTTGTATGACACCTTATGCGATTTAAATAAAAGTTTAAAATACTAACAACATGAACATCTACCTTATAAATAGTTTAATTGAAAATATACACATATATATATATATATATATATATATATATATATATATATATATATATATATATATATATATATTGTGATGCCTTTTCCGGCACTGGCGTCGACAGGACCGGATCAGGTCAACAAAATTAATTGGCCTACCTGGTTCGTAGATTTGGTTGGGCGCCAGGAACTCAATGTTCCACGGGTCGATCTCGCTGTTGATCTTCGTTGGGCGGCGGGTTGGTGTTGAAGAGATTCAAAAATCGAATAACGGCAATCGACGGACAAAGAAATCGAAATTGGACGATAGGATCGGTTAATCAGAGCAACAACAATAAAAAAAAATAATTGAGACGTGCAATTCTAATCCAACAACGGTTTATTCAACAACAAATATATTCTGTCGGCAATGTCGCATTAATAACAAAAATTATTTTAACGCAAAAATAATTCTAACGCAAAACTAGTACTAAAGCAATGATTCACCATTTCAAAATAAAACAATTTACACAAAAAAATATTCGAGTAACCAAAAATATTACAGTTTTTTTCTTTCAAAAAAAAAATAAAAAAAATATTAATTAATTCAACTCGCCGAATTTATTCAAAATTTTCAATCAAATAATTAATTCAACTCGCCAAATTTATTCAAAAATTTTCAAAACAAATAATTATTTCAACTCGCAAAATTTATTCCAAAAATTAAAAAAAGAAAATAATTATTTCAATCGCAAAATTTTATCAAAAATTTCAATCGCAAAATTTTATCAAAAATTTCAATAGCCAAATTTAATAACAAAATCTCAATCGCAAATCTTTATCAAAAATCGCAACCGCAAAATTTATTTACGAAGTCTTCTCTTTTTTTTTTTTTATTAAAAAAAAATATAATAATTTCAATCGCAAAATTCAACCAATAATTTCAATCGCAAAAACCTAATAAAGATCTCAAAATTATCCAAAATAATTCAAATCGTCAAATGGTTCAACAATGACAAGAAAAAAAAACAAATTATGTGAAGTATTCGAATTCGTCAACTTATTTTACAAAGCAATTTACTAAGCCGCTTTGTCGGGTATTTGAAGCTCGAGGTAGGTAAACAGTCCTTATAATCCCGACCAAAAATTCCACACACACAAACACGTGACTCAACGGTACCGTGCCGCAGAGTGTCGTCACTAAGCTTCAAAAATACCGCACGGAATTTATTTAATTCCGTGCAACTCGAATTATAAACAAATTATTTTAACACGACGAAATTCGCGGTGATGACACCCTGGGGCTAATAAAGACAGCGACCAGACTTACCCTGCAGCTACCGTAGACGTCCCGGGCGATGCGGGCTAAGTAGGCGAAGTTGGCGGCAAAACTGACGGAAGAGCGTCGGTATCTCGGCGATGGCGTGTCCGGGGTCGTAGTGTCCAAAACAATTCGGCGAAATATTTCACAATAATGTACACAATTGTACTCACGTCAGCGACAAATTTAAAAAAAAATTAAACAGCAAAAATAATCAAAAAGAAAACTGCACGATGCCACAGTCACGGCGTCCAGATCAGAATTCCTTGTTAATAAGGCTGCCTCCTCGGCAACCCATGCTCTGTTTTTTTTCGGTTCGTTCCAAAAACTCGCCTCCAATCAGCTCACAGCTTCTTCTAGCCGGCCGTTGTATTCCGGGATGCGTCCAGTATTCCGTTGCGATCGATGATTGGTCGATACTTCGATTAGTGATCAGCCTCGTGTTCAGATGGCGCCTCGCATACTTGTTGTTGATCGCTCTCCGTCGTCATTGGTCCGTTCAAATTTTCTCGTCGTTCTATCCTCGCGGCCAGATGTCACGTTGATCGTCGATGGCTCGTAGAAATTCGCGGGTCGTCTGATCGCTATAGTCTAGTCTCACTCACTCATGCATTCAACAATAGTTCACACTCATTCCGGTATTCTTTTTATTTAAATTTTTAATTGAAATTCGGCGCGTTTTCTTTTACTAATTTTACCTCGAGCTTGTCATTCTGATCGGGAGGCTGCTTGGGGCGACACAGGCGCGTCGAATCTCTGCTTTTCCTCAGCTTAGCCAACCTAATAATTTTAAAACTTGGAATTTCAAATTTTAGAAAATTTTCTCATGTCACAATATATATATAGGTGCCCAATATGGCGGTGTAACAACACGTTCGAGAGCAAAAGCCACACAGAACGACTTACCATCTACATCGACAGCAGGCTTACCAGACGATCACGAAGCCTCAATTGAAGATCATACTTCAATTGAAGAGCATATTGTTGAACCACCTGGTAAAAGATTCAAAATCGAACGTGAAATAATTAAACATTATAAGCGGTTTCAAGCTAAAGGTAAAGAAACAACTTTAATAATACAAGAACCGCCGGTTAATACAGATCCCCTACAATGGTTTCACGACGCATTGAGCGATATTGTAACACATATTACAGCGGGTTGTAATGCGCATGATTATGTAGGTTTTACAATTAATTATGAAAAACTCACACAGGGTGTAATATGGTCGCGTTTTCAATGTGCAAACGCTGTTACAGGCACTGATTTATGGAATTTGCTTACTAGCGTTTCTCAAAGTGCTGGAGGCTTAACAACCAACGATAAAATAATTGTTACATCAGCTGTTGTCGCCGGTGTCGCGGGGTGTGGGAAAGTAATTTTATCTCATGAAAATATATTTAAACGATCCATTATAACAATCAATAACAATGATAACTTATGTTTACCTCGTTCGTTAGTTGTTGCAAAAGCATATATAGAACGTGGTGAGATCCGTTCAGGGTATTTGCAGAAACGATGGAAAAGCATAATTGATGGACGAAGGAGTTTTCAAGGGGTTGCGGTTTAAATCAAATACAAAATTTTCAACACTACTTTGCCTGCGAGGGTACAGCTATCGTTGTTTATGAATTTTTAACTTTTGAAAAAGGTCAACCGCTTTTTGACGGTCGTAATGCTGTTTAAGAAGCGTTCGGAAACGTTTGCAATACAATTAATTTATTATATTACCAAGACACTAATCATTTTCAACCAATAATAAATTTAGCGGGTGCTTTAGGCAGTCGTGCATTTTGCGAAACTTGTAATAAAGGATATGAATCAGCACGTGGTCATAGGTGTTCTAAAAAATGCCCGCGCTGCAACGTGGCACCTGTGTGTAGACAAATATGTAAAAAAACATGCCTTAACTGTAAGCGATGGTTTTCAAACGATGATTGTTACTCAAATCACTTAAAAACTGGTTCGGCTAATTTGAGAGGAAAAAATAAAAATTTCACAGTTTGCGAAGCATTAAAATTATGCGGTGTTTGTTATCGTTATATCTTTCATAATGTAAAACATAAATGCAACATAAATTATTGCAAAGTGTGCTGCTGCGAAAGGCCTCTGAATCATTATTGTTTTATGGCCCCCTTGAAAAAAAAAGAATTACCAAACGTCTTATTTTTATTCTATGATTTCGAAACACAGCAAAATGAACGTGTAAAAGGTAACCGTAGTACAAGAATTCATATACCTAATCTGTGTGTAGTTCAAAAAACTTGTACTTATTGTTGGGATGACAAATATGTTTCTGAAAGCTGTGCTGAATGCGGTGTGCGTGAATTTATTTTTAACGACAAACCTGTAGAAAAATTAATCGATCTAGCTTTCAAAAATACTAAAAAATTTTCGAAAACTATATGTATAGCTCACAATGCTAGAAGTTTTGATGCTCAATTTATTTTGAAATGTATAATAGAAAAGAATAAAACACGGCTACCGGATTTAATATTAAATGGTACCAAAATAATTGTTATGCGTATAGGTAACACGGTTTTTTTTAGACAGTCTAAATTATTTACATATGCCTTTAAGGGATCTCCCAGAAGCTTTCGGTTTCAATAACGAAGTATCGAAAGGATATTTTCCTCATTTATTTAACAAACCCTGTAATAGGGGTTATGTAGGTCCTATCCCTGCTGTCAAATATTTTTCTCCTGATACTATGTTTCAAAAAGAGCTTGAAAAATTTATTGCATGGTATAATGAAAAATCAGAAGAAAATTATGTTTTCAATTTTGATTCCGAAATCAAATTTTATTGTCGAAACGATGTTATTGTGTTAAGAAGAGCTTGTATGCAGTTTCGGGATATGTTTATAAAGTGTGGAAATGTTTGCCCGTTTTAAGAGGGCACTACAATAGCGTCAGCTTGCTCAAAAATTTATCGCCGCAATTTTCTTAAACCCGATACAATAGGTATTTTACCGGCTACAGGTACATACAGATGGTCTCAGAATCAATCATTGAAAGCTATTAAATGGTTAATTTTAAAAGAACGTGAGTACGGTTATAGAATTACACAAGCAGCGCGTGGTAAAGAACAGCGTTTACCTTCCGGTATAGTGGTGGATGGTTACTTTGAAAATTCTAGAACAGGTAAAAAAACCGTATTACAATTTCACGGGTGTTACTGGCACGGGTGTCCTAAATGTTATAAAGTAAACCGTGATAGAAAACTAAATAATAACTACCAAGAAATAGATAATATGGATACTCGATACGAGCGTACCATTGCTATATCCGAAAGAATTCGAAACTTGGGTTATAAATTAATAGAGGAGTGGGAATGTGATTTTGATTTATACTTAACCAACAATCCTGAAACACTTATAGCGTTGCAAAATCACCCTTTGATCAATATAGAGCCCTTAAACCCACGAGATGCTTTTTTTGGAGGTCGTACGGAAAGCTTTATATCGTTATATGATGCAAAAGAAAATGAAAAAATTAAGTACGTAGATGTTTGCTCGCTGTATCCTTACATTTGTAAAACAGGTAAATTCCCAATAGGCCACCCTAAAATATATATAGGTGAGGAATGTTCTGAAATTATAGGTCCTAACAAGGATTTATCAAAAGTAGAAGGGCTAGTTAAATGCACTATTTTACCACCGCAGAATTTATACCACCCAGTACTCCCTTGTAAGCTCCATAATAGACTTCTTTTCACTTTATGTCGTTCTTGTGCTCAAGAATTAAAGCAAACAAACTGTACCCATAAAATTAAAGATAGGCTTTTAAGAGGCACATGGGTTGTTGATGAGATAAAAAAGGCCATTCAGAAAGGATATAAGTTACTTAAAGTATATGAGATATGGCATTATAAAATAACGCAGTACAATCCAGAAACAGGTATTGGTGGAATATTTGCAGATGATATTAATACATTTTTAAAAATTAAAACTGAAGCTTCTGGATACCCCAGAGACTGTATTACAGATCAACAAAAAACACAATATATTGCTGCTTATGAAAAAGCTGAGGGTATTAAATTAGATAGTGAAAAAGTTGAAGTAAACCCTGGGTTACGTTCTGTAGCGAAGCTCAGCTTAAACTCTCTTTGGGGTAAGTTCGGTCAGCGCGAAAATTTGATGCAGACAGAAATTGTCACGACGCGTGCACGGTTGATGGAAATGTTAACAGACAGTCAAATCGAAATTTGCGGCTTCTTACCAGTAAATGATAAAACATTGTACATAAATTTTATTCATAGTAAAGACACCCTCAAACCGTCACGTACAACGAATGTAGTGATAGCAGCTTATACAACGGCTCAAGCTCGACTTAAACTGTATAGTTACTTAGAAAAATTAGGTAAGAGAGCGTTATATTGCGATACTGATTCATGTATTTATATTTCATCAAATGGTCTGTACGAACCTCCGACCGGTAAATTTTTAGGTGAGCTGACCGATGAGCTAGAGAAATATGGTATAGGTAGTTATATCACATCATTTGTAACAGGAGGCCCTAAATTTTATGCTTTTACAATACTTACACCTGACGGGTCTATAAAAGAAGTGTGTAAGGTTAAAGGTATAACTTTAAATGTTTCAACCAGTCTTAAAATTAATTATAAAACCGTAAGGTCTCTTGTCACAGGTGAAAGAAAAAAACCTATTAAAATAAAATTTGAGGCTATACGAAGAACATGTTTTCACGCTGTTGTTACAAAGAAAGATAAGAAAAAAACGTACCCGCAATTTAAGAAAAGAAAGTTTGAAAATAAATACATGACATTACCGTTTGGTTATAAAATGTAATTATATATTTTTCAGGAAATAAATTTAGATAAATTAATATTGTAAATGGAATTATGTATTCAATGAAATAAATGTGTTCAACTATCTTTCTAAGTACGCAAATACAGTAAACGCTTAAAACGCCTCACTTTCCGTTGGCTTTTTCCCGCTTTTTCCTTTTTTCGCATTGACAACCTATTTAAATGTGTTTTCAATTGTTATTGGTTAAAAAAATTTAACCACGCCTTCCTTAACTGACATCGCAGCTTTATAAATTTATTCATATACCACAGTTTTTCTTTTACTACCGAGAGTGATAGTTATACACGCTGTGTTTTCAAGTATTCTACACACATTAAAAATTTAAATGGATCTAATTATTGATATCCAGGGCTTCACAGACGGCCGAGGCAAATTTTTACCAAAAGAAGTTGCTTTAAATACTGTAGAGCACGGTATTCAAAGGCACTGGTTGATTAGACCACCGTTTCCTTTTAATAAATTACCCCTAAAGGACCGTCATCAAAACACATGGTTAACTTTTAATCATCATGGTTTGAAATGGGCGGATGGTTCCGTTTATCTCTCAAATTTAATTGATAACATCAAATTTTATTCTGAAAAAGCTCATCGTATTTATGTATGCGGGGCTGTAAAAGCGAAATATCTTGAAGAATTATTACAAAGAGAAATTATTAATTTAGAAGAACCTTCGTCAGAATGTCCTAAGTTTGAGAATTTAGAACCTGAAGTAATTAACTGCGTATTCCATGGAAAGACTTCATTACCGGATAAGCGTTTTTCGTGTGCATTAAATAATGTTTTGTGTTTAAAAAAGTGGCTTCTAAAAGAACGTTTGAATACAGAATCTTTTTTCATGTAAGCACGTTTAGATTTGTCAGCAAATTCTCAGCTGTAACATCTCTTAAAGACTGTATTGCTAGCTCGTACGCTCATTATATTCAAGCTAGTGTTAAAAGACACATTATTATCACAGTTAATATGTGCTATCCTAAAATGAAAGAAGTGATTTTGAAAGATGAGTCTAGAATATTACCAGTAATCGAAGTGCGTGAAGAGGATTTAATGGCCTTTCGGACTTTTTGGCCTCATGATCCTCTTTTCCAGATTTTATCAAGGAGCTTAGATGAAGAAACGGTTGTGTGGCTGTCTCTGTGCACACGTCTTGTAAGGCGTCCGTCAACGTTTCTACAGGTACATTAAAAATTTTATTTGCTAACTTATGATTTCATGTACTTTCTAACTTTCCTTAAACTTTTAAAACATTGTAGTTTTTTTGAGAATCTGAGTCAAGACATATTCGAATCAGCCATGAGATCAGCACCTGAGCTTGTGCAACAAGCTCTTATACCACATCGAAACATGTCGATGAGCAGCAGTGGCAGTGTTAGCAATAGCAGCAGCAGCGGCTGTGACGGCAGCACTACCAGCAGCAGCAGCCGTGATTAAGATTATATTTATGAATTGTATTTATACATGAATTATATTTATCTATTTATATATGCAACGCTTTCTACTACATAAATTATAAAAATAATATCATTGAAATTGTATTTGGAGATACCAATCATTGGAAAATATAAATAAAGTTCCTATTATAGCCGATGAAAATTAATCTATATTATTTATCATCAGTATGTGTTTTTACGATTTACACCCCGTAGATCTTAGCAGAGTCTGTCTTTATATAACATAACATTTTATAAATTAGCTCAGTATATATTATGGATCCACGTTGGAAACATCCATGGACATCAATTATATGCGGTCCTACTGGTTGCGGTAAAACAGTATTCGTAAAAAGATTCATCAAACATTTATCTCTAATGAGTGATACAAATTTCTCAAAAATAATATTTCATTACGCTGAATGGCAAACAGGCTACAATGAATATATTCATAATAAAAACATTGAGTTTCATGAAGGTCTTCCAATAGGTGAAGAATACGGTTGTGATAATAATCCAAAACTAGTAATTATTGACGATTTAATGCGTGAAGCATCAAATAATGCTGTAATAGATCTTTTTACAAAAGGTAGTCATCATAGGAATTTGAGTGTTATTTTTTTGACACAAAATATTTTCCGTCAAGGTAGAGGTCAAAGAGACATATCGTTAAATGCGAATTACATTGTAGTTTTTTAAAACCCACGCAATAGGTCACAAATTCAACATCTAGCGCGTCAATTAAGTCCGGAAAATACACGTTTTCTACAAGAAACTTATTATGAAGCAACATCTTTACCACACGGTTACTTACTACTGGATTTAAAACAATCAACTCCAGAAAACTGCCGTTTCCGATGCTCTATTTTCCCGGACGACCCATACCAGGTGGTCTATGTGCCGAAAAAAAGTATAAATTATAAAACTAAAAGGAAAAATGTACCAGTAGTTCTTTGATAATAGGCGAGCTCACACCTATAAAAAAAAAAATAGGAAAACGGTTGACCCTAAAGGCCATCCCTGCAACTTCCCGCTAATTCCGTTAATACCTGGCCGCTTTTTTGAGCTCTTCGAGCTCAAAAGTACAATCTGTGTGTTGTTTTAAGCTCTCCGAGCTCAAAAAGATACCTTTTCTATGCTTTTGAGCTCTTTGAGCTCAAAAGTCTGATAGAAGTTTCATGGAACACTATTTTTTGAATGTTCATACCGCAATAACTTTTGAATGAATGAACCGATTTTTACGCGGTTGGCGGCATTCTACGTAGTTTTTTAAGCCTTATAAATAATTTCTAAGTTTTAATTGGTCAAACTAGAAATTTCGGAGTAACTCTGAAAAAACACTTTTTTCGGTTTTGTTTCGTTCACGATATCTCTCGAACGAATCAACCGATTTTGACCAGCTTGGTGGCAATCGACGTGGTTTTATGATATTAAGAGCTGATTAGTTTTTGGAATCGATCGGTAGAGCTGTTTGAAAGTTATTCCAAAAAATGTCGAAGTTATGTTGAAAAAATCCTTATTTCCAAATATTTCGTCGAGGATATCTCTCGAACTAATCAACCGATTTCCACGTTTTTGGCGGCAATCGACGCGGTTTTTTGACCTCTAAAATTATTCTATATCATCAAAAACGATCCGAGAAAAAATGACGAAGTTATGTGAAAAAAACAGTTTTTTCGGTTTTTTTCGGTTTTATTTCGTTCACGCTATCTCTCGAACGAATCAACCGATTTTGACCGGATTAGCGCTGATCGGCGTGGTTTTTTGACGCTAAGAGCTGATTAGTTTTTGAAATTGATCGATTGAGCCGTTTAAAGATATTCCAAAAAACCACTTTCAAAAATGATTTTTTTCTAATTTTTTTTGAGATTTTTCAAAATTTCTCAAAATCTATCGGTCCGAATCGGTTCGAATTCTCAGGAAATCTAAGTTTGGCGAAGCCCTTTCGAATGGCACCAACCGCGATGAAATCGGTTCAACCGTTCAAAAGTTATAAGTGATTCACATACTTACACACACACACACACACACACACACACACACACACACACACACACACACACACACACACACACATACATACAGACATAGTGACAACCTCGCGGGGATAGTCAGGGAAGCTTCCTGTGACCTTCAAACGTCGAGATCTGATGAAAACTCGATTTTTGCAAAACGGGGTGAAAACAATAACTTCCCGATTTTTGAAAATCTGAGATTTTTAGCGGGAAGTTAAAACAGCTACGTGTATTACAAGCATTGTGCTATCTAAATAATACGCAACGCTTAGCTGTTTTACGTAAAGCTGATCCTGCTTTAATACGTTGTATTTGCGAGTGTATATTAAATATATTACGTGGTAACGTACCTTTAACAACGGCTCATAAGAAAAAATTAAAACGTCACATTACGATTTTAAGAAAATTATCATCAGGAGGAAGCAATCTAAATACTAAAAAGAAAATAATTATTCAAAAAGGCGGCTTTTTACCTTTATTTTTAGCACCTGTTCTGGGTGCTTTGGTTGCAAGGGGATTGCCTGAGGATAAAATTCATGAGAAATTGGCAGTCTCAGAAAAAAATGAAGATATCGCAAAAAATAAATCTTGTCTTACTAGTGGAACAGTGTTAACTAGGCTCGACAATGAAATGTATGAAATTTTAAATTCTACGGGTAAATATAACTCAGACCGTGAAAAATGTCAAGCCTATTTACAAACACTTGAGCGATATCTTAGGATTCTTGAAAATGAAAAAAATCTGTCAATGCTGCTAATATAGATACCAACATAAATGTTTCAGACCTGGCTGTAGACAACAACAACTCTAAATTCTTCGAGAGTAGTGCAGGTTCTTCTGAAAGTGAAATTGATCATCGTTCTTCATATGATGTAGTTATAGATAATTTGGTTATAGACAGTGTACCTAGAAGATTCAGAGGAAATGCAGCGCGGCTATTAAAAAGGCTAAGAAGTGCACCTGCCACGTTAATATCTTGGGACGATAGAGGTCTTGTGACAATTAGAGGTAAAAAAGTAGCACGTTCTAATATCACTGATCTTTTAAACGATGTGTTGAGGTCTAGAAAGAGTGTGAAAGCGATAGGTCGTCAACAGTTTGCTCAAGTACTGCAAACGTTAAACATTCCGCGTGAATACATCGGTAATCGAGCGTATTTTAACAAAGAAATGTCAACTTCTACACCTAGAAGACGATCTGTTAATTTTTCCGTGCCTGAAATACTTACAGAACACACATCCTTAGACGAATTACAATTAAATCAAAACGGTGAAGGTTCTATAAATAAAAACAGTCAAAGTAAAAAAATACCATGGATAAAGTTGAGATAGATAAAAAACTAAAAAACATCTATTATGATCCTATAAGACCAGAAAGTTTTTCAGGTGCTAAAAATATTCTAAAATACTCTGCTGAAAACAAATCAGAGCTATCTCAAGATGATGTTAAGGAATGGTTAAATAAACAAGAAACTTTTACAAAGCACCGTATGAACAGGAAACGTTTTATTAGAAGGACTTATAATGTTGAATCAATAGATGATGTCTGGGAAGCTGATTTAGCTGATTTACGAAGTATCTCTACGTATAACAAGGGTTATAAATATATATTGATAGTGATCGATGTAATGAGTAAGTATGCGTGGGCTGAGCCTCTAATAAATAAAACTAGTCTAAGTGTGACTCAAGCATTCCAAAAAATCTTAAGTAGAAGTAACAAAAGAATACCCCGCTTAGTGCAGACAGATAGCGGAAAGGAGTTTCTTGGAGAGACTTTTCAAGAGTTTTTGAGAAAAAAAGGAATATTGTTTAGAACAGTACGCAACCCTGACGTCAAAGCAGCTATTGTAGAACGTCTAAATAGAACGATAAAGGAGAGGATATGGCGTTATTTTACGTATTCCCGCACAAAAAAGTATTTAGACATATTACAAAAAATTATTTACGCTTACAATCACACAACACATACTGGTATCAAAATGGCGCCGGTAAATGTTAACAATAATACAGCTCAAATAGCTTTTAATAACCTTAAAAAACGTTATGAAAATGAGAAGCGCTCTGCGCTCTTGAAAAACCGTAAGCTTAAATATGCTGTTGGTGACTTGGTACGTATCAGTAAAGCAAAGGCAGCGTTTACGAAAGGATATGAGAGTGGCTGGAGTAGCGAAGTTTTTAAAGTATCAAGTATTTCTGAATATCGCCAACCACTGGTTTATATATTAACCGATCTTCAAAACGAACCAATCAACGGTATATTTTATGAAGAGGAATGATCTAAGGTTGAATAAATGTCTTTAGAAAGAGATAATTTTTACATAGTGCTACCTAGCAATAGCAGCATGAAATACTTCCCGGACAACACAACTACTCATTTTATAACGCGTTTGCCCTATCCTTTAGAACTTAATGGATGGTAGGATGTTGCTTTAGTGGAAATCCAGACGCCGATGACAATCTTACATATTCCTAAAGATTTCACGAAAGTTACATTAACCGTTGAATATATAGATACAGAAGATAATAATAAAATAATGGATTCGTTCCTTTATTCTAACAACATACCACATGGTCAATATCAAAATATAGGCTCTTTAGTGGATTCTCTCAACAAACTTAAATCAGTTTCAGAGCATATCAATTTTACTTGTAGTGCTGGCGGTTTCATAAAATTTTATACAACATGCAAGTGTGAAAATGCAAGACATACGCTGGCATTAAGTGATCGGCTCTGGCATATATTACGCTTTGAAGAAAGTTCGTTTTCTAAAGTTATAACAGACTGCCCTGATGACTGTTGCGGATCTAAACCAGCCTCTCTATCTCAAGCTATACCAGGAAAATTATTCGTTTATACAGATATTTGTGAAGGCTACATAACAGGAGATATTCAGGCCCCTCTACTACGCGTTGTGCCTCTTGATCACGATCAATACATTTACGGTTCAACTAAAATTAAAAGTTTTTCGCCTGGCCAATATATACCTCTGTTACGTAAAAGTATGGCTACTATCGAAATTGATATAAGAGACGAATATGGTAAACCCGTGCCATTCGAATACGGGACGTTGACAGTAACGTTACATTTCAAAAGAAGTTTTTAAGATTCTCTACGATGATAGACTTCGAGATGATACAATACGGTGACGGTACCCGTAGTTATTCTGGAATAAGCCATGTTTATGTAGGATCACCTTATCAAAGAGGGCATGGTATAGGTAGTTTTTTGGGCGGCTTATTCAGAAGAGTATTACCTTTTTTAAAAAGCGGTCTTAAGACCGTTGGTAAAGAAGCTTTAAGATCAGGTGTAAATATAGCTACAGATGTTTTGGATCACCAAATCCCCGTTGAAGAATCATTTAAAACGCGCGTGCGCGAGTCAGGTAAAAATTTAAAACGTAAAGCCCAGGAAAAAATTGATAGTCTTATGAACGGGTCTGGCTATATACCTACCCAGTTTGCCTTAACCAACGGTATGAGCAACACACAACCAAACTCAAGAAAACGGATTGTTAAAAAAAAAAAAAGGCGCATTGTCAAATCTAAAGTGAAAAATAAAAGTAAAGTTAATAAAAAAAAGACCGATATTAAAAAGAAAAACAATAACAATAAAAATAAAAAACTACGTACAGTGGCTGACATTTTTGATAAAAATTTCTAAAATGTCGTTTTTACATGTACATTCGTGTGAGTGTGCTAAAACTGAGTTAGAATTATTTACTCTACCGCCGACCCAAACAACAATTGAAAGTTTCCAATGGGTTCATTATAAACCAATTTCATCATTGACTGATAATTCGCCGATAGAATTTGTTGTTCAAGGACAAGGGGATGAATACATTGATTTAGCACATACGATGCTAAGGTTATGCGTGGGTATTACCAGAAGAAGCCCTGTGACAGCTAGCGCTCACCCTCCTAAAGTAGCACCTATAAACAATTTTATGCATTCAATATTCAGTCAAGTTGATGTGTTATTCAATCAAAAACCTGTATCAACACCTAATAATTTATATCCGTACCGGGCATACATAGAAACTTTATTGAACTACGGAGCAGATGCCAAAAAATCGCATTTAACTACTGTAGGGTGGTGCTGTGATACCCCTGGAAAAATGGATAGTTTAACCGACGAGAATTTAGGCTTGAAAAAACGTAAAGAATTATTAACGTGTGATAAAACAGCAGATTTTATTGGTCATCTACATTGTGACGTTTTCAATCAAGAAAGATTTTTAATCAACGGTGTAGAAATGCGATTACGATTAACATGTGCACGTGATGCTTTTTGTCTAATGGATGACACAGTAAACGGTTGTGTATACAATATTAGTGACGCTAGTTTATTAGTGCGTCGTGCAAAAATTTCACCAGGAACACTTTTAGCACACGCCCGTATGTTAGCTAAAACTACTGCTAAATATCCACTGACCAGAGTTGAGGTTAAAGCTGTTTCAATTGCAGCTGGTGTACATGGCGAGACTATGGACAATATTGTTTTGTCGCAAACTCTCCAAGAAGGAGAGTTTCCGTAATTATTTTGTTCTTCTTGATTATTTAGGATCAGGATCAGGAATTCTAATTTTAAAATAAAACACTCGATGTTGGGGTGAATAATTATAACTAATTTATTCCCCAATGGGAGAAAACTCTAGCAATGACTAGAGAAAAACTCCTCGAAGATAGATACAGATGCGTATGATGTGAAACTGTGTGTATGTGTAAGAATAAATAATTGTACTAGGCGCACAATAGGGGTGAGAGATGATCTCAGCCGCCGTTAGGTTGTTGAGGTCAACCGTCAACCTGCTGATAAAGATCCGAGAGGATCAAATGTTTTTATGAATTGAGAATATGAAATAGTTAGTTAGTTAAATTGAGATCAGTTGAAAGTTAATTATTTAGATTAAATATGTTTCGTGATAATAATTGGAATTTAATTTGGTTGAATTTAATGCAAACATTCACGCGAGTCTAGATCAATTATAATGTCAATATTTAACACGTGGGAAGCACTACGTTTGATAATTTGTTCTACAAGATAATTTTTATTATGAAGTTAAATTTATTAGAAATTTATTTTATTTTTAATTATGTCCAAAGAGACTTGAAATTAAAACAATTAATTAAAGATGATGAAATCACGCTTCTTTATTGCACGGCATGCAAGTTAAACAATGGCTGCGACGCCAACAAACTACTGCGTCACAAGTATCAAATTTAGATTTAGTTATTCTGAAATTATATTATTTTTTACGGCGATAAAGAACACAAATTAATAATTTAATGAATTGAATTGAAAGCAAATAGCGAATGTACTGTTATATAAATTATTGAACAAAGAAAAAGGCACAAAGTAGGATCAGTGTTAGTGAGGCTAGCGGGTATATTGTGTCGGTTACAAGTCCCAAACACAACTCAACTGTGCACATGGCGTCTGGCGCCTCGTGCTTCGTGCCGGCCGGGCTTCTTCCCGCTAGCTCATGGTGCGCAGGTGCGGCAGCCATTACAAACGTGTTATTGGACGTGTTCGCGGAGAACAGTCATAGAAATGACTCTTGTTGAGTCTCGAGTCTGGTTAAGCTTTTGGTATAGTTATAAGAGTCGGGGTGACCAACTCTCTTTTGCCTTGGCGGCAAAACAGGTATAGTTATGAGAGTCGGGGTGACCAACTCTCTTTTGCCTTGGCGGCAAAACAGGTATAGTTATGAGAGTCGGGGTGACCAACTCTCTTTTGCCTTGGCGGCAAAACAAATATCCTTCATGGCCAAATACCTAGACGTTTAATCATCGGTTTTGTTGATAATAAAGCATTTAACGGCGATGCTTCGATGAATCCTTTCAATTTCCAAAATTTTGGGATTAATTATTTATCACTGTATGTTGACGGTCGACAAATACCGTCAAAACCACTCCAGCCTGATTTTGGAAACCGTATGAATTACATAGACGCTTATCACACGTTATTCTCAGGCACAGGTATTCATTTTTTGAACGAAGGGAACTCTATAGACAGATTTGATTACCCTAACGGCTATTGTTTATATGCTTTTGATTTAACGCCCGATTTATCAGCTAATAGTAACACTCATTGGAATTTAATCAAACATGGTACAGTTCGTATAGAGGTTAGATTTGATAAAGCACTGGCTACAACTACAAACTGTATAGTATATGCCGAATATGAAAGTGTTTTAGAAATAGATGCTTCGAGACAAGTAACTATAGATTTCGCCGGGTAAGCAAGTATTTAACATTTAGTATACGCTTTGCTGTAGTATGGTGGAGACCGATATGTCTTCTGTTGTTATATATATCCAAGGCTTTAAAAATAACGACCGTGAATTTTTACCTAAAGAAATAGGTGTAACCTCTCTAATTAACGGTGATACTGCACATTGGATTTTGGCTCCTGAATTCTCGTTTAACCTGCTATCCGAAGAAAGACAGCTCGAAAACAACGCCTTAACCCGAAAACATAGTCTTGAATGGTACGATGGGGAATCAATGGTAAAATACGTGCATACACAGTTACGCTTTTTTTGTCAAAATTCTATGAAAATTTATACAAGAGGGAGGGCACAAAAATCATACTTGGAATCTCTACTCTGCAGACCAGTTATAAATATTGAAGATTTGCAAGACAGTCCCTCAGTATCTACGCGGCATCAGCCACGGTTAACCTGTGCCTTACACAGTGTTTTGGAATCTCGAAGAAATCGGAGTCTTGGTTATAATCAGTGTGCTTTGTCTTGTGCTGACTTACTGAAATAGTGGTTAAGTAAGAAAGCAAATTCTGAAGCTGGTGAAAATAGCTACGAACCTTCACTCGTTTGTCCTTGGGGGTGTGAGGCTTGTAATGAACACGGTGCAGGTCTTAAAAGCTATTCAGTATATACCATACCACGCGATTGGAGTGTATCCTGCAGACAGGATCTCGAGAGTCTGGACTAAGCCTACAGCCTTCGTAGTAAACACAGATGGATGCCATAAGCCAGGACAGCACTGGGTCGCCATATACGTCGATAGAGATGGCTGTGGATGGTACTTCGATAGCTATGGACTCCCACCGTATATCCCGCAGCATCTTAAACGCCTCAAAAACAACTGTAAATGGTTCAAATATAACCACATTCAGTTGTAAAAAGAAGATTCTCAAGTGTGCGGTCAATACTGTATCATGTTTTTGCATTATATGTCTACTTATCCTTCACTTGATAGATTTATATCTATCTTTGACGGAAGACTTGACAGAAATGATGAGATCGTCGAAGAATATTACAATACGTTTATGAAAATAAAGCCAAAAAAATATAACAATAATTTTGTAAGTGACATAATAGCTAATATTCAATCATGTTCTTAATTTTGTATTCACAATAATCGCTAATAATCAATTATGTACTCCTATTCTTTTTATGTGAAATTAAATATCTAAAATGCAAATTTTTGTTGTATCTTTATTTATTTTGATATAATTGCCTCTCTTTTGAAATCTTTTATTTAATTATTAGTTTATATAATAAATTAGTATGATATAATAGTAATATACATATTATGAAAAGGTAAGTATATCTTTAAATATAAAAACTTGATAAGTATAAGGAGTTGTAATAAATCCCGTTGATAACCTCGGCAAAAAAGAATTTGCAAATTCAGCATTATTTCTATAACGGTTATAACTGTATGTATGTATCATCATCACGCTTATAAAAGCAACCACGTCAGTGACCTTGAGTAAAAAGAATTTGCAAGCTCAGCGACCTTGCAATAGTTTATATTACCGTTACTACTACTACTGCTAGCACTGCGGACTCACACATACACACACACGTTACTCCCACCTCAAAGGAGTGGGATGCGCCAAAGTTGCACCATACTGCTCACGCTTTTACACAAATAATACTTGTACACCCCCTTCCCCTACTTATCTCGTTTCAAAGTAATTTATTTCTTCAAATATAAAAATTTCTAACAATAAATGTCTAAAATTGCTTATTTTGATTTTTTGCTCAATATTCATAACCAGTAAATATATGAATTTCTGACTTTAAAAAATAGAACTAAGCATAATTTTGTAGAAAATTTAATGCCCTTCAAGAATCCGCCATCAAAAAATTTTTATCTCAAGCAGTTCAAAAGTTACATCATTTTTAATGAAAAAAGCTTTTTTTACGTGTTATTTAAATGGGAAAATTTGAATGCTCACCGCCACCTTTTAAAATTGAGCTAAAAATCTTGTCTTGCAGGGAAATTTTTTTTTTCGATATATAGGTTCATTTTAACCCATAAATTCGATAGGTTAGTTTTTTTGGCTCACCCTAATATATATATATATATATATATATATATATATATATATATATATATATATATATATATATATATATATATTGAAACACTAAATTTTTCTTTATTTAAAAATTTAATTATTTAAGTCACTAAGTCCTCACGGATAGGCAAATAATCACTTAAATTTCATAAAATGGGATACGCTGCTCTGGGATGTTCCGCTCCCTGACTACTGAATGTGTTAATCTTTTTATGATGGTTTTATTCTTATAACAAAAGTTCTCACCTGAGCAAGTTTATTTATTTCACTTACTTACAATATTTTTGCTGCAAGGATGACCCTTTATTCCGTGACTGACCCTCTGATAAATTATAAACAATAGTGGTAATAGATGTTGATAGTCTCAACAATGAATGATGATCGGCGACAAGGATTATTATAAAAACTTGATTTTATTACACCAATTCAACACTTTAAACAAAACTTATAATATCTCGGTAATTTAACTAACGAAATATTTATAAATATGAATACTTATACTTAAAATTATAGCTAATGGAATAGTTACAATAGTGAACGTGGTGAGTAATCACCTAATATAAAAATGATAATATTAATAGAAAGTAATAAAGAATATTATATTAAACAATAAACTTTTAGATTAATTGAGATTTTGGTGAGTAGTCACCTAATAGTAGTATAGTAGTATGTAAATTTTTGACTATGAAAAACCTAGCGTGGTGGTTAACACCGGGGGATAGATCGAAGTGTCGATCAATGCTCAAGATTTGAGGTTCGTAACCGTTTTTTTTCCCCTCCTCGTGTCGTCCTATGACGTCACGGGAGCTACACATTAATTTAGCGAGCGTTGGTAACGAAAATTTCGGGTGGTAGTTCACCAGGCTGATAAAATCGGGACATTTGTAGTGTCTCAATATATATATATATATATATATATATATATATATATATATATATTGAAACACTACAATTTTTACTTCTATGAAAAATCTTAGTTTCCAGGCCACTAAACCTCGCGGATAAGAAATAGTCGCCTGGATATCGTTTATAATTTTGGTCCACTGCCCTGGGATATTCCGCTCCCGTATTGATGATTATCTTTTGTTTTAAGAGAGCTTGATTAGATAGATTATGGGACAGAAGTTACCACGTGTGCCAGTTAAATTTATTTTACTTACTTACAAAAGTTACTGTGCAGACGGTCCTTCTTCCGTGGTTGGTGTTGTGGTTGATTAGATTGAATTACGCAAAGTGAGTATTGTAGTGGATAAATTAACTTGATTGATAACAAAATTACAACAAACTTAATTTTATTTCACTAACTAAACACTTGAATTATATTTATTATATTCGGTGACGAAATACAATAGATTTGTAATAGGAATATTTTACAAATATTCTAGGTTGTCGGTAGTTAATTATTTATATAATAACGCAATGCGAGTTTAACACAAAATAGTAGTAATAATGATAATATAAACTTAATGATTAAATAATAGATTTAATAGATGTTAATAATTTTTTGTAGTTTTGGTGAGTAATCACCTAATAGTAGTAATAGTGGTATAGTGGTAAGAATGACTAAGATAAATCTAACGTGGTGGTTGACACCGGGGGATAGATCGAAGTGTCGATCACCGCTCAAGTCTCGGGGTTTGTGACCGTTTTTCCCCTCCTCGTGCCGTCTTGCGACGTCACGGGACTACCTATTATTTTAGCTAGTGTCGGTAACGAAAATTTCGGGTGGTAGTTCGCCAGGCTGATAAAGTCGGGACATTTTTGTAGTGTCTCAATATATATATATACAGGGTGTCCCAAAAGTCACGGACGCCAATGTAGCATCTGATGAAAAAAATAATTCTGAGACGAAAAGTCCTTAGCCATTTTTCAATTAACCGCATATATAATTAATTATTAATTAAAAATAACGTCTCTTTATTTGTTAGAGAGAGAGCGCCAGTGTCCAGTAAAGTATGTGCCAAACAAAGACACAACTAACTGTATGACTAACCAGTTTCTATAGCTAACGTAGTCACACATTTACTTACACATTCACACGTGCAAGCGTCTTCGTTGGAACGCACTTGACTTGACACTAGCGCTCTCTCTCTAACGCATAAAAGGACGTTATTTTAATTAATAATTAATTATCTATGCGTCTGATTAAAAAATGGCTAAAGACTTTTCGTCTCAGAATTATTTTGTTTATCAGATGCTACAATGGTGTCCGTTACTTCTGGGACACCCTGTATATATATATATATATATATATATATACTAGCTGTTACCCACCCGCTTCGCTGGGCGCTTTATAAAATTGCATTTTTAGATCTAGACTTGAAATTTAATTAGAGTATTGTTTTGATTTGTACAGGTTCCAAATGAGTATTGAAATTTTAGTTAAAGTCACTGCAAGTCTCATAAGTAAAGTTGAAATCTGTCTAGCTTCAATTGCAAAGAATTTTTTTTTTTTTTTGAACTATCAACTGTGAATTATGAATAATTTTTTTCATTGCAATTTGGATATTTTTTCCTATGAGCAATGATTTTTTAAAATGAAACTTTAATTTCATTACGAAATCTGAATCAAGAGCAAGCTAGTACTTCCGGATGTATACTGAATTTGATTTTTTTATTTAAGAACAACTGGGACAGGTGGATATTTAAATTTTGAACACGATGCTGAGACGCTTTTTGACCGAATGAAAAATCATGAAACTTTGCAGGAGAACGTAAATATAAATCCTTCGTGAATTGATTTTTTTATTTTTAAATTTAATCATTGAAAAAAAAATGATAAATAAACAGGTAGAGTTCGTGCGTAAAACTGACTTATCTCAGGAGTCATCACATATTTAAGTAAATAAGCTTGACTATAAAGAAATTGCTAATAAACATGCAACCAATATAATCTATGAGACTTATTTAATTTTTTGGTTATTTCTTATTTTATTTTATATCACTTATGACATAATTATTAAAATGCAGCCAGGTTAGGGTAAAAAACTAATTATCAACAAAAAATTTAATTTACTATATATCTTCATGTAGGCCGCAAGAGAGTGCTAAAAGTAAATTATCTAGTTTAGTTTTTTGAAGCAGTATATAGAGTATTTACAAATTTTGGTAATCTCCTTCAGTGCATTTTACATGTAATTCAAATAAACAAACCGATATATTCAATTGTCTTTTGTTATCACTGGTCCAGACTGAATTACCGATATCAGACTGTATACCATGTTTTTAAGAAAAAAATATAAATTACATAATCAAATTCTTTAAAACAGAAAATGTGATACAACGTGGATTCTAAAATTATGTCTGATTAAATTTTCTTTTATTGCGAGTATTTTAAGCTTAATAACTTTTTACTTGTTAGGATTACGAAAAAACTACCTAAGTACTTTTTTGTAGAGAATAAAATTTTTTTTTTGTAGTTTTACCGAATGAAAACGTAAATAAAATTTTTTTACGTGTTATTTAAATGGGAAAATAAAAACTCATTGAGCTTCATGAAGAATGGAGATATCAAGCTGCGCTTTGGAGAGAATTTTTTTTATACCTTAGAGAAGTTTTTAAGACAGCAGCACTTAAAAAAAAAATAAAATATTTTTTTTTTTGGACCACTCTAATATATATATATATATATATATATATATATATATATATATATAAATATATATATATATATATATACAGAGTGTCCTAGAAGTAACGGACGCCATTGTAGCATCTGATAAACGAAATAATTCTGAGACGAAAAGTCCTTAGCCATTTTTTAATCAGACGCATAGATAATTAATTATTAATTAAAATAACGTCCTTTTATGCGTTAGAGAGAGAGCACTAGTGTCAAGTCAAGTGCGTTCCAACGAAGATGCTTGCACGTGTGAATGTGTAAGTAAATATGTGTGACTACGTTAGCTATAGAAACTAGTTAGTCATACAGTTAGTTGTGTCTTTGTTTGTCACATATTTTACTGGACACTGGCGCTCTCTCTCTCTAACAAATAAAGAGACGTTATTTTTAATTAATAATTAATTATCTATGCGGTTAATTGAAAAATGGCTAAGGACTTTTCGTCTCAGAATTATTTTTTTCATCAGATGCTACAATGGCGTCCGTGACTTTTGGGACACCCTGTATATATATATATATATATATGTTATATCCGGCGTGCCGTCTATAATACAGGGCCTCCCATTCCTGCCGAAAAG
The DNA here is from genome assembly GCF_020080835.1 of Cotesia glomerata. NCBI lineage: Eukaryota > Metazoa > Arthropoda > Insecta > Hymenoptera > Braconidae > Cotesia > Cotesia glomerata. Next base: position 17,033,268 of record NC_058158.1, on the reverse strand, counting down.
TGCAGCGCTTGCATATTTAGGGACTGGACTGCGCGACAACTTACTCGTGGCCGAAGAATACACATTACCGCGCATTGTCACCTCATCGCAGGAACCAATCGTTTAATTAGTAGCCCCACTTAATGAATCGCAACCGAGGTGATAAAAGACACAAACACCATAATTCGACAGCTCATTTATAAGGTAACAGTTCTGCCTTAGAGCCCGGGTGAGTCCTATACCCCGACACGTATAGGCAGACTTGAATTATTAAATTAATTAGTCATCTTTTTCCTAATTATTCATTTCGATTTCCTTAACGGTATTTCTGAGTTCTGTGATAGCGATTCTTCGAGCCACGATTCGTTTTGACGATAATCGAGATTCCCACAGTTTCAGTGACCTGGTCCCACTCTCAAATTATTATTTTCTTCTTCTGTAAATTTATAATCGGTGAACTTTGTTTGCCGGAGTCGTTACTCTGGTTACGAACTCATATTAACTTTCAACCTTTGTTTTTATATTGTTATTAGTTAATAAGTGAATAGTGTAAGTTAAGACGTGTTTGCCCATAGGGCCAGTTAAACAGAATATATAAACTAAAAACCCTAATCGAAGTGTATCATCATTCTTAAGTTAAGAACCTTCAACCTTCAATCTCCAGTCAGCAGGAGGAAGCGAGAAGCCAAGCAGCGGAACTCAAAGGTACAACGTCCAATCAAAGGCCGAATTATCGTTGGAATTAGGATTCGCAATAGTAAGTGGAGGATATTTTATTATTTTCGAGGTCGATTGTCATATTCAAGGGGCCCTCTCCGGGGTTTTCACCTTCACGAACCCATAAAGTATAAACTTAACGATTCTTTCGTTAGGGAAATTCATCTGTTATCCGAACCTCCGTTAATCCAGCTACCGCATTTTAAGATCTTATTTTTCGGACATAATATATATATATATATATATATATATATATATATATATATATATATATATATATATATATATATATATATATTGAAACACTTAATTTTTGCTTAATTTCATTATTTAGACCATTAAACCTCGCGGATAAGAAATAATCGCCTAAACTTCTAACAATAGGGATTCGCTGCTCTGGGATATTCCGCTCCCATGAACCAATGAGTGTCTTTGTCTTTAGATGAATTTATTAGTTTTAGGCAGAAGTTCTCACGCATGCCAGTTAACTTGCTTCAATAACTTACAATTTTTAACTGCAAGGATGACCCTTCGTCCTTAATTGACCCTTTGGCAGGTTGCAGGTAGTCATGGTAAAGAAATGTTGGTGTGTCCAACAATAAATGGTGATTGGCGACAAGGATTATAACAAACTTAACTTTATTTCACCAAATCAACACTTTAAATATAAACTTGTAGTATTTTGGTAACGCAATTCAACGAAATACTTTTAAAAATAGGACACTTATACTTAGGATTATAGCTAATTAAATATTAATGAATAAACGTGGTGAATAATCACCGAATGCAAAATAATAAAATTAATAGAAATGATATAAAATATTATTTCAATGGATAATAAACTTTTAGAGATTTAGTGAGTTTTTGGTGAGTAATCACCTAATAGTATTAATAGTAATTTATAAGATTTGACTAAGAAAAATCTAGCGTGATGGTTGACACCGGGGGATAGATCGAAGTGTCGATTGAAACGGTAATCTACTGCTCTCTTGGTCACCCCTAAATTTATTTAGGGCGCCACTGGATTTTTCGCACAGTATCCAGAAACTGGACCAGAACATGGAGTGAAGACTCAGGGTCGTGAGAGATCATTAGAAAGGATACAGAAATTATTAAAAGAAATTCATTTTTATAATTTATTTTATTTAACCAACCCTTAATATACAATAAAACCCCCTTACAAAATATCAAACAAACTTAATCCTGACGATACCCTCTTATGGAGCGTCTATATCGCGGTTTCTATCATAATTTCTACTCCTGACAATACTCTCATATGGAGCGTCTATACCGCGGTTTCTAGCTTACTACCGTTGTACCCCAAATCCGGCGTCTATACAACGGCTTCTAAGTGCGCTCAGGAAGCAGATGAGGATACCATGAATCCCTAGGCTACACTGCAATAATAATTTTCCACACACACCCATAATATTTAATTTTCCTTCTTACGCCTATTGCACTCCCACCTGGGCGTCTATACAAAGGACTTTAAGTGTGCCCAGGAAACAGAGGAGGATACCATTAATCCCTAGGCGACACTACAATACTTAATACTAGCCCACCCACACTATTAATTAATTTTCAAACACACTAAATATTTCCCCGGATTTTACAGGTTAAAATTTATAAATTTATTTCCCAATTTAACAAAAATTAATTTCCCAAAATTAAATGAAATCCGATTTAATACCTAGATCCATTTATTCCATTCATTAATTTGTTAAATCCGAGTTCCTAACTTGTTTCATAAATCCTAATCCAATTCCAAATTAAAATCATTAACTAATTTATTGCCGTGCTCTTAATAATACAACAATAAATATTTAATTACAAGAGGTCTTCGTATCTTGAATTAAAAGATTAAAATCTATTGACAGAGGTCTTAATAATCTGCAAATAATGTTTGGTTACTTCCGAGATTTTACAAATTAATTTTTCCAAGTTTTAACATTAAATTTACTTAATTTATTTTACCAGAATTTATTAAATATTTTATTAGGTCGTTTATAATTTTAGTCCGAATTATTTTCCCAGAATTCAAGAATTATTTATTTAATTAAGAACTCAATTTTTATTAACTAAAATTCATCAATTGATTTTGTTTGTTTTATTTTGACTAAACTATTTTACTTGTCCTTGAATAACCGAGTTTATTTTACCTAAATTATTTCCATCTACTTTCTATTGTGTTTGCTTGTAAAACTAAGCATTTATTTTATTTTATTATATTTTAACTGAGGATTATATTCTGCCTAGCAACACCGTAAGATTTTAGTCTCGACCTTGGGTGTCCTCGAACTGCAAACTCCTCATCTCGATGCTGGTACTAAAATCTCCTCGGTGAGTAGTTACTTGGTCTGGTAGCAAAGCCTTGGTCATGTATATATATATATATATATATATATATATATATATATATGCTCTTATATATATATATATATATATATATAGACTGGGCCAAAAATTAACTATTTTTTTTTTTTTGTATATCGAAAATATTATTTGGGATGACAAAAAAATGTTGTGAGAATTTGAGCCCTTAATATTTATATTAAGAGGTCTATCATCGCGACTTTTAATTTTTTTTTCCGGAACGGGTTTTTGTCTCATAACTTCTAAACCATCGAGGTAAATGAAATAAACTTAGATGTTTTTTGAAGCAAATTTAATTGTCTACAAAAAAAGACTGATTGAAATTTTTCGTCAGATGAACCGTTTTCTTATAAACACGCCTTGAAAATTGATAAGATTTCAGAATTTTATTGTTTAACTTTGGAATTTTGTAATTCACTTAAAAATTAGTATCCGGAAAAAATTCAATAGAGATTCTTGAAGGGAATTTAATTTCCTACAAAAAATGTCTCTTAACATTTTTAGCTAAATTCACTCCTTTGAAAGTTTTTCAAAGTTAAAGTTGATGTCAAAATAAAATTCTGGTTTTTTCGCTGTAAATTTAATTTTTGAGCCCATTGAAAATTTTGATCTTTTATAGATAATAATTTTTATTTTATCAACAGAATTATGAAAAATTTGAAAAAATCATAATATATTTTTATTTATTGGCATTGAAAAGCTATTTTCTGCAGAAAATTGCATTTTCACTGTGTTTTGATAGTTTAAAAAATAACAATCATGTTGTTTTCTCATTGAAAATTATTTACTTTTTATCTAATACAAATTTATCTACGAGAATCCGCTTTGATTAACAACCTCCCCTTACTCCCCTTGTTTCATTTTTCGACATCAATCCACAGTACTACATCTCATGAGATTACTCTCTCATTTTCTCAATAATTGCGTCGCTTAATACAAAGCCAACCGATTGAACATAACCTCAAAACAATATTATTAATTATTAGTATCGTATTATATAGCGCCACGATGTTTTTATTCATCTATCACCATTTCTAAAAAAAAAGACCCCTAGTTCGACCTTCACTTTCGGTATTTCTTACATTCCATTGTTCTACAAATAGAGAGGTTATGTTTTTTAGATAACTGTAGCATCTTTCTTCATTGTTAATTGTGGATCGAGCGTCGCTTTTAATCTCAGTATTCGTGTTGTGAGTTGTGTGTCTAATTTCTAGTGTTGTTACAATTTTTATTACAACCTGACTCTCTTTCTTTGTTGTGATTTTTGATTACGTAAATATAATTTGAATAATATCAAAGAACTGTATCAATATGACAACCGAAAAATTAATTTGATTGGTGTTCCAATAGCTAAAATTAATGGTCGTAAACTTCCCACTATAAAAGAAGTTTTATTATTATTTTTTTATCATCACAAAGTTCTTCATCTAAAAGTCAATGAAAGTGCAAAAAAAAACTGCAAATATAGTTCAAGATTGTTGGAAAAATTTACAAATTTTAACCTCCGGGCTTCGAAATACGATTAACAAAATACTTGAGTTTTTCAAAAAATGGCAATTATTGCAGTGCAATAAGAAAAGAATAAAATCACAAGCTCAAAAACAAAAAGAAGTGAGTTTTGAACAAAAAATTCAACAGTTATTTAATATCGCTGGAAAAAACGGTCTAAGAAGTTTGGATGGAGAGATCAACAACTTTTCGGCTCAGAAACTATTGAATCAACCAGAAATTTCTGATAACTCCAATTCACCAGAAACTTCGAGAAAATATGTTGAAATTATGGAAACTGATGAGATAGGTAGATATTTGGTATTTACAATAATACTTGATTTAATAAAATTAATAACTGAAAAAATAATTGCAATTTATTCTGTTCCCGTAACCGTATACAGAAAAAAAAATTCTTGACTAGAAGGTAAATTATCTTGGCTCAAGAAAATATTAAGGAAGATTAAAAATTTCTTTAATGAAGTCAAAGTTTCTTGACCCCAGAAAATTTCTTTTTGCTCCAAAATAACTTTTGTCTTCCTTAAAATTTTCTTGGTGCAAGAAGTTTTTTTTCTGTGTAATTTTTATGCTCAGCATAACTAATTGATAACTAAATATTATGTAATCTTGTTATACTATGATCACATTTTCTTGTAAATAATATCAAAATACTTTTCAGAAATAGATTTGGTTAATGATAATAATAATAATGAAATTACACCTAGTCAAGAGTTACTAACATCGTCGCAGTCAACTATCAGTCAAATTTCAAATGTTTCCGATTTTGAAACAGAATTTTTGTCTGAAAAAAAAATACCAAAAATAAACATTATCACTCCAAATTTAGCAGCTGCGCTTGATCGTGCAAATGTTAGCAACAGAAATGCTACATATATTTTGGCAGCTACCTTACAGAGCGTTGGAATAGATCTTCGGAATGTTAATTTAAGCTATAAAACTATCCAACGAAATCGTATACTTCTTCGAAAAGAAATAGCTGAAGAGTTAAAAAAAGACTTAAAGTTCAATGATAATTACGTAGTTCATTGGGATGGTAAATTGTTAAGCGATATTGTTGGCGCAGATGTTGTAGATAGACTCCCAATTCTTCTGACATCGTCTGGCGCTGAACAATTATTAGGCATTCCAAAAATTGGAGCAGGAACTGGAATTAAGCAAGCTTCAGCAGTAAACTCAACTTTGAAGCATTGGGGTGTCAGTGATTATGTCAAAGCGGTGTGCTTTGATACTGCATATACAAATACAGGTAAATCAATACTATTAACAAAGTATTTAGAATTGAGAGATTTTATTTTTCATGTTTGTTTTTAATTCATTAATGATTCTATTATTAAATAGGCATTCATCGTGGCGCTGGCGTAGAACTAGAGAATCTTTTAGGGCGAAAGCTCATTTGGTTGCCATGTCGTCATCACGTCATTGAACTACTCATTAAAGGTGTTTTTGAAGTATACTGGCCAACGCAAAATGGCCCAAATGTTTCAATTTTTGGTAGATTCGAAATAATTGGAACAAGATAGATAAATCAAAATACAGTGCAGGAATTAATGATCCTATTGTTGCTAAAGTACTATCAGAGAAAAAAGACGAAACATTGGATTTTATTGAAAGTTATTCGCTGGTATGTTTTAGTTACATAATATCATTCACAAAAGCACTCAAAAACAACTTTCTTTTTCACTATACACTGAGAGAAAAAATTTTTTTTTAAGAAAATGCAAATAATTGAAAGAAGTTTTCTACATTTGGAAAAAAACAATTCTGAATGAAAATTCTCAAGTTATCTATCTAAAATTGTATTTTTGTTTTTTTATTTTTTTAATCAGTTAAACTATTTTCCAACAAAAAAGTTACTGTGCGAAAAATTTTGATTTCTTCTGCAAAGAAATGAAATTGTTGAAAATTTCCAACATATCAATGTCTTGTCACTAGAATGCCCATATTTTTCAAAAGAAATTTTTCCTTTCGGTAAATTTAAAAAAAATTGTGTAATGGAAAAATTTAAACCTTAAATTAATAGTAATTTCCTGGTGTCGATCGAATACAATTCATTTTAAACATAGACAAAAATATACGTGATTATCTTTAACTCGTAATTTATGTTAAATTAAAATTGATCGAATTTTGTACTTTGTTTTAATTGAAATCTTGTTCTTTTAGTATTCAAAAACGATTTTTAATTATTAATTCTAGATTAAGAAAATCAGTTTTTTTCATTCGTACTCATTTGTTGCAGAAATATCTTCCGAGGAATGATTACCGAGAATTTTTAGAGTTATCGTCAATTTTTTTAGGAGTTATTCCAAAAGATAATTTCACCTTTAAACATCCAGGAGCGATGAGTCATGCTCGTTGGATGTCGAAGGTAATTTATTGCCTGAAAATATATATTTTTAGGGGAGAATTTAAGCTGACCCCTCATGAATTAACTAGTATTCGCCAAGTATGTATTTTCATAATTGTCATTTATATAAAAGCTTGGTTCACTTCACCTTCTGCTATCTTAGCTGCAAATAATGACTTAATTTTGATGCAACAATTGATACTCTATGATAAAATTAATTCATCTGTATCAAAAGGAGCTTTAAAAAAAATGAGCGATCATTTGTGGTATTTAAGTGACAAATTAGCCATAATTTCTCTATTTGACGATGCTGTAGATCCGGAAGTAAAGAATAATGGTAAAAAATTTGAAAAATCGGAACCCTATAAAAACTAAAGCCAGAAAATATGAATTTGACTACAAAAACTTACATGAATTTTTACACAAAGATGTAAGTGACTTCATTTCAACAGAATCGTTAACAATTTTAAAAGACTTTGACTTGCCACATGAATTTTTAAGTGAAGAAGTCGACAAGTGGTCCAGCATCGATAGTTTTCAGGAATGTCAACAATTTTTTAGTAAATTGGCTGTTGTCAATGATGTCGCGGAACGTGGTGTAGCGCTAATTGAAGATTACAATCAATGCCTTACTAAAGACGAAGAACAGCTCCAATATTTATTACTAGTTATTAGTGAGTATCGGAAAAATTCCCTAATTGCAATAAAAGTACGTTAATTGAATGATTATTCCGTCTTTTTAATTGTTAAATATAATTATAGATGTACTAAAGTTTTATATTGTTTTCCTTATAGAATATAAATGATTAAAATACATACAATGATATTTTTGTGCTATAAAATTTTTATGAATGATACAGTCGATGCTCTCTGTATTGGACCTCTCTGTATTTTAACCGCTCTCTGTGTTTGACCACATTTTTTCCTCTGTATTTGACGAATTTACACAGCTCTTATGGACGAGTCAAGTACAGAGAATGGTCCCCTGGATGGGCGAATCAAATACAGAGAGCGTTGACTGTAATTTGATTTTGTTTCTTATTGAATGTGTACTATATCATTGATGATTAATTTCTGCTAAGCATTCGTATTAAGCGACGCAATTATTGAGAAAATGAGAGAGTAATCTCATGAGATGTAGTACTGTGGATTGATGTCGAAAAATGAAACAAGGAGTAAGGGGAGGTTGTTAATCAAAGCGGATTCTCGTAGATAAATTTGTATTAGATAAAAAGTAAATAATTTTCAATGAGAAAACAACATGATTGTTATTTTTTAAACTATCAAAACACAGTGAAAATGCAATTTTCTGCAGAAAATAGCTTTTCAATGCCAATAAATAAAAATATATTATGATTATTCAAATTTTTCATAATTCTGTTGATAAAATAAAAATTATTATCTATAAAAAGATCAAAATTTTCAATGGGCTCAAAAAAATTAAATTTACAGCGAAAAAAACCAGAATTTTATTTTGACATCAACTTTAACTTTGAATAACTTTCAAAGGAGTGAATTTAGCTAAAATGTTAAGAGACATTTTTTGTAGGAAATTAAATTCCCTTCAAGAATCTCTATTGAATTTTTTCCGGATACTAATTTTTAAGTGAATTACAAAATTCCAAAGTTAAACAATAAAATTCTGAAATCTTATCAATTTTCAAGGCGTGTTTATAAGAAAACGGTTCATCTGACGAAAAATTTCAATCAGTCTTTTTTTGTAGACAATTAAATTTGCTTCAAAAAACATCTAAGTTTATTTCATTTACCTCGATGGTTTAGAAGTTATGAGACAAAAACCCGTTCCGGAAAAAAAAATTAAAAGTCGCGATGATAGACCTCTTAATATAAATATTAAGGGCTCAAATTCTCACAACATTTTTTTTTTGTCATCCCAAATAATATTTTCGATATACAAAAAAAAAAAAAAAATAGTTAATTTTTTTGGCCCAGTCTAATATATATATCTATATATATATAGGAGACTTTCTATAGATATAGATAGTCACTCATCACGATATCTCTGGAACTATAAGACCTAGAGACTTGAAATTTGGCAGGAATATTTCTTTTGCCAAATAGAGGTCAGCTAAGAACGGATTTCACGAAATTCCACCCACAAGGGGGGTTGCGGGGGTGTTCACGAAAAAAAATTCATATTTTTCAATTATGGCTTTTAATAGTTCAAAACTTGGTCAGAATGTTTCAAATTACATTTAGAAATTTTTTAAAAACGAATTCTGTGACATTCCACCCCCCTGGCGTGCCCGTGCGTGGGCGTCAAATTAAGAAAAAATTCGTAAATTTCAATCAATAGCTATTAATACTTTGAAACATGGCCAGAATGCTTTTTTGGCGTTTTTGAGCTGTTAAGAATAAATTTCATTAAATTATACCCCCACATGTCCGTGCGTGGGCGTAAAATTAAAAGAAATTGTACCTTTTAATCTATAGCAGCTAAAGGATTGAAACTTGGCCAGATTGATATTTTGGAGTTTTTGAGCTGTAAAGAATAAATTTTATGAAATGCCACCCTCACAAATCCTTGCGTGGGCGTTAATTAAAAAATTATAAAATTCAATTCCTAAAAGATAATAAGAAGGCATTAAATATAAAAAAAATTAAAAATTTTTATATAAGGTAAAAGCCCTAATAGATGATCATGTACCATTATATGATCACTCTATGTATTTGTATACCTATATTTGTGAATATAGATATACATATACACGGAGTGATCATATACTGGTACGTGATCATCTATCGGAGCTTTTACCTTAATAGCTTAGAACATATTTTGTTGTTACATTTATAAAAAATACAGATCCCAATATTCTTTGTTTTTTGATCAAGATTATTATTATTAAAAAAAAATTCAAATCTTTATAGAATTACACAATCAAATTGAATTGATATTTTTAATAATTATGATTTTAACTTTTTCCATTTTATTTGCAATTCTTGCTGCTTTGCAAGCCTCTTTAATTTTTCTTCATTTAATTTTTCAATTATGTCCTGAAATTCTTTAAAAAATTTAAATGTGTCGTGAAGTGCTCGGCGGAAAGATGCCTATAATGAAGATAAAAAAAGTTAGTGTATGTAAAATTCATATTTGTATATTATACTGTAAAAAATATTTAAATAAAAAAATGACAATTACATTTCGCGCATCATCGTACGCTGCAGCGAATGATTCTTGATGAGATTCTTTAAACCCAATGGCTTCGTGAATTCGCCCATCTCTTAAAAAAACTTTAGTTATGGTTGTGCAGCCAACAATGTAGATCCCATTGACTTGGTCGACGTAGTCTATAAAAAAAAAAATAATAAATTATGATTGATGATCACAAGTTTTTTTAACTAACTAAAAAAATAGAAAATAAAAATTTTAATAAAATAATATAATAATGTTTACATTAATTAATTATTTTTTACTTACCAATTATCTGTTTCTTCACTTCGTGAGACCAATTGTCTGGATGAAAAGCTTTATTTCCATGTATAATTAACACTTCTAAATTTAAATTATTTATGTTCATATTTTAAATCAATTCTTTTTAAATAAATTTTTTTTTAAATATATAATGATTTTAATGGGTGAACATATATTTAATTATTTATATTTATACTTTATTTGTTTATTTATATTTATTTGGTTAAAATTTATATTTTTTTATTATTTAGTTATTTATTTATTTATTATTATTGAAAGCTTTGAAGTTATCTTCAAAACAAATGAATTGTTCACTTTAATATTTCATTCATATGTCACAATTAAAAAAACGTAAACAAGCAACTGTCAAAAAAATTATATTGAAAAAGTGATTTAAGTGATATTTTTATAAAAAAATAATACTTTCAAGTTAAATTATTACTGGGAACATCAATTAATCTATATATATATATATATATATATATATATATATATATATATATATATATATATATATATATATATATATATATATATATATATATATGAGATTTCCACCTATATATTGACTCATCACGATATCTCTGGAACCATAAGGCGTAGAGATTTGAAATTTTGTAGGAATATTTCTTTCGCCGAGTAGAGGTCAGCTAAGAACGGATTTTACGAAATTCCATCCACAAGGGGGGTCGCGGGGGCGTTGGCAATGGAAAATTCCCATTTTTAAACTATAGCTCCTATCTACTCCAAATTTAGTAGGAATCTCCTATATGTGATGTAGAAATTATCTATGATCTATAGCTCCTATAGGTTTCAAATTTGGTAGGAATCATTTATATGTGATCCAGAAATGATCTAATAGTGGATTTTATAACAACCTCCTCCAAATATGGATTGCGGGGGTGGGTGCTAACAATGAAAATTTTAAATTTCTAAGCTAAAGCTCCCATAGGCTCTAAATTGGGTAAGAATCTGCTATATTTGAGGTAGAAATGATCAAAGAGCGTATTTAATGATAACCAAATATGGATTTCGGGGGTGGGTGTTAACAATTACAATTTTAAATTTCCGAGCTATAGCTGCTACAAACTCCAAATTCGGTGAAAGTCTTCTATGTGTGATGTAGAAGTGATCTAAATGAGGATTTCAATAAATTCTACCTTCAATAGCGATTGCGGGGGTGAGTGTTAGAATTTTCAATTTCAATTTCCAAACTGTAACTTTTATATACTTTAAATTTGGTAGAAATCTTCCGGTATAATTTTCCTGTCAAGTTCAGCTAAGAATGGATTTTATTAAATTCCTCCCCCAAAGGGGTTTACGACGGCGTTAACAATGAAAAATTCCCGTTCTTAAACTATAGTTTCTATCGACTCCAAATTTGGTAGGAATCTTCTGTAAGAGATTTGTTCTTCCGGTTCCTATTTAATTTTAATGACTGCCCGTTTTTTGAGAAAAACGAGTACTACTTATTGTACCCTGGGCAATATTTAGGTAAGGATGGGCAGTAAATACCCGAATAGGTCTGAAACAAATGTCACTCTCAACTATCCCGGGAAAAGGAATTCATTCTGCTTCTGGCATTCATTTGTTTTAATTAACTGCACTTTTTTTGAGAAAAACAGGCACTCCCATATTGGACCTGCTTACACACTATTTCCGTAAGGATAGGCAATAAATACTTGCATGGATCTAGGCAATTGACACTCTCAACCATTCTGATGAAAAAATTCGTTCTCCTTTTGGTATTGATTCGTATTCAACTACAGCCGGTTTTTGAGAAAAACGGGCACTGCCATATTGGACCGTAGGTTCTATCTACGTAAAGATAGGCAATATATATCTGAATGGGCCTAGACACTTGACATTTTGAGCTCATCCGGAGCGTTAATTTGTTTTCCTCTTAAAACTTAATCATTTTTAACAACAGCTTGTTTTCTCGAAAAAACGGGCTATATAAGATTAAAGGATTTATCCACGATAGAGATAGGCAGTGCATACATGAACGAGCTTAGACACGTGACACTATCAACCATTACGAATAATAAATACCTTTTCCTTCTGATTCTCATTTATCTGAACAAATTTCTTTTTGAAAAGAATTTTACTCACAAGGGAGTAAATCAATTGGAAATGATCTACACCACGGAATACTCGTGATCTTGCTAGGAGTCATGCTCGCAATCTTGCTGGATTTCAAATTACCCTTTTGGCTGATATCAGAAGAAAATTCAAATGTAACAGATATTTTGAAAGCTCTCTCACCCGTTCAAGACAATGATTTTTTCTCTTTGTCACTCTCCAAGATCACCTGTGTGGATCTCAAAGTGAGCATGCGTAGGTAACAGTTCGTTAGCACTTATCTCAAACAAAAATTGAACCTTGACAGAAATTTGAATGCTCCTCGCAATATCACTAGCATGACTGTGAGCAAGATTATCATCAAGACTAGTAGCAAAACTATCGGCGAGATCACAGTCACGATTGCCAGCGAGATCACCACTAAAATGACGACACCATTATGTTAGGATTTTTTCTCGCTTCACAGCATTATTTATATTTGTAAAAATGCTTGCCGTAAGATGGACGGTGTGGCTTAATGTATATAGAATAAACGAAAGGAAATTTAGTATAGACCGGATAGCTCAAATGGTATAGTAGCCGACATGTCTTCGAAAGGTTCTGGATTCGAATCCCAGTCCGAACTATCTAATAATTTTTTCTCGCATATTCTATAAACTCACATTAAGATGATCCTCTCTTCATTCCTTTCTCAATCCTTTCCTACCAATATCCTGTTACGTGAATGTGGAACGCTTCACGTAATAATTACCGTAACTCCTATTCTTTCCCGCTTCACAGCATTATTTATATTTGTAAAAATGCTTACCGTAAGATGGACGGTGTGGCTTAATGTATATAGAATAAGGGAAAGGAAATTTAGTATAGACCGGATAGCTCAAATGGTAGAGTAGCCGACATGTCTTCGGAAGGTTCTGGGTTCGAATCCCAGTCCGAGCTTCACATAAAAAAAAAATTAGTTCACTTATACGACGATCTCCACCCAAGAAAAAATTTTTCTATATAATCATATATAATTGTATATAATCATATATAATTATATATGATTATATATTAGGGTGTTTTTTTTTTCAACTATTTTTTCTTGTCCCATTGTGAAATTTTGTTGCAAGTACCCAAAAAAAATACCCTGAAAGTTTGGGCACTTAATATTAATATTGACCCCGACCCAGGTGTTTAAAGATTTCCCCTTAAAAAAACACAGAAACTCTGATTTTTATATGCTTAAGTTTCTATAGCTCAGTGGCATTTCATAGCATCGCTTCGACTATGGACGGGTTTTTTTTCAGAATTGAATGTTCTACAAAAGCGTATATTGCAGCTAAGCCGTAACTCGAACCGGCGAGGTAGAACAGGCCTCTAAACTTGATTTTTCCATGAAATTCGCATTTTTTCGCAGTTATCTCGTGAATGACAAGAGCTACAGAAAAAATGCAAGCAACAAACTCATAGGAAATTTAATTTTCTACAAAAAAGTCCTAAGCACTCAGTCGCTAAAATCAATATTTCCGGAGATATTTAAAGATAAAGTTTTTGTAATTTAAAATTTTTATCGAAAATCATGTCAAATTATAATAAATATACTTTTTTTTATTCAGAAATATGTCAAATATAAAAATCTTATTAATAAGTATGATAACAAGAAATTTTTTATTTTACTTCTGTTCGACTGTATTGTGATTTCGTACATGAAGGGTGCTCTGAGCGATGTTTTTGGACGGTCTGAAAAATTTTTTGCCTCTCCTGTTCATTATTGGTCAAACCTTGATTGAATTATTAGCTAGTGCTACTCCTCGCTCGGCAATATCATTCACTACCTTCAAGTTGCAAAATATTTTAAGACACTGTTGATACTCGTAATTAGTTACCCATGTATTTGGTTCTGAATTTAAAAATCCATAAGAAAGATTAAATTGTTCAAAAATAAATAATGAATTTTTGGTTACAAAATCACTAATGTTTTCATCTATCATTGAAGTTATTGCACTATAGCCCACTGTGTAACGTTTACTAGCTTTTTCAATGACTATTGTGCTATTAATTTTCTCTACAATTTTTAATTTTTCTTCTCGTGAAACTGTTTTATCAAAAAGAGCAAATCCAACAAGCTGCTCATGTAAATATCATAAATGCCTGCATAATTTATCCAATGCTGCATTTATTACATCAGGATGAATGTCTCTATATTGAATGAGATTTTTGACTAATTCCAAATCTGAATTGGGTGCTTTTATCGCATTCGGAGCCATGCACAAGATTTTAACATAGAATAATACGATAAAAACACATATCTTACGTAAGTTATCCACTTCTTTGATTAAAATTTTGAATTGTCTGCGAAACATATAAATTTTAAAACAGTAGAGAGCTTTTGAAAGCCATCTTGCATGATGACAAGCACCTGGAGCTGTAAATTGAACTTCATGACTTTCTCCGCCACCCAAAAATATACGACTCAGCGTCAAAACCTCTTTGTAGTCATCTCGTGGATGATGATTCTAATTAGATAAAAGAATAAATAATTTAAAATTAATACAGAGTAAATAAATTGATCATTTAAAAAACCGTAAAATTATCCCTGTTTTTAGGTATTGAATAAATGGAATCGAAAGTATGAAAGTACTTATAAGCAAACCTTTAACTGATCTTCAATGAAATCCAGTATATCTTGTTTTTTATCGTTTAAAATATCTGTTTAAGTTCGTCATTGATGCCAATTTCGTACGCTGATGTATCAATTTTTTTCCAATGATCTCGAAATCTTTTGAAAGTTGGTACAGATGGACCATACGTAACTGGCCAAGCTACTTCTGCCACATTTTTCAACATTAATTCCGATGTATGATGGCGACAAGCTAGATACAACAAATCACGACCAATCATTTTTTCAAATATAGCACAAGCGCCATTTACATTACCTGAAGTTTATTTTTATTATTAAATTTAAATTAAACAACGAAATCTAAAATTGAATTTGTCAAATTAATTATTTATAAAAGCTTTTGCTTTCAAAAATCTTTCTTGCTTTAATTCGCCGGACACATTTGAAACATTACATAAACAAAAAAAAAAACTTAGCAAATCTTTGTTAATCATTTTGGAAGACTTGACTCAGCTATTAGCTTTTTGAAATTGAAGCATAATTTGTTTATTAGAATAGAAAGCGTAAAGTAGAAAAAAGCTTTTTATAATGATTAAAAATATATTCTCGGGTTAAGAATGGGTTAAGGATTCTCAGTTAATGTGTTGAATATGGCTGAAGCTTGACTCGATTCAGTGCCATCAGAAAGAAACGGAGCTTCTAGAATTCTTGAAGTATGTGTTCCAGAAATATGTATCGCCAGTCGTTCTGCTTTCAATGTACCATGTCCTCTAGGAAGTTTCTTACCATCCCAGTGAACTACAAGAGATTCGTCATCTTCTTTCTTCTTCTTTATGGTATCAACAATTTCTTCACGTTTTAAAATGCGCGCATTACAAATTGAGGAGTAACTTAAATTATATTTCTTGACATCGAGACCCAGACTTTTAATAACAGCTGCTATAATAAACATCGCATTTCTATCGCTGGTTTGAGTGCGATCAAGTGCTGATACGAGTTCAGAAGTAAAAATGTTAAGCTTTTTCATTTTCGAAGCAGGAATTTCATATTCAAAATCAGAGCAAATTCGTTTTAATTCACTAGAACTCGATACGTTACTGGAAAAACTGGTCAAGACTTTTTGTTGAGATAATTTTAAATCTGAAGTGGAAAATTTTTAGAGCTTAATTGTTAAACATAATAGTTAGAAACAAGTGAGAAAAGATCTTTAAAAATGAAAAATATTTTGGCAATTGTTAAAAATCACGGCTCCACCGTTTTTGGAACATGAAATCAATTTTCTTTGACCAATTATTTAATTTTTTTCTTAAATTTCATCAAAAATCGAATATTTAAAAATAGGCAGAACCGCGATTCTGAAAAATTACCAATTTTTTGAAGTATTTATAATTCTTTTATTAATTAAAAAACCCCAAGTTGATATTTAGAAACTAACCTGTTTCTATCTTAATGTTGACGTTATCTTCATCAACTACATCTTGTTCCATAGCTGACTGATTATCAGAAATCATTTCTGGTGAAGCATAGGCTACTGGTGAACGTTTATTACAATTCTTACCTTGACTCTCGAATGAAAAGTTTCTAGCTCCTTCTGGCAAGTTTTTCACGGCAGCACAATTATAAATATCAAACAATTTATCAAGTTTTTCGCAAAACTTCTTGACATTGGCTTGTTCAGCTTTTGATTTTTTTTTGTTCTGTGTCGATGTTTTTTAATAATAATATACTCGGCATGAAGCTTTTCTAGCTTTTTCTTACTGTGCTGAGGACGAATAGTCGGAATTAAAAAGCCGGCCCAAACAGCATTAACCTCACTAAGAACATCTGATGAACTATTTCGAACAGTTTGTTTCAAAGAATGATGTTTGTACATAAACAAGCTCAATACATCGCGATATAAAGGTAATTTATTTTTATTAATTGTCTTTATTTCAAATTCAATTAAATAATTGTAGATTTTTTCACCAATTTGTTCAGACATTGTTAATAATGATAATATTGAACTGAAATACGTAATGCAACGTTGACTACAAACAATCGACGCTATGAGGTTAGTGCACACGAAGCTTTGTTTAGTACCCTCGCGACACCAGTGTTAAGTAGTAGAGATTAAAGATATTATCATCATAATAAGTAGTCAGTACTTGTCTCGGATAGCTTAACTGGTAGAGCCCTTGGCGCGTAACCGAGAGATCAGGGTTCGATTCCCAGTCTGGGCTGTCTGATTATTTTTTCAATTACAGAAAAATTCCCACTGAGTAGGTCCCCCCTTTCCCCTATCCGTTCTTTCCCAACTCCCTTAAAATTTGCTTTGGTATGGCCAATTTGATATTGGCCAATTTTATATTTCAATATCAAATTGGCCATACCAAAGCAAATTTTAAGGGAGTTGGGAAAGAACGGATAGGGGAAAGGGGGGACCTACTCAGTGGGAATTTTTCTGTAATTGAAAAAATAATCAGACAGCCCAGACTGGGAATCGAACCCAGATCTCTCGGTTACGCGCCAAGGGCTCTACCAGTTAAGCTATCCGAGACAAGTACTGACTACTTTATTCAGTCACGTATATAAGACCCACCGAGCAAACAACGCCACCGTCCATCTTACGGTAAAGAGCCATATCAAAGCAAATTTTAAGGGAGTTGGGAAAGAACGGATAGGGGAAAGGGGGGACCTACTCAGTGGAATTTTTTCGTAATTGAAAAAAGCGCTATAATTAAGCGGAAAATTAAGTAAGCTCAATCAAGGTCAAGCCAAAGTCTGATTATTGCGCTGAGAGGAGTGGGGTATTAGAGTAAACAAAAGAAATGATCAGTACTAGATTACTCACGTACATTTCACCTCTTTCTTCTCGTTACATATTTTAGTTTTTGCTAACCTAATCTTATAAATTACAAAAATTTCTAACCTGTCAATTTATCTATAAATGTAAAACCTTCTCTTTTACAATCGATACTAACATATTTTCGACTATTTATATTTTTTTATCGTTCCATCTTTAAAAAAAAAAGTAATTAGTTAAGAAAGTAGTGATGGATAATAAAAAAAAACATTTTCTATAGATTGACGTGATTTTCGATAAAAATTTGAAATCACAAAAAATTTATCATTAAATATCTCTGAAAATTTTTATTTTAGCGACTTGGTGCTAAAGACCTTTTTTGTAGGAAATTGAATTTCCTACAAGTTTGGTATTTCCATTTTTTCTATAGCTCTTGTCATTCACGAGATAATTGCGAAAAAACGAGAATTTCATGGAAAAATCAAGTTTAGAGGCTTGTACTACCTCGCCGGTTCGAGTTACGGCTTGGCCGCAATAGACACTTTTGTAGAGCATTCAATTCTAAAAAAACTCGTTCATAGTCGAAGCGATGCTATAAAATGCCACTGAGCTATAGAAATTTAAACATAAAAAAATCAGAGTTTCTGTGTTTTTTTAAGGGGAAATCTTTAAACACCTGGGTCGAGGTCTTATTAATATTAAGGGCCTAAACTTTCAGGGTATTTTTTTTTTAAGTACTTGCAACAAAAATTCACGATGGGACAGAAAAAAAAATAGTTGAAAAAAAAGCATCCTATTATATATGGAATCACTTATATAATTGTATACAATTATATATAATCATATATAATTATATATAATCATACATGATTATATATAATCATACATGATTATATATAATCATACATGATTATATATAATCATACATGATTATATATGGAATTGTATATAAGATTATATATAATTACTAGCCGTTACCCGCCCGCTTCGCGTGGCGTACAATATACGTGTATTTGTATATCTATATTCACAAATATAGGCATACAAATACATAGAGTGATCATATAATGGTACATGATCATCTATTAGGGCTTTTACCTTATATAAAAATTTTTAATTTTTTTTATATTTAATGCCTTCTTATTATCCTTTAGGAATTGAATTTTATAATTTTTTAATTAACGCCCACGCAAGGATTTGTGAGGGTGGCATTTCATAAAATTCATTCTTTACAGCTCAAAAACTCCAAAAAAATCAATCTGGCCAAGTTTCAATCCTTTAGCTGCTATAGATTAAAAGGTACAATTTCTTTTCATTTTACGCCCACGCACGGACATGTGGGGGTATAATTTAATGAAATTTATTCTTAACAGCTCAAAAACGCCAAAAAAGCATTCTGGCCATGTTTCAAAGTATTAATAGCTATAGATTGAAATTTTCCTAAGAAAACTACCGAAAAAAAATTTGTCCAAATTTTTTCTCGTCTAAAAAAAGGTCTACGAGCTTCAAAAAAATTTTTTCCATTGTTTCTTTATGAAGCTCTGTTAGAATATTTAATACCCTTCAATTTGACGTAATCAAAAAGCCTGTACGATGATTTGTCGCAGAGTTATCGTCAATCGAAGCAAAAAAGTTCTTTTTGACTTTGATAATTAATAACTCTGGAAATAATAATCTTATAGGAAATCGAAGGAAGGTTTTGAAAACTACACGATATTTCCTATAAGAAACTGTAAATGGCTTTTAAAAAAAAAACTCACATTAAGATGATCCTCTCCACATTCCTTTTTTTTGGAATTGAAAACTCGGACGGATATTTGGTTAACTTGGTATAACTTTGGATTAAATGGATGAACGAAGGATATAGTCGGTATTTTTTCAATCTCAAAGTGTCCCCTAAAATCCCTCAAAAATTCAAAGCGCTGCGATTTTTTTTTCATAGTGCCCCGAAGCTTCAATTTCTGTGTTTTTTCAAAAATCACCATTTGAGCAATTTTGCGATTTTTCTCCATTTTTTCGATGAAAAGAAATTAGGAAAACGGTTGACCCTGAAGGCCATCCCTGCAACTTCCCGCTAATTTCATACTTAGGCGCTCAAAATTGCACCAATGACGTTTTTGAGCTCTTCGAGCTCAAAAATACAATTTATGGGTTATTTTGAGCTCTCCGAGCTCAAAGAGATTGCTTTCCTATCCTTTAAAGCTCTTCGAGCTCAAAAGTCTGATAGAGATTTGATAAAACACTATTTTTTGAATTTTTAAACCACAATAACTTTTGAATGAATAAACTGATTTCTACGCGGTTAGAAGCATTCGACGCAGTTTTTCAAGCCTCACAAAGAATCTTAAATTTTGAATTGATCGCGCTAGGAATTTTGGAGTTATTCCGAAAAAACACTTTTTTCGGTTTTCTTTCGTTCACGATATCTCTCGAATGAATGAACCGATTTTGACCGGACTGATGGCGATCGATGTGATTTTTTGAGGTTAAAAGCTGATTAGTTTTTGGAATTGAACTATTAAGCCGTTTAAAAGTTATTCCAAAAAAACCACATTTGAAAAAAATTTTTTTTTTCAGTTTTTTGAAGATTTCTCAAAATCTATTGATTTGAATCGGTTTAAATAGTTTTCAAAATCTAAGTTTGGTCAAGCCCTTACGAATGGCACCAACCGCGATGAAATCGGTCAAGCCGTTCAAAAATTATAAGCGGTTCACATACTTTCACACACACACACACACACACACACACACACACACACACACACACACACAACGAAGCAATGGATACCGGAGCCGAAGGTGACGGTGAATCGGTCATCGAAGACAAACGAGAAACTGTCACGAAGACTGGAAAAAGGAAAGATCGATCCTCTCCAGACCCAACGTGCAGCCAAGTCACCAAGAAGAAGGACCTGAGACAAAGCCCTCCACAAAGAGCGACAATGCAAAGGGACGAACGGACAAAAGCGATTGCTTGGCAGAAAGTCCAGTCCAAGAAAGAACAAAGAAGGCAAAGGAAAGAACAGCTCCCAAAGCAATTTCCCGAGGAGCCCCGTCCTGAACCTAAACGGAAGAAATCGCGAAAGTGGATCAGGCCAGACGCACTGATCATCCGCCCAGCTGAGCCGGCGAAGTACGCTGAGATTTTGCGTAAAATAAAAAATGATGTCCCTGACGAGCAGGTCCGTACTACGGTGGATAAGATCCATAAAACTAGGGCCGGAAACATGCTGATTACGCTCTCTAGGAAGAGCTCCGATAAAGGCCAAGCTTTACAGAAAACCATCGAGGGCATCCTACAAGAAGAGGCCAAAGTGATCTGCAAAGGTCCACAGGAAGACGTCGAAATCCGAGACCTTGATGACACTACAACCAGGGAAGACATTCAAGCCGCCTTGCAGATGGCAACCGGAGAATCCTGCGAGGTATCGCTAGAGGCAATTAAGATCCGAAAGGCCTACAGAGGTACCCAGACTGCCGTAGTGACTCTACCAGCAGCTGCAGCGCGGAAGATATTGGAAGGAAGCGGTAAAATCCGTATCGGCTGGGTAAACTGCCGAATTAGAGCCACGAGAAGACCAACCCAATGCTTCAAGTGCTGGCACTTCGGGCATCATGGATTTCAGTGCAAAAGTAGCGTAGACCGATCTAAGCTTTGCATCAGGTGCGGACAAGAGGGGCACAAGATCGCTGGTTGTAAGAATCCAGCCAAATGTGCATTATGCGCTGAAAACCAAAGCGCAGAGAACTCTGCCCACTACGCCGGCAACCACAAATGCCCGGTATTCCAAGAGGCGCTTCAGAGGTTAATAAACAAAAGAACATGAAGATACTGCAGCTCAACCTCAATCATTGTGAGGCTGCACATGACTTGCTTCTGCAGACAGTGCGTGAACTAGGGCCTGACCTTGTACTAATAGCTGAGCCATATAAATGCCTTAAAGGCAAATTATGGGAAACGGACACGACCACTAGGGCCGTCATTTGGTCCTGTGGCAAGCTCCCATTCCAGAGCGTAGTTAATAATTGCAATGCCGGCTTTGTAGCAGTATCAGTAGATGGCGTTCGCTTCTATAGCTGCTACGCACCACCTAGCCTCTCTATTGTTGACTTCACTAACTTTCTGGATCGACTGACAGAGGACGCGAAGCAGCATCATCCAGTCGCGATAGCCGGCGACTTTAACTCCTGGGCAGTAGACTGGGGTAGCAAGCTAACTAACGCACGAGGTAAAGCGTTACTTGAGGCTTTTACTGCATTAGACGTAGTCTTACTCAACAGTGGTGACACACCAACCTACACCAAAGGAGACGCAAGTTCCATCGTAGACCTCACGTTCGTCAGTAGCAGCCTCGCGAGAGGTAACCTCAACTGGAAGGTGCTGGATATCTACACTGCCAGTGACCACAACGCGATTCTCTGGGAGATATCAAATGACCAGGATACTAGAGGAACTAGTAGGTTACCTAACCACATTCGGTGGAGAGTACAATCTTTCGACGTGGGTACGCTGACGACTGCTTTGGATAATGGCCCGATCACCGCTGGATGCGCAGAAGATCAGACTAAAGAACTTATGAAAAGAGTGACCGAAGCGTGTGACGCCAGTATGCCACGAAAACGAGGCATAAATAGAAGACCCGCGGTGCACTGGTGGAACGATCACATCAGCGCTCTTCGTAAAGAATGCCTCAGGAAAAGAAGAATATCACAGCGTGGCTTCCGTCGACCTAACCTTGCAGAACTGGTGGCAGAGTATAAAAAGGCCCGTCGGGAACTAAACAAAGCCATCAAGGATAATAAAAGACGCTGTTGGAAAGAACTCGTCGAAGAAGTGGAGAAGGACCCATGGGGCAAACCGTACAAGGTGGTCACGGCCCACCTGAAATACCAGCCAATGCCGTCGCCTACGTGTCCGCGGCTCCTAGAGAGGATTGTTACTGTGCTGTTTCCTCAACAACCGGTATTCACCGGCCAGTTAAGGCAGCTAAACCCTGAAGACATTCCATCTGTCACGGAAGAAGAACTAATGGAGGCTTGTAACCGCGTAGGGAATAACAAAGCGCCGGGACTAGACGGAATCCCTAATATTGCCTTGAAAACAGCCATAAAGGCAGCACCAACGTTATTCTTGAAAGTTTACAATACGTGCCTCAAGGAAGGGACATTTCCTCGGAAATGGAAACAACAACGACTGGTTCTACTCCCTAAAGGAAAACAGCCACCAGAAGAGCCGTCATCTTACCGTCCACTTTGTATGCTGGATACAGCCGGTAAGATATTCGAACGCATAATTCATCAAAGAATAGAAGCAGTTGCAGATCCACTCCTGGCAAACAACCAGTATGGATTCCGAAAAGGACGATCAACCCTGGACGCGATCAATCTGGTTGTTACTACGGCCCAGGAGGCAATTGCAGGAACCAGATGGAAGGGTGGTACGAAGAAGTACTGCCTGGTGGCGACGTTAGACATCAAAAACGCCTTCAACTCTGCTAACTGGGACTGCATTATGCAAGCTCTTCAAAAGAAGAACGTGCCAGGATACCTAAGTAAAATAGTAGCTAGCTACTTCACGGATAGAGTCCTCAGATATGACACAAAGGACGGTCCGAAAGAGTACGAAATCACCGGAGGTGTTCCGCAGGGCTCTGTTCTTGGCCCACTGCTGTGGAATATCATGTATGACGGACTTCTAAGGCTAAAGATCCCAAGAAATATTAAACTTGTAGCGTATGCGGACGACGTGGCCGTAGTGATTGTCGCTAAACACCTGGACGAGATTCACCACATGTTTGATCTAGCATTCCAGCAAGTAAACCAGTGGATGGACACAATGAATCTTCAACTGGCGAAACATAAGACTGAGGCAGTGCTTATTACCAGCAGGAAAGTGTTAGAGACCATCAATCTTAGAGTCGGCGAACAAGAAATCACATCACAACCTTATATCCGATATTTGGGAGTGATGCTTGATGCCCGTCTCAACTTTAAACAGCAAGTGGAACACGTCAGTGCCAAAGCGTCAGTAGTAAGGGCAAGCCTCGCACGATTGATGCCTAACGTCGGAGGCCCAAAGCAGAGCAGGAGACTATTGTTGGCAACTGTAGTCACATCAGTGCTTACGTACGGAATATCCATTTGGGCCGATGCGCTAGAATTACAAGAAGCATGGAGAAAGGCTGGACCAGTATATCGCCTGAGTGCCCTAAGAGTAGCTTGCGCCTTCCGCACAATATCTGAGGAAGCAGTGTGCGTAATTTCTGGAACCCTACCTCTCAGAGTCCTAGCTGAAGAAAGAAGGAACCTTTACCAACGAAAGAGGTCAACAACACTGAGCGCAGAAGAACTCAGAACGGAACAAAGACAGCACAGCATCGCACGATGGCAATCTCAGTGGGATGCCGCAGAGAAGGGTAGATGGACGCATCGTCTCATACCAAAGATCGACATTTGGCTGAACCGGAAACACGGGGAGGTCAACTACTACCTAACGCAGATGTTGTCAGGACATGGCTGTTTTCGGGCTTATCTTCACCGCTTTAGGCATGACGATTCTCCGGAGTGCCCGTCCTGCCCTGGAGTCACTGAAGATGCGGAGCACGTTTTTTTCGAGTGCTCGCGTTTTAATCCACAACGTGAGGAGCTGGAGAGGATCTTGAAGAGGAGAAGTCAACCAGAGTCAGTCGTAGAAGCAATGCTGTCTTCAGAAGCTGCCTGGAATGCAACGAACACTTTTGCCACAGAAGTGCTTACAGAGCTGCGTTCCATCGAGAGAAAAAGAGCAAAAGACAGAATCTAGAAGGAAGAAATAACATCTTAGCCACCAGAAGGAAGAGCGGCAGCTAATTCCTCCCCCCGCGAAGAAAAGGCTTACAGGGGTACCACGGGGGATCAGAGGATAGAAGAAAGGGGTTTAGGGTTTAGTGGGTAGGGGCGTTAGCGTCGAGTTTTAGTATGACGCTGCGTCGAGGTCGCCACATATCCAGGCCAAACAACTATGCCTAGAATCCGTAAAGGATTCCCCTAAAGGGAAAAAAACACACACACACACACACACACACACACACACTCACACACACACACACACACACACACACACACACATACAGACGCCATGACAACCTCGCGGGGATAGTCAGGGAAGCTTCCTGTGACCTCAAAACGTCGAGATCTGATGAAAACTTGATTTACGAAAAACGGAGTGAAAACAATAACTTCCCGATTTTCGAAAATTTACAATTTTCTTAGCGGGAAGTTAAAAATTTTCAACTTCCCGCTATGAAAATCGAAGATTTTCCAAAATCGGGAAGTTATTGTTTTCACTCCGTTTTTCGTAAATCAAGTTTTCATCAGATCTCGACGTTTTGAGGTCCTAGGAAGCTTTCCTGACTATTTCCGCGGTGACGTCACCGTGTCTGTATGTATGTATGTATGTATGTGTGTCTGTGTGTGAGTGTGTGTGTGTTTTTTTTTTCCTTAGGGGGGGGGGAATCCTTTTTACGGATTCCAGGCATAGCTGTTTGGCCTGGATATGTGGCGACTCAACGCAGCGTCATACTAAAACTCGACGCTGACGCTCCTACCCACTAAACCCTAAACCCCTTTCTCTTCTATCCTCTGATCCCCCATGGTACTGTAAAAGGTGTTTATTCCGCTCAATTGGCGCCTTAAATTGATTAATTGAAATAATAAAACTAACTAATGAATCTAAATTAATTAATAAAAGGGCACCACCGGGATTTTTAATCGCGGTTCCCGGAACCGGAACCAGAGCTGAGCTTATCTACAGGGAGAGAGAGTGGAGGAAGGTGATCTGAAATGAATAAATTTTTAATTAACAATGGTACCAAAAATTTATTAACAACAAAATAAAATAATAACTTGTTCACTCGCACGTACACTGACTCACTTAGAACTAACTTAACACAACGACTTATTACTACCGAGGATTCCGGGTTAAAACCGACGCCTCCACTTAACCTAAGTAGCCAGCGAAGCATCTCGTACAGAGGCTATCGTATACGAGGGCGATGTGTAAATTCCTTATAACTAACCAAAATTCCTTATCCTACAGTACCCTCATAAGGAGCGTCTATACTGCAGTTTCTAGCTTACTACCGCTGTACCCCAACTTGGCGTCTATACAACGGCTTCTAAGGTATGTAAATAACTCTACTCGGCAAAACATCAACAAGTAGAGATCGGTACAAAAATTCTTAATCCTACAGTACTCTCATATGGAGCGTCTATACTGCAGTTTCTAACTAAATCGCGCTGTCCAACGGACCCTCACGCTCTATCAAAATTCTTAATCCTGACGGTACCCTCTTATGGAGCGTCTATACCGCAGTTTCTAACTAAGTCGCGCTGTCCACTGGACCCTCACGCTCTTAGACTGTACGAACTACTCTACTCGGCAAAACATCAACAAGTAGAGAATGTACACACTCATACACACATATCCCGCACGATCTTCACACACATAAGTTGCTCACACACACACACACACACACACACACACACACACACACACACACACACTGGCTCTACTTAACTTTTATTTATGACTTATAAAATTAAACTCCAAAAATTACAACATTAATTTTTTCTAAAATTTTCAGTCATTAGCTCGCAAATAAATCGTAAACCATTTTCACAACTAATAATTCAATTCTCAAAAAAATCTACTCTAAAAACCGATGCTTGAATTATATTATTATTAAACTTGAAACACGAGTTTAATACTCAACATTAAATAAATCTTTAGGAACAATATCGACGCATAAATTTGTTTCAATTCAACTCGTAATTTATTTCTTAAATTTTGAATAAATTCTTAAGAATATTTCTTTATAAAATTCTGACTAATTTTCTGGGACTTAATCCACGCTGTTAAATATTTTTATAAATAATTCCAATAAAATAATAATTTCAGTGTTCAATAGTTCAATGTATAAATGACCACGTGGAATTTTCCGATTTATAAATAATTAATAAAACAAATTATCTCAATGTAAAATAAATTCACAAAAAATTATCTACGGGTATCCAATCTTAATTGCGTCGAAGTTTAGTAGCCAATTCTCAATAAATTATATTAAATAAATGATACTTTCTTGTAACAAATAATATTAAATAATAATAATTCAATTATTCTTACTAATGAATTATCACGTGAAATAATTGTCAGGAATTTGCGCGCTCAAAATGAACACCGATATTCGTTAGTGCGTAGCTATCTTTGACCTCGGGTATACGAGCGACGCTTACCCGATCGTGAGCTGCCGATTGGAATTATTCTCGGGGTTCAGAAATTAATTATTATTTTATAAATAAAAATGAATTTATTTAAGCCAATCTAGGATGTTAATTATTATTAACCGGCCGAATCAATAATTTAATTCCTCACGACTCCTAAACCCAAGAGGTCTAGAACATTCCTCGGGTATAAAATCCCCCCAAGAGGAATGCTCACAATGCTAACGAATCAAATCAATTAAAATAATTTATTATTATTGAGCAAATTATTATAAACAAATGAATTATCAAAATTTAATTAATAATGAGAAGTAATAAAATTGATGAGCCGGGTATACGACCCCCTTGGCTCATCAAAAATTTTAAAGTCTCAATACCTGGTTAAATTTGTGCTGAGGAAACTCTTTGTTTAAAACTGGCTTCCTTCTTGGACTTTTTGGCTGCTGATATTGTTAAAGTAAGCACTGCACTACTTCTAACTCACCACAGCTACGCGATCAGCCAAGAAACCTCAGACTTACCCCTACTTAACGCTACTGGGTCCCGAAGACCGAGACGCGCCAGTGCTGCGTCGAATAATTATCATGCGTGATCGGTTTTACCGATACAGGGTAAATTACCCTGTTACAGTACCACCCTAAGGCATTTCTTCGCGGGGGGAGGAATTAGCTGCCGCTCTTCCTTCTGGTGGCTAAGATGTTATTTTTTCTCTCTAGATTCTGTCTTTCGCTCTTTTCCTCTCAATGGATCGCAACTCTGTAAGAACTTTTGTAGCAAAAGTGCTTGTGGCGTTCCAGGCAGCTTCTGACGACAACATTGCTTCTACTGTTGACTCTGGTTGGGTTCTCTGTTTCAGAATCTTCTCTAACTCATCGCGCTGTTGGTTGAAACGTGGACACACAAAGAAAACATGCTCCGCATTTTCATTGACCCCTGGACAGAACGGGCACTCTGGGGTATCATCGTGCTTAAAGCGGTGAAGATACTTCCGGTAACATCCGTGTTCTGATAACATCTGCGTTAAATAATAGTTGATCTCACCGTGACTCCGGTTGAACCACACATCAATCCGAGGTATGAGACGGTACGTCCACCGACCTTTCTCTGCAGCATTCCACTCCTGTTGCCATCTTGCGATGCTGTGTTGCCGTTTTTCCCTCTAAGTTCTTCAGGGATCAGTGTGGTTGACCTTTTTCGTTGATATAGGTACCGTCTTTCCTCAGCTAGGACTCTG
This sequence comes from Cotesia glomerata, assembly GCF_020080835.1. Taxonomy (NCBI): domain Eukaryota; kingdom Metazoa; phylum Arthropoda; class Insecta; order Hymenoptera; family Braconidae; genus Cotesia; species Cotesia glomerata. Next base: position 17,004,952 of record NC_058158.1, on the reverse strand, counting down.
AGAGGCAGAGTACCGGAAGTAATACACACTGCTTCCTCTGATATTGTGCGGAATGCGCTAGCTACTCGTAGGGCACTCAGTCTATATAATGGTCCAGCCTTTCTCCATGATTCTTGCGTCTTTAGTGCGTTGGCCCAAATGGATATTTCGTAAGTAAGCACCGATGTGACTACTGATGACAATAATAGCCTCCTGCTCTGCTTTGGGCCTCCGACGTTCGGCATCAGTCGTGCGAGACTAGCCCTCACTACTGACGCTTTGGCACTGACATGTTCCACTTGCTGCTTGGAGTTGAGTCGGGCATCAAGCATCACTCCCAAATATCGGATATAAGGTTGTGATGTGATTTCTTGTTCGCCGACTTTCAGCTTAATGGTCTCTACCACTTTTCTGCTAGTAATAAGCACTGCCTCAGTCTTGTGTTGCGCCAGTTGCAGGTTCACTGCGTCCATCCACCGGTTAACGCGCTCCGTGTGTGTGTGTGTGTGTGTGTGTGTGTGTGTGTGTATGTATGTAAATCTCAGATAACTTTTGAACGGATTATCTGATTCGATCGAAAGAAGCGGCGTTCTGAAGAGTTTCTATGCTCCTAGAATTCTGATATTAATTTTTAGAATTTATATTAAAACCGATCGATTTCAAAAACTAATCAGCTCTTAAACTCAAAAAACCACGTCGATTGCCAACAGCCCGGTCAAAATCGGTTGATTGGTTCGTGAGATATCGTTGTCGAAAAAAATGGAAAAAAATGTTTTTTTCAGAATTTCTATAAAATTCTCAGTCTGACCAGTTTACGCTTAGAAATTTTTAAAGAACTTTAAAAACTGCGTTGAATGCCGTAAACCGCGAGAAAATCGGTTAATTTATTCAAAAGTTATTGCGGTTTGAAAATTCAAAAAATAGTGTTCTACAAAACTTCCATTAGCGTTTTGAGCTCGAAGAGCTCAAAAGCACAGAACAGCGATTTATTTGAGCTTGGAGAGCTCAAACTTATACGAAAGTTATATTTTTGAGCTCGAAGAGTTTAAAAAATAAGTGAATCGTTGAACCTTTAGGTATGGAGGTAGCGGGAAGTTGCAGGGATGGCCTTTAGGGTCAACCGTTTTCCTAATTTTTTTTTTTTAAATCTTTATTTTTTTGATTAAAGAGATTAACTGTTCTGTTACACACTCTTGCGGTGACCGTTCCGTATAAATATAAATAATGCTGTGAAGCGGGAAAGAATAGGAGTTACGGTAATTAGGATCATCTTAATGTGAGTTTATAGAATATGCGAGAAAATTATTAGATAGCTCGGACTGGGACTCGAACCCAGAACCTTCCGAAGACATTTCGGCTACTCTACCATTTGAGCTATCCGGTCTATAATAAATTTCCTTTCGCTTATTCTATATACATTAAGCCACACTGTCCATCTTACGGCAAGCATTTTTACAAATATAAATAATGCTGTGAAGCGGGAAAAAATTGAAGTAACGGTAATTATTACGTGAAGCGTTCCACATTCACGTAACAGGATATTCGTAGGAAAGGATTAAGAAAGGAATGTGGAGAGGATCATCTTAATGAGAATTTTCTTTTTTCGAAAGCCGTTTACAGTTTCTTATAGGGAATATTGTTTGGTTTTTGAAACCCTCCTTAGATTTCCTATACGATTATTATTTCCAGAGTTATTGATTATCAAAGTTAAAAAGAACTTTTTCGCTTTGATTGACGAAAACTCTGCGGCAAATCATCGTACATTCTTTTTAATTACGTCAAATCAAAGGGTATTAAATATTCCAAAAGAGCTTTATAAAGAAACAATGAAAAAAATTTTTTTTAAGCCCGTAGACCTTTTTTTAGACGAGAAAAAATTTGGAAAAATTTTTTTTTGGTAGTTTTCTTAGGATTTCTCCAGACTTGGACATGACAAAAAATTTTCATGGTCATGTCTAAAAACTAGACACTTGGAGCTACAATTTGCTTTTTTTATTTTTTCTATACGACCATTTTCCTCGGAGTTACAGCTTGTTGAAAATCACCCAAAAATTTGGAATTTCTTTTATATCCCTTAATTTTTGTGACTAGTGTATAATTATATATAATTTTTCATTTTTTCTGAAGATCGGTGATTTTACTAATTAAAGAGTTCTATATTTCAAAGCCAACTTCCCCGATCCAAAGTGATGTTAGACTTATTTAATTTTCATTAAATTTTTATTTATTAAATTCATTTTTCACCACATTATTGTCGGTATGAGCACTCATTACCATCTTCGGGTGAATATATCTAATAGTTAAAAATTTTTTATTTTTAATTAAGATTAAGCTAAGAAGTTATTATATATAATTATATATAATCATACATGATTATATATGGACTTGTATAGGAGGTCATATATAATCATTTATAATTATATATGACTATTTATGGAGTAATATACAGCCATGCAAGATTATATATATCCCCATGCATAATTATATATAAGTATACATAATTATATATGCTTATATATAATTAACATATATAAAAATTTTTTCTTTGAAAAAAATTTTTTTTTCGTAATCACAAAAAGTGTAAAATGATGTTTATAATTACGTTTAAATAATTCTGAAATACAAAATTTGTTACATTTTCTATGAGATGTTTTGGTCTGCTCTGCTACTACCTAATAGTAAAATCATTATTTATTTTATTATTTAAATAAGTGTTATATTATAATGAGATTCGTTAAAATAAATAAATTATGAATTATGACTATCCAAATATATTATAAAATCAATATTTATATTATATTTATGATAAACTTATATAATATATTATCTAGATCATAGAATCACTATCATCTAAGACAGCAGCATAGCAGACAGAAACTTCAAGACGCACGGAGATCACCAAAGTTAAGCAGCATTGAGCAGGGTTAATAGTTGGATGGTTGACCACTGGTGTTATAGCCGTAAAATTATAACTAGATATTTTTTTTTGCATTTTTTTTAGTTACAGAGAATTGCGTAGGACCATATTAAATACTCTATCCATAAAATTAATCCAATAATTAATTAGATGTAATAAATATATTTGCTATATATAAAATATATATAATAAGGATATTATACCACAAAACATTTAAATTACATTTATTTTATTATAGAAATAACTTAGAAAAAAAAAATTTTTTTCCATTTTTCAAAAATTGACAATTTTTTTTCAATTGAATAAAAAAAATTAAAAAAAAATCCGACCCACTCCGAGATGGACGGGAAAAGTTGTCATATTAATTGAAGTTTTTGAGAAAAAAAAAAAACTGTCGAACTTCGAAAAAATAACGGTTTTGGTCAAAAAAAGCCGATTATTTTGAAGAATTGATGATATTTAATTTTCTGATATATTTTTTCAAAAAGTTCATTTAAAAACAAAAATTTAAAAAAAAAAAAAGGTACCCAAAAGTCGATGGCTAAAAAAGTTATGGCTATTTGAAAATAAAAAAGCCGTTTTTTTGAAAAATTCATAACTTTTTTTGGGTTGGCCAAAAAAATTTGAAAAAATTCTCAAAAGTGTTTTTCAAAGGGTAGAAAAGAATGGAAATGTTTCAGCAAAATTTAAAGGGGTCGAGTTCAAAAGTGGTCGATTTGGCATGGAATACCCCATATATACTTAAATATTTTTATTTATAATTATTTATAGTTATATATAATTATACATAATTATGTATGATTAGATATGATTATATTTAGCCATTTTTCATATATAATCATATATAACCAATTTATATATAAATATATATAATTATCTATAAATATTTTTTTTTGGCAGCATAATAATCAATCAATTCGACTGCTCGATAATTCTAAATAGCTATGAACATCCTTTTACTATTGCAAAAGTTATTTTAAAATTATTCATTTCTAGCTTTATCATGTATTTCCGATTAATCATTTTAAGTCACTTATAAAAAAAATATTATGTAATTGTATCCAAGCTGTCATCACCTCAATTAAAAGAAATATGTTATTTTAGAATGAAAAACGTATATGGACTACCTATATTTATTTTATTTATTTATTTATTTATGATTTAATGCCAAGGCAATGGCCAAATGGCAAAAATATTGAATTTATTAATTTTAAAAAATAAAACCAAATTTAAAAAAATTTTTTTTCTCAATTCATTGGTGGCTTTTCTAAATTTGATTTTTTTGGATTTTTTAAATTATACAATTGGAGCGTGACACAGCTTATAAATTCATGATTAGTTAATTGTTCCTCTGTGTCAGTATTTTTCAATGTGAACTCTGAAAAAAAGTTATAAGATCATAAGTTGTTGTATATACATATTGCTTAAAATAAAAATGTTATAAAAATATAATTATCAATAATAATTTACTTTCAACAGCATCAAGTACATCGGAAGAAATAGGAACTTGATGTTTTCCACTAACACTTATCTGTTTTAGCTGCTCCGAACCATATATACTTAACAACAACCATCGCGTCATCTCTTTTGGATTATTTTTAAAACGCATAACGTCTCTTAAGTCATTAAATCTAACATAAACTTTACTTTTTTCCCGCAACTCAACCACGTCATTACCAGGCATAGTTATTCGAGTTATGGTAGTGTTAGAAGTAGAAGCAATTACTGCATTCGTAGCTGCAGGAGCAGTCGTAGTGCCAGAATCTGAAGTAGCATCAGTGACATCAGGGCTAGCATTAGCTGAAGTAGCACCTGTTGTAGTAGTAGAACTAGCAGTTACGGTAGTGCTAGTGACAGAATCGATTGCAGCACCAGTAGTAGTAGTAGAATTCTCAGTATAGCTCGTGCTAGGGCTAGTAGTAGTCGCAGCGCCAGCGGTAGTCATAGAATTCGCAATATTGTTAGTGCTAGTGTCAGCATCGATTGCAGCACCAGTATTAGTAGTAGCATTCGCAGTATAGCTCGTGCGAGGGCTAGTAGCAGTTGCAGCACCAAGAGTAGGAATAGAATTCGCAATATCGGTAGTGCTAGTATCAACATCGATTGCAGCACCAGTAGCAGTAGTAGAATTCGCAGTATAGCTCGTGCTAGGACTAGTAGCAGTTGCAGCACCAGGAGTAGTGATACAATTCGCAATATCGGTACTGCTAGTGTCAGCATCAATTGCAGCACCAGTAGTGGTAATAGTTGAGTTCACAGTATAGCTCGTGCTAGGGCTAGTTGCAGTCGCAGCGCCAGCCTTAGTCATAGAATTCACAATATCGGTAGTGCTAGTGTCAGCATCAATTGCAGCACCAGTAGTAGTAGTAGAATTTGCAGTATAGCTCGTGCTAGGGCTAGTAGCAGTTGCAGCACCAGGAGTAGTGATAGAATTCGCAATATCGGTAGTACTAGAAAATGATTCTAGAAAATGATTCTAGAAAATGATTTAGAAAATGACTCTAAATTAACAAGGGGGCCACCAGGATTTTTCAACACGGTTCCTGGAACCGGAAACCGGAGCTGAGCTTATAATCTACAGGGAGAGAGAGTGGAGGAAGGTGATCTGGAATGAATAAACTTTTATTTAACAATATCCGGACTTTTATTAATAACAAATCAACTTTAACAAATTTGCTGACAATTCAGCTCACTTATAAACTAACAACTTATTACCTAACGATGCGGAGAATTGAGTGCGAAATAAACGATATTTACAAACGACCCTTTTTCCAAACGACGATACAATGACTAGCTGGGATGTTCTAACGGACGGTCTCCCACACCCTGGTTACAACTAGTTGGGCTTTTTCTGAACGAACGGTCTCCCACACCTGCCTAAAACTAAACTTAATCCTGCAGTACCCTCCCTTGAGCGTCTTTACTGCAGTTTCTATCTTACTACCGTGGTACCCCATTTGGCGTCTATACCACGGCTTCTAACTTACTACCGTTGTACCCCACTTGGCGTCTATACAACGGCTTCTAACTACGTCGCGTTGTCCACTTGGCACACACGCTCTAGAAATGCCTCACACAACCCGCACGATCTTCACACACATTACCCACGCATCTTCACACACTCACTGACCCTACTTTACTTTTTATTTCCGTATTTACAAAAATTAAACTTCAAAATTTACAACGTTAAATTTTTCCAAAATTATTCAGTCATTAGCTCGCAATAAAAAAAGACCATAAATTATTCTCACAATTCATAATTTACTTCTTAAAATTCCGGCTTAAAACCGACGCTTCTTTCTTATTTCCAAATTTCCACGAGTTTAATACTCAGTACATTAAATCAATTCTCAGAATATTCTTTATAAAATTAACTAAATTTTCTCGGACGTAATCCACACTGATAAATAGTTTTACAAAGAATTTTTATCGGAATTTGTCGGGATTATGAATAAAAGTGGAACACAAGGTTTTATTTAAACTGAATCTAAGTTTATTTATTCTTCTGATAAATATAAAACACTTCTAAACAATCTTTGATATCAAAATAATATCCGTATTATATAGTTAACAATATTAAGAAAAGTACTTGAGTTGTAACTACGCAGTAGTACGTAATACCGACAAGGGTCCAAGCAACATGTGCGAGCCACGGCGAGCAAGCCAGAGAGTGAGTCGTATGCGCAGCTAGGCTTCGCGTAGACCGACGCCGTCTCAATGAGAATAATAATCATAAGCTAGTTGTCGCTTTGAGAGGCAAATATAAAAATAAAATATAATATGAATAATAAATAATAATTAGGAAAGTGGACTTGAAAATCTTGTCTTCTCAACAGTCCCTCCATTTTCTTATGTCCAGCTTCCACTGCTCTACTTCTTTCTGTCGTTAAGTTTTTCTGTAACATATTGAAATAATAATTATAATTAATTCTAAATAACTTCTAATATACTTCTAATTGTTTAGTCTAATAATTTATCTCTTAAGTATCTAAAAGGTTCTGCAGGTAATGGCTTAGTTAATATATCAGCCAGATTTTCTTTTGTAGAAATCCAGCACACTCTTATTCTATTTTCATTAACACATTGTTTAATGAAATCACCATGGGTTTGTGCCATGTGTTTTCTATTACCTGTTTTCTCTCGTTCTAATAATTCTAATCTAATTTTATTTACACTGTTATCGAACATCTTAAGTTTATGACTTCTATCCTTCTTAGTACAGTCGTCTGCTGACTTGTTATCACACCAGATAATAGTAGGAAATAGTGTCTTTCCAATCACAAATCTAATTGCTTTATCTAGAGATATTATCTCTTGACAAGCATCATTCATTGCCAAATATTCTGCTTGACAAGTTGACAATGTAACGTAATTTTGTTTGTGACTTCTCCAAGCAATTACGTCACCATACAATCTAATAATGTATCCTCCTGATGACGTGGAGTCATCATTATCTCTAAAACTAGCATCTGAAAAAGCTTCTAATTCATTTGAGTTACCTGTATATTTCAGGTTTAAATTTACTGTACCTTTCAAATATCTCAAGATTCTTTTTACATCTTTCCAGTCATCTTCGGTAGCACTTAGTTGTTTTCTAGCCAAGTAATGTACAGCAAAAGAAATATCGGGTCTAGTTCCATTTGCTAAGTACATAAGACTTCCAATTGCTTCTCTGTATGGAGCTTTTCTAGTGATTGATGATTGTTCACGTTCAGATGATTCTAACTCTTCCAAATTTCTTCTTTTACGTCTATTTTCAGCTTGTCTAGTAACCATTGGGGTGTTCGGAAGATTACAGTCAGTCATCTTAAATTTGTCTAAAATGCTTTCTATATAACTGCTTTGATTTAATACAATGTATTTCTCTTCTCTATTTCTTTCTATCTCAATTCCAAGAAATTTCTTGGGTTCACCAAGAACTTTCATCTCAAAATTCTTGCATAAATGGTTTCCAATTTTATCTAACTTCTTTGGATCATTGCTAGCAGCTAAAATGTCATCTACATAAATTAGCAGTACAGCTACAGTTCCATTTTTCCTCCAAGTATATAAACATGGTTCATGTAGGTCATTCTCGAGACCAATTTCTTTTACCACTTGATTGAATTTTATATTCCACTTCTTAGGACTTACTTTTAATCCTTACAGAGATTTCTTTAATTTAATTATCTTTGTTTGTTTTGTCTTTTCATCTACATCTAGACCTTCTGTTATCTTCATATAAATGTCTTCATCTAAATTTCCATAAAGAAATGCCGTTTTCACATCATATTGACAAATTTCTAGATCATATTTATTTACTATTGAAAGTAATGCTCGTATGATTGATAGTCTAGATACTGGTGAATATGTATCTTTTAAATCATAATCATTATTATCTTTAAAACCTCGACATACTAGTCGTGCTTTATAAAGTACATCTTTATTTACTTCTACTTTCTTTTTAAATACCCATCTTGAATCAATGATATTTAATTTTCCTCCAGTTTTACTTGCTTCTTCCAAATCTACGAATTCCCAGATGTCATTTTTAGTTATTAAGTCCAGTTCATCTTTGATAGCCTTCATCATTGACATCTATCATTTGAGTTGCTTGCCTCATCATAATTGATAGGTTCTTTGTTTAAAGAAGTAATTAAACAGCTTATTAATTCTTGTTCATCTTTCTTAGATTGATGTTCAGACACATTAGCGCTTCTTGAAAAGCTTATGTCTTCAATCAATTTTCTATCTCTATCCTTTTCAGATTCTAATATTATTTTCATCTCACCTCTAGTACATGGTCTAATTTCTTCTGATGAATTCTTCTTTTCATTTAAGTTTTTAACATCTAGTGGATTTTTACGGGGTCTTCCTCTTTTTCTTTGTTCCAGTTTCTCCTTTTCTTCGTTGATTTTGTTTTCTAAATTATTTGGTACATTTTCATCTGACTTCCAACTAATTTCATCTTCAGTTTCTTCTGTTTGTTTATTCTTATATACATCTTTGTACACTAATTTTTCATTGAATCTAACATGTCGTGACTCTAGAAATTTTCCAGTACTTGGGTGCCATAACAAGTATCCTGTGAGTTTATATCCCACCATGACTGCTTTGATTGCTCTCTCGCTGAACTTGAGCTCTGGTTTTGAAATTCTAATATATCCAATACATCCAAATCTTATAATTTTATCAAAATGAGAATTTTTATTCTTATTGAATTTCATCAATGGTACATCATAATCTATAGATTTATGTGGTGTTCGATTGTATGAGTGAACAGCTGCATCTACTGCTAACTCCCACATAGTCTTGGGTAAACTAGAATCTAACATATAGGTTCTGACTTTTCTCTGCAACGTAGCGTTGAATCTTTTAGATACTCCATTGTTTTCAGGGGTATAAGGCGGTATTAATTCTAATTCTATCTTTTCTTTTCTTAAAACCTCTAGAAATTTTCCACCAGTGAATTCTGTTCCTTTATCCGATCTAACGTAGCATACTTTTTCATCTCTGCCAAGTAAATTTCTTGTAGATATAAGAAATTTTTCTAATGTTTCTCCTGATTTATCTTTAGTCTTTACTGCATATGGGTCATTCCACCAAATAAGAACATTTTTACGGGGCGACCCTCGCGGATTATGTTTAAAATTTATGGAGGTGTTCTCTATAATAAGAAATAAATTCCCTACAAGTTTCAGCCCTTAATATGCAGCGGTTCTGGAGTTATGATTTTTTGAAATTTTGACAAAAAATTTTTTTTAACTTTTTTATTAATTTTTCTGATGAGGAAAACTTTTTTATTAAAATCCACGAAAAATCTTATCTTGTCGGAAAAATTCTCAGCTTTTGAATGAAAATATTCATTTTATCATAAACACATCAGAAGACCCTTTGAAAAGTGGAAAAATTGATTTTTCTCGGTGTGCGGTGCAAGGTACATCCAATTTGACTTTTTTTTCTGAAAAAAGTTAGGGTAGTAAAATTTGTTACATGCCGTAAGATGGACGGCGGAGTTTATAAGAAAGTTCTTCTTTACAAGCATGGAATGTGTGTTTTCCATACATGCTTGTAAATTTACGATTCTAGTAAAAAATTTTCTGTTATTTATAATTATAAAAATAATAATTATAATAATAATAATAATAATAATAATAATAATAATAATAATAATAGCGGTGCTTGCTACGTGGCCTCCAAGCGGCGCATCGCGGGAAACGCAGACCATAACACCAGGTCTGTAGGCGAACGACGTAGCCGATGCAGTGGGCCAACTACCCACTGCATTGAAATACTGAGTTACAACAAGACGTAATCTCAGAAGTGCTCCCCACAACCGGTCCTTTTCGGATGAGGACCATTCATCAGGTGGGAGGAGCACGCCGGACCCGATGAACGATGACGACCCTGGCGCTTTAAGGACTTACTTTAAGTGGACGGAGGAACTACGAGTCGACCTCTTGGTGTGCTACCAACGTAGCGAGCCGGGGGTGAGCGGTTATATGGCCCGGATGCACACTCTTTGGAGTGATATGCATCCGGAGCTAGAGCATTTTACGCCTAAACACCTGCGTAATTATGCCGCTTATCTTCGGCGTAATAGAAGATCGCTTGTGCCGGATAGAAGGCAGTCTAATAGACTTTCCTTTCCGGCGCAATTACATCAAGAGCGACGCCGTTCCTCCTTGGATGACAACAATCCCTTTATAGGACGGCAAGTAAGTATATCTAAAAGTATAACTTACTCCCAACAACAGCTAGAAGCGGTAAATGAAGATCTCCGTGCAAACATCCTGGAGGATTCCACCCTGCTCACTGTGAGCCAGGTTGTGTATGGTGCAGCAGTTTCGGCTTTTCCGAGAGAGAGACATTGTCTCTCGATCGAGGCAAGGTTGAGACAGCGCATCTCACAACTTGGACTCAAAATTGACAGATCCCGGAAACAGATCTCCCGCATTCAGTGTGTGATTGAGTTTGAAACAACTCAAAGAGCATACACGCCCCGAATTCGGCGCATTGCTGCTGAACTTCGGTGGCGTCATCACACACTGAATAAGAGTACTCTTCTTGTCATCAAGGAAGAGTCTCTCAATAAATTGCGGGCTCTAGTGACTGCCAAAAGTCACTAGAGAAAAGGCTGAAGCGGTTGGTCGACAACTCGTTGTTTCGATCCAGCCCTTCACGCTTTCTGACACCAAAGACCGATGTTACCGGGAATTATCCAACACCTGAGCGGGTGGAAGCTTTTTGGACTGAGTTGTATGGAGATCAACCAAACGTGAACGCCAATACTCCAGCTCTGGACGACTTTAAAGCATTCTGTCAGGAACACCGTAGACAGAATGCTGATGAAGAGAGCCCTGCAGTCAGTGTGAATGAAGTTCGTTCAGCTCTAAATGGCAGCAAAAATTGGGCTGCCCCGGGACCAGATGGCATAAATGTCTTTTGGTGGAAGAAGTTTACTTCTACCCACCTCCATCTGGCCCGTATATTTACATCGTACATTAGAGCTGACGAACCGATTCCAGACTGGCTCGTGGAAGGGCGAACCGTACTGATACCAAAAAAAGGTGACTTGTCTGACCCAAAGAATTACAGGCCTATCACCTGCTTGAATGCGGTTTATAAAATTTTTACAAAAATTTTAAACAACCGTATTTTGCAGGAGATAGAACCTGTATGGCAACAGATATATGAACAGCGTTTTGCATCTCACTGCTGCCTATATCTGTTGCTCTCCGTAAAACTCGTGGGTACTCTGTGGGGCCTCCAGGTGATCGAAAATACTCGATTACCCATCTGCTTTATATGGATGACCTGAAGCTGTATAGTGCTGATGAAGATCATCTACAGGCGGCCCTTAACATCGTAGCAGAGTACACGCGGGATGTCGGAATGTCTTTTGGGTTGGACAAGTGTGCGGTCGTACATCTGGCGAGGGGTAAGTGCTCTGTTACGGGTGATGATGTCGAGTTGGTAGATGGGAGCGTTTTAAGACAATTAGATGCCGGAGAGTTGTATAGATATCTTGGAATGGAAGAGCACCGCATGCATGCGGTCTCCGAAGTCCAAGCAACTCTCCGTAGCGAGTATGTTAGGAGACTCCGGAAAATCTGGTCCTCCGAACTTTCCGGCAAAAATAAAGTCTCCGCTACTAACACGCTTGCTGTCCCAGTCTTACTATACTCTTTCGGTGTCTTAAAATGGGCCCGAAAGGATCTGCGAGATCTCGACATCAGAACCCGTAAGACTATCAACATGAACCGGAGCATGCACCCCAATTCATCAGTCGCCAGATTATACCTCTCCCGGTCGATCGGTGGGAGAGGCTTGCAGAGCTTGGAGCGGCTTCACGATCGTTTAGTCCTGGGTTTAACACACGAAGTTGTCAATTTCACTGCAGATGAGGATGACTTTCTTATGCAAATTGTTCATAAACATGAGAATGCGCATAAGGGGTCGTTCTTGTATAAGGCAGCTATATATGCAGCAAGAACCCTTGGTCTTGGAGAGATAAACGCTCTTATGGAACTCCGAAAGGAGGAATTCAAGAGCGTCATCAGGAACGCCGAGGAAAAACTACTCCTAGGCGAACTGATGGACAAGTCCATGCACAGCGTGTTCTTCAAACACGTGCGTGATCATGGCTTGTCCACCCAGCTGACGTTTTCCTTCTTAAAGTCAGCTGGCCTGATGTCCGAGACTGAAGGGTTCATATTTGCCTGCCAAGATGGTGTCATTAACACTCTAGAATACCGTAGCAAGGTGCTCCAGGTGCAGCTTCTGGACACGTCATGTAGGATGTGTAAACAACATCCGGAGACGCTCATGCACCTTTGTCGGCATGTCCTGTGTTGGCGAGAGGTACATATATCCAGCGTCACAACGCTGCCCTGAGAGTACTGTACTACTATCTTCGTCATTACTACAGTATTGATATGACACCAGTGCTGCCTTATCTACCAGGAGATATTCCCCAGGTTGTTGAGAATGACAGTTGCAAAATTTATTGGAACATGCCGTTTGCAACAACTCGGCGGATAGATCACAACAAACCTGATATTGTGCTCTTCGACAAGGCTACTCGTGATATTTATGTCATTGAGTTCTCGGCCCCGGCTGAATACAACATCTCAGCCAAAGAAGAGCACAAAAGACAGATATATCAGGATCTCCTGTTTGAAATTGGCAAATTTTACTCAGGTTACCGTGTCAAGCTCGTCGTCCTGATTGTTGGCGTCCTCGGAGGGATGAAACAGTCTTTTGTATCCTCACTTGCCAGAGTTCCAGCTTGCTCATCAAAAGCTGAATTCTTGGCGGTCAGGATGCAGAAGGCTGTCATACTAGGTTCCCTCCGTCTACTTAGGAAAATGACTTTGGCCTGCTGTGATCACTAACCGCCTTGTTGTGCGGAGTGGTACAGCAGTAATGGATGGAGCTCAGGCTGGGCCCTCGGAGAATCGGACTCCGGGGACAACCCCCCTGAGCATTTAATAACATAATAATAATAATAATATTTATATTAATAATATTTATAATAATAATATTTATAATTATAATTTCAGAAAAAAAAATTACTCAGAATAAAAATAATTTTCATAAAAAATTTCAACAAAATAAAATTTTTTTTTTTACAAGAGTTTTTACACAAAATATATGGTTTTCACGATGTGCATATTTTTTGTTCAATCACAATTAAATTAAACGTAAAATCTTTATAATTAAAATACTTTTATTTTTGAACTTTTTTCAGATGTTGATACAGTTTTAATAAGAGCATATCCAATTTTATCATTTATCGGTAAAAGTGTGCATGTCTGTGTACCCTTTACCGTTTTTGATAAAGAATATCGTACGTCTAACACATTTTTTTTTGTCTAAATAATCATCATTCGTTATGAAAGTAAAATCAACGCCTGTAAAATTCTTGATTGCCCAGGAATTCAAATCTTGTGGTGCCAGTATATGTTTTTTATTTTCCATTTGTAATGAAGCTCTAGCAGCATGTCGTTTTACTGGACCTACAAGCCCATCGCATGGTCCTTTGCCATGGGCAGTCGCAAAAAATGCCACTCAACGATGATTCGAAAGTCAGCATAATATTAACATAAATTAGTAAATGTTTTTTTATTTTTAAATTGCTGAGGTGCTCCATCTGAGAAGTAAAAAATCCTTTCAATAACAATAAATTTTTCTTTTAAAAAAGAAATCAATTGTTCTTGAAATAAATAAATCAAAACTGTGTCATGTTTAAGGCAATCTAAGATACCAACTGAGCCTAAATGCTTAATAGTATCATTTTCGTTTTAGTAAACCACCATTTGAAATATAGTAGCTTGGTCATTATTCCAATGATAGCCTTGAGCAGCTTCCTGCACAACAAACGCAATTTGTTACCAAGTTAAAAACTACCGCTAATTCAGCACTCTTCAAATTTAATTTCGCATTAGGGAAAAACCGACTTTGTATTTTTACTGTAAAGTCATGTTTTAAAAGTTTCTCAAGTTGCGTCGCTAAGGTATCAATGAAGTCATCGGAATCCGAAATAACGTTTACAATGGTACATCGATCGGTTGATGTCCACATTTTAAATTCGATTTCATTTACATCAAATTCTTTAAACGATGGATGAAAGTAATTAATGATTTCTTCATTGTTTGGACATCTATTACAACTTCTGAAGAAGCACGATTCCGTTGGATTATTACACATCAATTTATTCAATAAATTTTTATAAATTGATTAAGTTTCCATAATCCAATCAGTATTTCTCGCAAATTTTGGAAAATTATATCCTAAATAAGAAAATGGAATCGTAGTCGTGAGCGCCATCTGCATTGTATAAACTCAATTTTTTAACGAGCAGTTTGAAATTTTAAATATTTAACAGAAAATTATTTTACTATCCAGAATAATCGTATAACGCTTAGCCGATATAACGTTTATTTTAATTGTTATTGAACAAAAAATATGCACATCGTGAAAACCATATATTTTGTGTAAAAAACTCTGATCTTTCAGAAAAAAATTAGGAAAACGGTTGACCCTGAAGGCCATCCCTGCAACTTCCCGCTAATTCCATACTTAGGCGCTTAAAATTGCACCAATGGCGTTTTTGAGCTCTTCGAGCTCAAAAATACAATTTATGGGTTATTTTGAGCTCTCCAAGCTCAAAGACATTGTTTTCCTATGCTTTTGAGCTCTTCGAGCTCAAAAGTCTGATAGGGATTTGGTGACACTATTTTTTGAATTTTTAAACCGCAATAACTTTTGAATGAATAAACCGATTTTCACGCGGTTGGCAGCATTTGACGCAGTTTTTTAAGCCTCACAAAGAATCTTAAATTTTGAATTGATCGCGCTAGGAATTTTGGTGTTATTCCGAAATAACACTTTTTTCAGTTTTCTTTCGTTCACGATATCTCTCGAACGAATCAACCGATTTTGACCGGACTGGTGGTGATTGACGTGGTTTTTTGAGGTTAAAATCTGATTAGTTTTTGAAATCGAACTATTAAGCCGTTTAAAAGTTATTCCAAAAAAACCACATTTGAAAAATTTTTTTTTTTAGTTTTTTGAAGATTTCTCAAAATCTATTGATCTGAATCAGTCCAAATAGTTTTCAAAATCTAAGTTTGGTCAAGCCCTTTCGAATGGCACTAACCGCGATGAAATCGGTCAAGCCGTTCAAAAGTTATAAGCGGTTCACATACTTTCACACACACACACACACACACACACACACACACACACACACACACACACACACACACACACACACACACACACACACACACACACACACACACACACACACACTTATTAAAGCAGCGCCAGCGTTATTCCTCGACGTCTACAACATCTGCTTGAAGGAAGGGATTTTTCCTCGGAAGTGGAAACAACAACGGCTGGTACTACTTCCTAAAGGGAAAAAGCCACCGGAAGAACCGTCATCTTATCGTCCACTCTGCATGCTGGATACAGCCGGTAAGATACTAGAACGTATAATCCACCAAAGGATAAAAGCAGTTGTCGATCCACTCTTGGCAGACAATCAGTACGGATTTCGGAAAGGACGATCAACCCTGGACGCGATCAACCTGGTTGTCGGTATAGCCAAAGACGCAATCGCCGGTACCAGATGGAAGGGGGGAACGAAGAAATATTGCCTGGTGGCAACTTTAGACATAAAAAATGCCTTTAACTCCGCCAACTGGGATTGCATCATGCAAGCCCTTCAAGAGATGAACGTATCAGGATACCTACGAAGGATAGTCGCTAGCTACTTCACAGATAGAGTCCTGAGATATGACACGAAGAATGGTCCAAAGGAGTATGATGTTACTGGAGGTGTACCGCAGGGTTCTGTTCTCGGTCCACTTCTCTGGAATGTCATGTACAACGAATTGCTGAGACTGAAACTACCAAGAAACGTCAAACTGGTAGCGTACGCGGACGACGTAGCCGTAGTAATAGTCGCCAAGCATCTTGATGAGATGAAACATATGTTCGCTATCACCTTTGAGCGAATTAACCAGTGGATGGACACAGTAAATTTACAACTGGCTAAACAGAAGACCGAGGCTGTACTTATCACTAGCAGAAAAGTGGTGGAAACGATCAATCTAAACGTCGGAGACCAAGAAATCACATCCCAACCATTCATTCGATATCTGGGAGTGATGCTCGATGCCCGTCTCAACTTTAAACAGCAAGTGGAACACGTCAGTGCCAAAGCGTCTGTAGTGAGGGCTAGTCTCGCACGATTGATGCCGAACGTCGGAGGGCCAAAGCAGAGCAGGAGACTACTACTATCATCAGTTGTCACATCGGTGCTCACATATGGAATATCCATTTGGGCAGACGCGCTGAAGTTGCAAGAATCATGGAGAAAAGCTGGACCAGTATATTGACTGAGCGCTGTAAGACTAGCCAGTGCATTCCGCACGATATCAGAAGTAGCAGTGTGTGTCATTTCCGGAACTCTGCCGCTTAGAGTTCTAGCTGAGGAAAGACGGAACCTTTACCAACGAAAGAGGTCAACCACACTAAGTGCAGAGGAACTCAGAGCTGAAGAACGGCAGAACAGCATCGCACGATGGCAATCGCAGTGGGACGCCGCGACAACAGGGAGATGGACACACCGTCTCATACCAAGGATTAACGTTTGGCTTAACCGGAATCACGGCGAGGCCAACTACTATCTGACCCAGATGTTGTCAGGACACGGCTGTTTCCGGGAGTACCTTTATCGCTTTAAGCACGATGATTGCCCAGAGTGTCCGTCTTGCCCAAGAGTTGCTGAAAATGCGGAGCACGTTTTCTTCGAGTGCCCTCGTTTTAACCCACAGCGTGATGAGTTAAAGAAGATCCTGAACAAGAAAATCACACCAGAGTCAATAGTAGAAGAAATGCTGTCATCCGAAGCTGCCTGGAACGCCACAAGCACGTTTACCACCGAAGTGCTTACAGAGCTGCGTTCCATTGAAAGAAAAAGGGCAAATGACAGAAACTAGAAGGAAGGAAAAATAACACCTTAGCCACCAGAAGGAATAGCAGTAGCTAGATCCTCCCCTCACGAAGTAATGCCTGACGGCGGTTTCCATGAGGGATTAGAGGAAAGAAGAAAAGGGGTTTAGGGTTTAGTGGGTAGGGGCGTTAGCGTCGAGTTTTAGTATGACGCTGCGTCGAGTCGCCACATATCCAGGCCGAACAGCTATGCCTGGAATCCGTAAGAAGGATTCCCCCCCCCCTAAGATAAAAAAAAAAATCACACACACACACACACACACACACACATACAGACGCCGTGACAACCTCGCGGGGATAGTCAGGGAAGCTTCACCGACCTTCAAACGTCGAGATCTGATGAAAACTCGGTTTTTGCAAAACGGGGTGAAAACAATAACTTCCCGATTTTTGAAAATCTTCGATTTTCGTAGCGGGAAGTTAAAAAATGTCAAATTGGATGTACCTTGCACTGCACACCGAGAAAAATCAATTTTTCCACTTTAATTGGATTTCAAAGGGTCTTCTGATGTGTTTATGATAAAATGGATAGTTTCATTCAAAAGCTGAGAATTTTTCCGACAAGATAAGATTTTTCGTGGATTTTAATAAAAAAGTTTTCCTCATCAAAAAAATTAATAAAAAAGTTAAAAAAAATTTTTTGTCAAAATTTCAAAAAATCATAACTCCAGAACCGCTGCATATTAAGGGCTGAAACTTGTAGGGAATTTATTTCTTATTATAGAGAACACCTCCATAAATTTTAAACATAATCCGCGAGGGTCGCCCCGTAAAAATGTTCTTATTTGGTGGAATGACCCATATGCTCTAGCTAATGTTGAGTAATCATCTATATACACATTAATAAATCTTTTGTGTCCTGGGTGTGAAATTGGTTTTATTGGACCCATCGTGTCCGTATGTATTATTTGTAATGGTCTTGATGCTCGTCTTCTAACTTCTTTAAATGGTAGTTTTTGCATCTTTGACATAATACATATTTCACAATCTAAAATTGAATCATCAAATCTAACTTTTTCTAATTTACTGTATACCTTCTGTAACATCTTGAGATAATTTAATGAAGCATGACCAAGTCTGACATGCCATAACATAGCTTCATTTATTTTGCTTGACTCTGTTGTCCCTTGCTCTAATGGATTTGATGTAAATAGCTCTTCTAAATTCTTAATGCTCTCGATGTCATCTAGCTTGATTGTATTTCTAGTAATTAAACTAGAATCCCAATTAAACATGTCATCATTTGAATTTTCAGGAAGTTGTTCTATTTCTGGAGGTGTTGTAACTTCTTCCTCCCTCCTAATTGAAGAATCCTTGGCCTCTTCGTTTTCTGAATCTCCCTCCTTCCTTTGTAAATCTATTTCTGATTCATTGGTATCATCTTCTTGAATCATTACAGCTTTACATCGATAAGCGTTGTATTCCCAATCTAATTTGTTTTCATCGTCGATGTAATTCTTAACTTTGAAGTTCAAGATCCAGTTGGGTTGTTCATATATTCCTTCTAGTATTATTTCTTCTAAATTTTCACTAAATACTCTCAAAGTCTTATCATCTAAATAAATCTTAAATCCTTTATCTACTAATTTTCTTAATGATAATAAATTATCTGATATATCTTTAGCACTAATAACATTTGATAATTTAATTATCTTGTTATCTTGATTCGTGTAGAACAAAAGATCACCTTTTCCATCTATTATAATATCAGCTGATTTATTCTTATTGGCACTCTTAATTACTTTATTTTCACATTTTTCAAAATTGCTTAATATCAATCGATTTTTTACTATGTGATCTGTTGCTCCTGAATCCGCAATAAATTTAATCTCATCTATTAAAACTTCATTTAATAATTTCTTACCTTGTCTTTCATCAGTCACTCTTTTTGCACTTCTACTTTCTTGTTTAAGTGCATTTTGAGCTGAGTGCTGATTATTCTTATTATAATTCTTAAAACGTCTATCATTATTATATGGCTTAGAATTCACATTATTTCTAACTTTAATAAAACCTTGTCTATCTACTTTACCTCTAGATTTGATATTATCATTATTTAAAATCTTACTTTTGAGTCTTCCCTCGTCGCAATCTTTACCCTTGTGATTTTTAAAATCTTGGCAGAAATAGCAAAACCACAAATCTTTTGCCAATGTACAGTCCTCGATTCTATGTCCAGTCTTAGCACATCTGAAACATTTTGTCTTACTGTCAAATTTTGCTGTCTGTGCTTTGACAGTATCTTCTCCGTCTCCGGTCTTCTTTTCTGCTTCTAACTGTAGAATAAAAGATTTCATTTCATTCAATGTCATCATCTCTTTTGAATGAGATCTCTTAAGAAAATCTGCGGACATTAGTTGGGGAGTTACAGGGGTTATAGCTTGGTAAAACGCCGATCTAATTTCTTGCTCAGTTAATTTTTCTCCATCTCCGCAAGATTCATATTCTCTAATGATCTGGTCAAATCGTTCACAGAAATCATTGACCTTCTCATTCTTTTTCATCTTAATTGAATACAATCTTTTTCTAACTGAACTTGATGTAAAGTTTATCTGTTCTTTTCTACATTCTTTAATTCTTTTTAAAATTTCTACGGGTTCAGAAATCTCAAGAATTTTCTTGTGATAATCTTCATCTAAATGATTAATAATAATATCTCTAACAAGGCATTTTCTTTTATTATTCATCGAATTTGATTAGTTATTATCATTACTGCTATTCTCATCTATTACATCTAATGAATCACAACTAGTAAGTTCTGATTTTAAATAATCAAACCAGATATTATAGTTTGATTTTTAAGTTAATCTATAATCTCTTCTAACGTTAATCTTACTTTGATTTGATAGTAATGCATCTTTAATTACATTCAAATCTCTAGAGATAGTATGAATCCCATTTGTAACTTCTAAATCATTCTTATTTGGGAAAGCAGGAAATTTATGTGAATTATTTACCTTAGCTGCTTCTCCTTTAGTCTTTTCGCGATCTAACTCTGCTTTATACCCTTTTGTCATCACCTTTAGGGCATCTAACATTGCGTAAGAGACTTCCTCGAGTCTCCTAGCTGTTCTTCCAATTGATGTTGCCATTTCTTGAGTCTGCTTGTTTGACTCCAACATAAACCTCTTCATATCTTCTAAATCCGTATTACCAAGCATTAACATCTTTTCACTGCTTCTAATCTTAATCTTCGTATTGTTATTCTTGTTTTTAAAATCATCATCTGTACCATCATCTTTACCATCATCTGTACCTGTAAACATGTAATCTTAATTAGTATCTGGGATTTTCTTAACATCTATACATATTTATACATTTAAATAGGCCTCATCTAACTACTCTTAAACACTTTCATCTTTCATAAAGTGTGTCTTCTAATTATGTTTACAGCTTCTAAATTATTTTATAGTCATTACTTACTCGTTGACTGGCCTGGTTTGACAGGAGTTGAGAAGTTTTTTATTCTTTCAAGTGACACCTTGACATCTTTAATGTCAACAGTTTTTGTTGATGATATTGGATTACCTTCATCTGCTTGTTGAATCAATCATTTGCGAAACTGTGACAGACTGTGAAGAGTGTCCACATTTTTCTCAGTCTTAATTTTCACTGCTGGTTCTTGTTCGATATTTTCAGGATTCTGTTCAACATCTTCAAGATCTTCAATCCTTTCAAAACTTCCCTCACTGTCATAATTAACCAGTGGAGCTTTGTCTGACTCTGACATCTATTTCGGATTTTATGAAACAGAATTTAAATTTAATTAATTATACATTTAATTAATAATTTATTATTTAATTAATAATTTATCATCTATCTCTTATTATTGATATTCTAAAATTCTATTCATCTAGTACCCGATACTCTTCTTAATTGATTCTGTTTCGTGCTTCTAAATTAAAATAAACGCACAGCAATTCACTTTAATTTGAAACGCAAGATTGATCATTTACACAGCACCACCTCGAGTATGCACACCTATTCCAACGTATAGTTTTACGCACGGCAATAAAACGACGTTGAAGACGGTTGATCACGCACACACTCGGGATACATTATGCAAACAAACAACCTCACAAACTATAAGCTACTTGATGCTGAACACAAGCGTCGCATAGCTAAAGTTACCAAAATAGCTTTAATATGTATTTTATATTGATCAATATTATTGACATGTCAAAATACATTTTTATAGCGATTAAAATTAATACTTCACTTTTAGAATTTAATTTAAAACATCTTCTAGAAATCAAGATCTAAACATACTATTGTAATACACGTGATTCTCGTGTACTATAGTTATTATGACGCTGTTGGCCGACATCTTGAATTTTTTAGCGTCCACCGGCCTCGCCAGCGATTTCATCATAAAACAAGAGTCGATCCACTTAAAGTAAATCTATTTGTCACCATCTAATATATTAAAAAATATTTTTAGAAATCTACGAACTTATTTAATTAAATAAATAAATATTTATCAAGTCTTTCTAAGTTATCTAAATTAAGTTTCTATTAAAACGTATTCATTACGTTTTATATTTTCTTTGCATGCATGCTTTTGTTCGTCTATAATTACGTCTTATATTCGTATATAAATTTTCCGGAATATCTTTTCTAAATAAATATTCATAAATACTCTTACCTTGTGATCAATCACTTCACCCAATTTTTAATAAATAAATCACGTACGCAGTGAAAGCGTGTACTGGTCCGATAACCTGTCGGGATTATGAAAAAAAGTGGTTTTAGTGTTTCCTATAATGTTTTTAAAAACTTAGCTTGTTCTTTTGCAATGAATGAGTGAGGTAGAAGAACTTTCAATTCACTACAAAGGTTTTCAATAAATTCTTCTGTAGGCTGTATAAAAGTTTCTAAACTGCACCTTGGTTTTGATACCCAACGCTTGTACGTGACATTCTCGATTTCATGATTCTCAAAACATGTCAGTAAAATGTTACTCAACTCATCTACCCCCTGGACACTTGTTACATCCACCCAAATAACATTTTTCTGTTAGAGTCTCACATATTATCATGTCCAAGCAATCATTATAGTGTTTCAACGACTTTTCTGTATTCCTCGTTAAAGAATGAACATTTGCACCTGAAATAAAAGTGATTGAGTAAACTGAAAATCTAGGCACGTATGATTATTAATAAATTGGATAATTACCAAGCATCATCAACTTTAAGTTTTGATGGATAGTACATACACAGATAGTATGCGTTCCACTTGCTCCTGCTAACACACAATGTTTCGGCCGTAACGAAGCAAATTTCGAAAATCCAACTTTCTCTGCAGGGTTTATTTCACGGAAACATTGGTAAAGTTCTTTTAAATTAGACAGAACAAGCCGTTTTTGGACGTGTACCCGATTACCATCATCATTTCGAACTGAAACAAAGTCTTTCATGCCGGGCATCAAAGCACTATACTCATCATCGTTGTAAAAATTCGCAATTTTTCAATAATATTTGATCAGTAATTGTCGTCCCTATAAAAAATGTTAAGTGAATCAATCTTCAGATGTATTAGAGCCATTGATTTTAAGCTATACCTACCTAATGTTGTTTCAGCTGTTGAAAGTATACCTTTTCTTCAACCAACTTTTTGCTACTCTTGATAAATGTCTTGATGTATTCATAGTTTTACAAATACGTCTTTCACCCCATTTTTCAGGTAACAAGGTTAAGATTTGTATCTTTAAAGACTTTTTCTGTTTCTTTATCATTGAATTTATCGTGCAGCTTTTCAATTAATGAACGAAAATTTTCACCATCGTCATCAATTGATCCTTCGTCAGCAGTTGAGAGCAAAATTTTTTTCAAGCTTTCAGACGTCTGATTTATTTTATTACTCAAAAATTGATAATCATTCAATTTGTTGAAGGAATTGGCGATTGATTTAATAGTCGCAATGCATCGTTTATACTGGGTAATTGAGTTGCAGCACTAACTTGGGATGCCGAGCTTGATTGTGAATCTTTGGGTTCACTATTAAACGACAAGGAACCTTAAAAAAAACAATGAATCGTATAGCTGCTAAAAATGCATTCAAGTTATGTATAAATAATTTAAAAAAAACTTACGGAATGATGAGGACAACGGGAGATCTGTGGCAGTTGTCTTACTATCACTGTCAGCACCATCACTGTTCTCATTGTTATCACTAGAATCATCTTCATGATCACTTGCATCAACGGTAGTATCATTACTAGTATTTGTTTGTTCCTTTACCAATTTTAAAGCTTTGTTTCGACACGAACTGCATAATAAATAATTATCACTTAATCCCAACGTGACTTTCATGATGTCAGTCGCTGGACGTAAACTTTTTTTTTTAAAATGTGATTCTAAATCAAATGGATTACAACAACGATCGAAAAATATTTTTGATGCCATTATGTCTCGATGAAATTATTCCAATCACTGTAGATGAGTAGAAGTAAGATAATTATCTTTTCAAACAAGGTCAAATCAACTATAACAATAATTCTCTTATTTAAAAAATGGAATGACAAAAATCTCTCACCACATCACACAAAAGGTTAACAGGTTATGTTTGGATATGAGCGTGACAGCCTTACTTATGAATCGAAACATACTAGCGTATAGTTTTTTACTATACTGACTATAGATAAGTCCATAATTGTCATACCCTAGATTATCGATATTACTCATATGTTCAAATTTGAATCTTAGTATTTACTATCGTTTTATAAGCTTATAAATTAAGGATATTATACCACAAAACATTTAAATTACATTTATTTTATTATAGAAATAACTTAGAAAAAAAAAATTTTTTTCCATTTTTCAAAAATTGACAATTTTTTGTCAATTGAATAAAAAAAATTAAAAAAAAATCCGAGCCACTCCGAGATGGACGGGAAAAGTTGTCATATTAAATGAAATTTTTGTTGAGAAAAAAAAAAAAAACTGTCGAACTTCCAAAAATAACGGTTTTGGTCAAAAAGCCGATTATTTTGAAGAATTGATGATATTTAATTTTCTGATATATTTTTTCAAAAAGTTCATTTAAAAACAAAAATTTTAAAAAAAAAAAGGTACCCAAAAGTCGATGGCTAAAAAAGTTATGGCTATTTGAAAATAAAAAAGCCGTTTTTTTGAAAAATTCATAACTTTTTTTGGGTTGGCCAAAAAAATTTGAAAAAATTCTCAAAAGTATTTTTCAAAGGGTAGAAAAGAATGGAAATGTTTCAGCAAAATTTAAAGGGGTCGAGTTCAAAAGTGGTCGATTTGGCATGGAATACCCCATATAGATATACAGTGTTCTGGCTTTTTTATTTTGTTAATTGTCCATGAATGACACTGAATTACCTGACATTCGCATTCGGTGGCCTACAATTATCCTAAGGAATTAAAAAAAAAAATATTTAACTTAATTGATGCATTTTTTCGCAAGTTATAGTGTTTTCAGAGTTTCATACATGACGGACAGAACAATTTTTTGACCTATTTTGAAGTTTTTTTCCGTTTATCGTAAACTAAATCAATTTTTGAAAAATCTCAAATTAATCTCCATTAAATTATCTTGACAATAGTATGCAAAATATCGGTAACCGTCTCTTTTTTTCATGCAAAAATTTCTCGCGACAAAAATTGTCAGCAATAATTTCTTGTACAATATTTTTTCACACAGAAACCATGATGAAAGGGCCATGTTAATGTTTTTTTTTTAGAAATAATTCTAGTTAATTGTAAATAATTGTGAGAAATTTTTGCTGAGAAATTTTGGCGGGATTAATAAAGGCGGGGAGCCAAATACAATTAAATTATAATGTGATATTTATTATTCAATTCAAAATTCAATAATTTCAGTGATACATGACGTCAACGCCAAAGAAGTTTGACTTCAATCGCGCGTAAAGGTTACACGCACACACTTTTTTTTCTATTCCATTGAAGGAATCTTTCAAAATTTTTCAAGATTTTTTTTTAACATAGAAAAAGTTCGGAATTAAAAAGAAAAATTTTTATTTCTATTTTCAAACTTGTTATTATTTAGTTATCCAGCTTAACAGACAGGTCTAAATTAAAAACAAAACACATAAGAAAAAGATATTATAGAGATGTTTTCTTCTAAAATTAGCCTGCATAAGAATACGCACGAATCTTGAACAAATGGTTCAAGTTTATCAAGAAATCAATTATTATTTTAATATTGATAATAACTGTCTGTTCAGCTCTGCGAATAGGTCAGAATTAGAAATGAAGCACATTCTGACAAAATGTAACTGCGATGATTTCTCTTAAAATCAGCCTAGATAAGGATACAGATGAATCTTGGATAAATAATTGAAGTTCATAGAGAAATAAATATTTATTCCTCTAATTCTGGAGATTGAGTTATAGAACTTAGCAGATCAGTCGAAATCATATAATAGTAAAAAAATTTTTCTAGCATATAACAATTCAGGAGCGGCAACTTCAAACCGAGTACAGTTGAATATAAAAGTGTTTTTCGAAATTTGTTAGCCGTGATAGTTCTTTAGTATGCATGTATAGATGTATGTCTCACTTTGTCGAAGTTGAATGATAATTGTATAAAAAAACTATCACACCAAAAAAGTACTAAGATGTTTCTTATCTCAAACTAGCCTAGACAAAGTTACGTGGCATCTTTGACAAGAATCAAATAAATCAGTAAAATAAGTAAATTTTTCATCAAATTTTTTGGCTAATGATTGATTTGCTCGGCGGAGTGATAAAAATTACAGAGAGAAATAAAATCAACAAAAAAGTACTGAGATGTTTCTTATCTCAGTCTATCCTGGACAAAGTTATGCGTTATCTTTGACCAGAACTTGGAATATTACTAAAAATTTTGAATTTTGTATCAAATCTTTTAGCTTCCAATTGAATTGCTCAGTGAATTGATAAGAATAATAGAGAATAATTAATGCAACGAGAAAGTACTGAGATAATTCATACTTTAGTCTAGCCTAGACAAAATTACGCGTCATCTTTGACCAGAACTTTGAAAATGAGTATCAATTTTGAATTTTTCATCAAATTTTTTAGCTGACAATTAAATTGCCTGGCAAATTGATAAGAACTATAGGAAAAAATAATTGCAACAAAGAAGTACTGAGATATTACTTACCTTAGTCTATTCTAGATAAAGTTACGCGTCGTCATTGATCAGAACTAGGAAAATTACGAAAAATTTTCAATTTTTTATCAAATCTTTTCGCTTTCAATTGAATTGCTCGGTGGATTGATAAGAATAATAGAGAAAAATAAATGCAACAAGAAAGTACTGAGATGATTCATACCTTAGTCTAGCCTAGACAAAGTTACGCGTCATCTTCGATCAGAATTGAAGAAATGAGTAAAATTTTTCAAATTTTTCATTAAATTTTTTAGCTAAAAATTGAACTGCTCGGCGAATGAATAAGAATTATAGAGAAAAATGAAAGCAACATAAAAGTATTGATATTTTTCTTTCCTCAGTCAAGCCTAGACAACGTTAGGCGTCATTTTTGACCAGAACGTGAAAAATTACTAAAAGTTTTGAATTATTCATCAAATTTTTTTGCTGACAATTAAACTTCCCGCGGATTTATGATAATTATAAGAAATATTTTTTCAACAATAAAGTTATATAGTGTTTCATACGTGAGTCTAGCCTAGACAAAGTTATGCGTTATCTTTAATCAGAACTTTGAAAATGAGTATCAATTTTAAATTTTTCATCAAAATATTTAGCTGACAATGAAATGGCTTGGTTAATTAATAAGAATTATGGAGAAAAATAATTGCAATCGAGAAGTATTGAGATTTTTGATACCTCAGTCTAGCCTAGATATAGTTACGCGTCATCTTTGATTAGAACTAGGAAGATTACTAAAAATTAAAAATTTTTCCTCAAATTTTTTAGCTGACAATTGAATTGCTTGGCAAATCAATAAGAATTATAGGGAAAAATAATTGCAAAAAAAAGTATTGTGATGTTTTTTACCTCAGTATAGCCTAGATAAAGTTACGCGGCATCTTTGACCAGAATTGAAGAGTAAAATGAGTAAAATTTTCCAAATTTTTTATTAAATTTCTTAGCTGACAATTGAATTGCTCGATGGATTAACGATAATTATAGCAAAAATTATTGCAAAATGAAATACTGAGATATTTCATATCTAAGTCTAGCCTAGACAAAGTTACGCGTCATCTTTGACCAGGACTTTGACAATGAATATTGTAAAATGTTGAAATAGCGGGAAAGCGGAGGATCAGGTTTTGGTCTGGATATCTCAATTAAAACGCGGAAATATTATTAAAATGAATACTATAAATTTATTTACACAAATTACACTTAATATTTATTTAATATGTTAGTGGATTGTTTAAATAAAAGCGGATAAATAAAGCACTGCGTGATTAATAAAATGAAGCCGGTTGACACGTGGTTGAGTACACTGCCGACACTGGAAAAGCGGAGAATTATTTTTACAAATAACACAATTTATCTGTAACAAACTAAAGCGGGTTAATAACAATTAATTTAAGCAAATTAACTTATTAAATAAGCGAAATGCGGTTTGTTAGCAAAAAGCGAAAGTAAAGTAACACTAATGGCGACTTGTTGCAACGAAAACGTGGAAGCGAAAGATAATAATAATGATGCGTCTTCTTCCTCGTTGACTTGGGGAAGAAGGCTAATAGCGCATGTCAGCGGAGCGATCAGCCAATCACACCACCGAGACTTGGCGTGATCAGTCAAGCTAAGTTTTTATAGGCGGTTAGTTTCTGCTGGAACTAGCGGTAGACAGGTGCGGCTCGTGAAATTGGGAGTCCCCCAAGGGCGACTTTATCGCGGCTGGGCCTGTTCACTGAACGTTCTCCCCCGGCTTGGCGGCTGCGTCGACAAGATCTTCTTCTTCATATGTTAGCGGCAAGACACAGAGATTTGTAATTGGACGTACTAGCTCTGTGTTAACTGTCTTGACAGTTACCACGCGGACTTGTCCATCTTTACCTGGATGGAGAGCGATGACTCTGGCTAATGGCCACTTGGTTGGCGGCAGATCCTCAGTGGTGATCAGTACAACTGAACCCACTTTGATCTCGTTGCGTTGATGATGCCACTTTGAAATGGCCTGGTAGCGGTGGATGCAGTCCTGATAATAGCGTTTCCAGAAATGTTGAACCATTTGCTGGACTTGTTCCTAATCTGAACTGCGTTGAGTGACTGTCCGATTAAGAAATGACCTGGTGTCAGTACTTCCAGGTCAGCAGGATCTTCATTTAGCGGTGTGAGCGGTCTGGAATTCAAGATGGCTTCAATTTGAGCCAGTAGCGTTGAATACTGCTCTAGCGTCAACAGCGAGTCTCTGACTGTTCGTCGAAGATGAAACTTAATTGATTTCACAGCGGCTTCCCATTTTCCTCCAAAATGTGGAGCTCCAGGCGGATTGAAATTCCAGTTCGTGCCATCTTAAGCGATTAACCTTGATAATTCTCGAAGTGAGCGGGATCCTGCAGCGAATAGTTGTTTCTGCTCTTTATCTGCCCCTACAAAGTTGGTTCCACAGTCTGAGTATAGCGTATGACAGATACCTCGGCGACTAGTAAAGCGGCGATAAGCGGCAATGAAGGCGGCAGCGGTGTAGTCAGTGACTAGCTCTAGATGTAAAGTTCTCAGAGTGATGGGTCCAGCGTAGTCGAATCCTGTATGCAGGAAAGCTCGAGTTAGCTGCACTCGTGCAGCAGGTAGTTGACCCATCCACTGTTGAGCGCGTTCTCTACGGTGTCTCGTGCAGATAGCGCAGCGTTATATGAATGATCTGACTGGAACACGGCCTCCAATGATCCAGACACTCTTGCGTAAGTCAGCGAGCGTAAGCTGAGTACCTCCGTGAAGCATTTTGCGGTGCGAATCATCAATCAGGATTGATGTATGCGGTGATTGTCTTGGCAAGATCGCTGGATGCTTTTCTTCTGGGTCCAGCAATGCGTTTTTCAAGCGCCCACCGACTCTCAGGACCCCCTGATGGTCAATGAACGGAGTCAGCTTGGTGATGCAGTTATTTTTCGGCAGACCATCACCATCTTGAAGTGTGTGAATCTCTCTAGCAAAGTATTGTCCTTCGATGAGCTTAATCAAGGTCAATTTAGCGCGCTCCAGGTCTGATGGAGTAAGCGGGTAGGCCAGTGAAGATTGTGGAACTCTTTTGAAGCGGTCGATGACACGATGCCAGATGCTGAGCTTCCGTAGCAGTGGAAACAGCTGCCGTGTAATGCAATAGTAATTGTTGGAGCAGGCAGTTTTTTGCTTTCCAAGTTACTAGAGTCAGACCTTGGCGTTCTTCTCGATAGGTTGCGTTGTCAGCTGGAGGCTCCAGAGTGGGCCAAGAGGATTCTGGTTCATGAAACCAAGTCGGTCCATGCCACTAGAGAGCGTGTTGTTTTAGCTTTAGCGTTGGTATACCTCTTGAAGCGCAGTCAGCGGGGTTTTGTTTTCCTGGAATAAGTTTCCAGGAGACATCTCGATTCTTGGATTTTTCCCACTCTATTGCGGACGAATGTCTTCCAGCGGGTTGCTGGACTTTTAATCCATGCGAGAGTCACGGCGGAGTCAGTCCAGAGATTGATCCTGACATTTTCAAGCGACTGAACTTCTTAAACATGAAGTATCAGTTGTGTTAGCAACCATGCAGCAGATCATTCCAAGCGGGGAAGTGTCATGGTCTTTAGCGGTGCTACTTGCGTTTTTGAACACAAAAGTGAGACCTTTGTGTTCCCATCAGCGTCAGTGACTCTCAAATAAACAGCGGCAGCCATAGCATTCTGCGAAGCGTCTGAGAACCCGTGCAATTCTATTGTTGCTCCAGGTGCAATATTATTCCAGCGTGGAATGCGGATGGATTCGATGTTTCGAAGATCCTCGCGGTATCCAGTCCATTTATAAATGAGTGATGGTGACAATTGTTCATCCCATGAGACTCTATCTAGCCACAGATCTTGAATGAAGATCTTGGCTTTGACGACAATTGGTGCGAGAAGTCCTAGCGGGTCATACAACTTAGCGATTTCAGACAAAATAGCTCTTTTTGTCTTAGGTGTCTCTGGCGGTAGCGTGTACTTGAACTGGAAAGCGTCAGTGTGTGAATTCCAGTACATTCCCAGGACCTTTACTGGTGCATCACTGATTTCTTTAAGCGGTGTTTCTAGATGTTTTTCTGGAGCGACTTCAGCGAGCAGCGTTGGACTATTACTAGCCTATTTGGCGAGCGGAAAGCGGCCTGCCGCGCACAGTGCTTTTGTTTGCACTGCAACCTTTATAGCATCTTGTTCGTTTTCTGCTCCACCGTAGATGTCATCTACGTAGCGTGTTTCCAACATTGAAGCAACAGCTAGCGGAAACCGGTGTCCTTCATCCTTGACTAGTTAAATGATCACACGTACAGCGTCAAAAGGTGCACTAGCAGTCCCGTAGGTGACTGTCTTGAGACAGTAAGCGTCTACTAGGTCATTCTCATCGATCCAGAGAATGCACTGAAGCGGCCAATCAAGCGAATCAACCTCAATCTGACTGAATATCTTGGTGATGTCAGTAGCGAATAGAATCCTTTTGCAGCGAATTCTCAACATTACGTCGAAGATGTCAATTTGCGTTTTGAGTCCTGCGTGTAGAATGTCGTTCAATGAAATTACTGTAGATGTTGCACAAGAACCGTTGAACACTGTGCGGAGCTTCGTAGTGGTGCTATAAAGCTTGACGTGGTGTGGACCTAAGCAGTTGTAACACAAGCGGTATTTCTCAACAATGTTGATGCGCTCCTCAACAGTAGCGGCCTTGAAGATCGGACAGAACAACATGTAGTGCTCCTCTGGGCACAGCGGGCAATTCCTTCTGGGCTTACCCTTGTATTGAGTAGCGGCGTAAGAAGCTTTTGGCTTCTGGTGATCCTTGTTGCGTGATATTCCGGGTTTATGCCCGTCAGTGTGTTCCTGGTTCTCAGCTGAAGCCTCCAGGTTCTCCCAAGCTCTGACCTTGGACTTGAGGAACTCGTGGAGCTGCGTGTAGGTCGGCATTTTATTAGTAAGACCAAGGTTGTTCTCCCAATCTTCTCTCACAGCGGGTGGTAAGCGGCGGAGCGTCAAATGAATTATCATCAGGTCCCAGTGTTCAACTGGAACACCCTGGGCCTTGATGGAATCCAAAGCCTTCTGGTTGGATAGTAGCAAAGCGTCTAATTTAGCGGCTGATCGAGCGGGAACTGACTCACCAACCAACAGATCTTCAAGATACGATGAAACGATGCGGTGAGGATTGGAATAGTGGCTCTTCAATAGGTTCCAGGCGGGCTCAAATGACTCGTCAGTAGATGACATATTGCCAATGAGCTGATGTGCCTAATCCTTGGTAAAGGTCTGAAGATAATGCATCTTCTGGCTGTTCTTTAGAAGAGCATTGTCGATGACAATGTCAGAGAATAGCTGACTGAAGGATCCCCAGCGTTTGAAGTCTCCAGAGAAGCTCTGAAGCTTGATCTTTGGGAGCCCAGTACCTGTAGAACCTCCCATGAATGCGGTGCTGTGCATAGCCAGATGTTGAGTCTGAGCAGCTTCCTTGGCTTCAATCTCCTGCTGTATGGCATGCTTGCGGGTGGCTATGTGAGTCTCCAAAATTGCGTAAGTGGCGTGTGCATCGTGACAGGTGCGGCTCGTGAAATTGGGAGTCCCCCAGGGGCGACTTTATCGCAGCTGGGCCTATTCACTGAACAAGTATCTGATTTATATTTTTTATTAGATTTTTTAGAGATGTTTCATGTCTGAGTCTAGCCTAGAGAAAATTACGCGTTATCTTTAACCATAACTTTGAAAATAAGTAAAATTTTTCAAATTTTTTAACTGACAATTGAATTGCTTGGCAAATTTATAAGAATTATAGAGAAAAACAATTGCAACATTAAAGTATTAAGATTTTTCTTACCTTAGTCCAGTCTAGACGAAGTTACGCGTCATCTTTGACCAAAACGTGGAAAATTACAAAAAATTTGAAGTTTTTTAGCTGACTATTGAATTGCTTGGTAAATCAATAAGAATTATGGAGAAAAATAATTGCAATAAAAGAGTACTAAGATGTTTCATACCTCAGTCTAGCGTAGACAAAGTTACGTGGCATCATTGATCAGAACTAGGAAAATTTCTAAATATTTATAATTTTTTATCAAATCTTTAAGCTCCCAATAAAATTGCTCGATGGATTAATGATAATTATAGCTAAAATCAAAAGCAACAAAAAAGTATTGAGATGTTTCTTACCTTCGTCTAGGCTAAACAAAGTTACGCGGCATCTTTGACTAGAATTTAATAAACTAGTAAAATTTTTTTAATTTTTCATTAAATTTATTAACTGACAATTGAATTACTTGGCGAATTAATATGAATTATTAATAGAGAAAAATTAGAGAAAAATAATTGCAACGAACAAGTATTGAGATGTTTCTTACCTCAGTCTAGTCTAGAAAAAGTTACGTAGCATCTTTGATCAGAACTTGGAAAATTACTAAAAATTTTAAATTTTTTCTCTAATTTTTTAGCTGACAATTGAATTACTTGGTGAATTAATAAGAATTATAGAGATCAATATTTGCAACAAAAAAGTACATAAATGTTTCACTCTTCAGTCTAGCCTAGACAAAGTTACGCTGCATCGTTGACCAGAATTTTAAATCTTCGTGAAAATTGTGAATTTTCAGTCAATTTTTAAGTTAATAATTATACTGTTCCGCTAATATATGAAATTTATTCTTATTTATTCGCGGATTAGTCTTATTATTAGCTGGAAGTTTGGAAAAAAAATTTACAATTTTCACTAATTTTTCAAATCGTAGCCAAAATAGCCGCTCCACTCGGTCTAGGCTAGATTGACGTAAAACCATCTCTGCACTTTTTTATAGAGAATTTTTTTTTCTATAATTATCGTCTATTTACATATAAAACTAATAATACCGCGCAAGTGTAAAAAAAAATTTTGGAATATTTCTTACTGTTTAAATTTCAATTCAATATGTCTCGTAACTTTGTTTAGACTAGATTGACCTAAAAAATTCTTCAGTACTGTGAACAAGATAGGATCATAATAGCAAATTACATTATTATTTCTGCGACGTTTCGGTCATTTATTTGACCTTCCTCAGACATCTGAAAATTTCACATGTTAATAACCAACAACATAACATAACAATTGTTACAAATACAATATTTACCATAATACGAATTCTAACAATCACTATCTTACATTGCACAGTTGCCTTAGTCATATAAATCTTTACAGAATTAATAAAACTGGTAAATTTATTAATTAAT
The DNA here is from genome assembly GCF_020080835.1 of Cotesia glomerata. Lineage (NCBI taxonomy): Eukaryota > Metazoa > Arthropoda > Insecta > Hymenoptera > Braconidae > Cotesia > Cotesia glomerata. The sequence goes on along the minus strand of NC_058158.1, from coordinate 16,971,208 downwards.
TACAAACTCCAGAAATAAAGTCAACACGACACTTATAAAAATTGTTAATTGCATGGCACCAATTAGCCCGCCTCCAAAACATTAGGTACATGAATCATACTATACAATCTAAAAACATCTGTCATCTATACTAGCGCCAAACGCGCTAAGTATTAAATTCAAATTAAATATAAATACAAAATAAATATCAACCTTCCTTACAATGTAAAAATTATACAAATCACAATTACAATTAAAATTATTTCCTTCTTTTAGATTTATAATCTCTTAATATATCATTATATAAAATACTTAAATTATTAGTGTCAGTTCTTTTATTCACAGTATCATTTATTTTGATAAAGATCATTTCACTTACATTACGCTTCCACCAATTAATTTCTTTGTCTAAAATTTCTACATTTTCAAACGTGAAATTATGATGTTGATCAAAATAATGCGCTGCTAGTGCCGTTTTGTTCTCTTTTGCTACGTTAATATTTTTACAATCGTATATATGTTGTTTTACTCTATTATTTAAATATTGTTTGGTTTGTCCAACATAACACAACCCACATGAGCAAGGTATTCTATACACTATTCCAGCTTGTTGTTGTTTACTTACTGGATCTTTTAACTTCGAATAGATGGAATTCGCTCATAAGATGTTATAAAATGCTAATCTCACATTTGTTCCTATAAAACACCTATCTATTCTCTGTGATAGTTCTGCTACATAAGGAAACCGACAATATTTAATGCTATTATTAATATTACCCAAACTAGATGTTTTATTTTTTAAGTTCTCTTTAAATCTATTAATAACGCTATCCACCAATGACAAATCATAATTATTCTTCAACAACATATTCCGAATCTTCTTGAAATTAATTTCATAGAAGTCACTACTACTCAGCCTCGACATTCTATCCAGTAAGCCTTTGATCATACCTATTTTTTGAGACCGAGTCCTCGGATACCGGTGGTACATTGTTCCCGCCGAACTCCATCTCGGACCAGTTAGGCCCTCTTAGCTCGCCCTTCTTCCTCTTCTTCTTCTTCTTCTTCCCCGTCTTACGACGGATAGGAACGTCACTGGGTTGTGGCTCTGGCATCTTCTCGGCACGAGGGATGCCAGTCTCCATAATTCCCGTCCGGGCTGCCCGCTCCAGTGCCTTCTTATATAAACTCGCCTTGTAGGCGGCGAAGGCTGGTGTCAGATGAGGTGGACACTCCGGAAGCATAAACGTGGATGTTGAGGTTACCTGAGTGTCAGCAGCACGTTGGCTCCTAGTGGGGAGCGCTGCAGCCTCCTCCACCTCCATGGGTGTGGGCTCGGCCGTTGTCACAGGTAGTGTGCGGGCAGGAGCGGGTACCGAAGAAACAGAGCATCTCCTGGGTGTTGCCGTTGGTGGTTGGGACCTCGTGAAGACCCTGGTCTTCACGTAAGTGGACGAACTTGCAGGCTTATTCGTCGTTGTCGGTGGTCGACGAGGTATGGCCCCCTTTGACACCTTAGTACATGTCCGGGTATAATGCTTTGATATCCTGTCGACTCTGTAGACTTAAAAGAAAAATTTTTAGACTTCTAGGTGATGCTGGTACAGGCCACGGTGGACTTGGACTTGGTTTTGGCTCAGACATGGGCTCAATTGATGACTCAGCATTGGTTGAAGTCTCCCTGACTTAAAAGACGTCTCCGACCCCACCTTAGTTCGAACAGTACGGACACTTCAGGTCATCAGCTTCGTGAGCTCGAGATAGCATCTCAGCCTTCCCCTCACCAAACTTCAGCTAGGTGCTCCTACTGTAGTTGTAAATCTGGTTTTTATACCACGGAGCTGACAATTGAGACAATAATCAAATGCTCCTTGTCTTTTCCGGGTTCTTGATAAACTAGATGACACGAGACTAGTACCTCGTACACCTTAATTTCACCTCGAAGTCTATCCCCAGGACCAAGAAATAACCTAGGTCGGGTAAAATACACAATTATGGTTCTCCAACGGTCTGACGTGAATTATGAAACGTGCTCCACTCTTACTTTACCAGTAAAGCGATTAGCAAGAAGCACTCCTTCCTTGGTCTGATCTTCTTGTAGATCACCAACAACTAGATGTTTAAATATTTTCATACACTCTTTCATTTTATATAAGATCTCTCACTATCTCTATCTAATGTCTCTTGGAGCATTGATAGTATCATTATGTTTGTAAAGACGTGTTGATAGTTGGTGAGACTACTCGTTGACTAACTGATGGTTTGCACTGGTTTTCAACGTCTCATTCTCACTCAGGAACTGATGCTTGTTCTGTTTCTGAGTTTTCCTTCAAATTTTTGTTCCGTGAAAAATATACAAGATTCCAATATAGTAACTGAAAGACCCAGTGATGGGTTTTCCAGTAGAATACTCACTTTTATTATCTCCTCTGTACAGAGTGGTTCAACAAATCGCTGTGCGATGATCATCTTTATTTTTTTTTTTTTTTTTTTTTAACAACTTATATTTTCATCAGTAACAAAATTAACAATCCATAATCATTCACCGAATCTGGCCCACGAGAAAAGATTGGTATAAATCCCGCATCTCTTTTCGGGGATAAACCCAGATTGGTATTCGAATGTCTCTCTATGATGCAAATCTTTTTCCTCAGTCTTCAGTTTATCTTGGTAAGGCACGTGGGAAACTACGAGCTACCACTGACTATTTTTTTGATGTCGTAAAATTGACCCAGTGTTTACTAACTCTGATAGAGGTTATAAATTCGCCAGAGCAGCTAAAGGACAAGTCTGTCTCATATGTCCTACTTTATAGCAGATATTACAAACTAGCCTCCTAGGACCTCGACAATATTCGAATGTGTGACCCTGTTTCCCGCGGATCTTTGTTGATTGAGATCCGGGTGTAATTGACTCGACTTCCCCGAAGGTACAGGCATTACGCTTGACCTGGGTATACGAGTACGCCCCCTCAAGGGTCTTTGTCCAACGTGGATTCCGGGGTTCACTGTGGTCAATGGTGACATTGTACCACGGCCTCTTCCGAAAGAAACTCGACGAGAGTCACTTTCTGGCTCTTCAACGAGTCCTTGAGACCTAGTTCTTGGTCCACTTGGAGGTAACATTGTAAAGTATTATTTGTTTTGTCCGTAAAAAGTTTTTTTTTTTGAACCTTGGTAATATGATTCAATTAAACAAAAATGAATTAAAATGATCTCCCAAAAAATATGCAAGTTGTCAATAAGTTATTTAAATTTGAAAATAGTAAATTTTGAGAAAAATAAATTTGCTGAATAAAACAGATTTCAAAATAAAAATAATTTATGAAAAAGAAAAAAAAACAAATTTTAATTAATTAACAAATGCTTTAAATGTAAAATGCTTTACATGCAACGAAATCGGCCACCAGGCAAAAAACTGCCCTGAAAATATCGAGAAGGAGGAAACTATTTTAAACAACATTCAAATAAATGTAAATAAACAATTTCCCGAGTTAAGAAAGAAAGTAGCCGATAATATACTAGGAAAGCAAAAAACAAGTACAGCAGACCGTGTAGATAAGGTAATGATAACAGAACCTCAAACACCAACCGTGTCGACTAACACCCCCGAAGACAATCAACTAATGCAGATCGATGAACCCCCCGAGACTCAAAAAACAGCTAACAAACGCTTACACTCTGACACCGAATCGACTCTCTCCACAGTAGGAAATGAAAATACACCTTTCAAAACACCAGCGGGGACGCTCGGGATAGTAGAGGAGACCGTGGGAGATCGACCTTCACCGATCTGATAACCAGATGAGACATATTTTTTATCGAATATAATTTATAAACAAATATGCCTATAATTACTTGCCTATCTGAAAGTGCTCATGGCTATTTTTAATTAAATTAACTTTAATCGATTTTTTTTCATCACTTTCATTCTTTTGATAACCAAATGAATTTTATTTCACTGTTAGTTTTTAACACACAGAATATGCCTCAGTAGGCTTGCCTACTCATTTTTGTGTATAGCTACCTGGCAAGCCAATGTGAACAGGTAAGTCAATATAGGTGACTCCATCGTTCTGCTAACTTATCGAAAGTTATATCAAATTTTAGATTATTTTATTACAAAATCAGTCATATAGACTTGCCTGCAAAAAATCATACTTAAAGCACTATTGCCTAGCTAAAAACTTTTAGAGTTTTAGCCATCTGATAGGTGCGAGAGAGAAAGTAGAGCGTCCGAAGTCTATGTGGTAGAACAGGACACAACATAGCAGCTGCAAGCTACCTGACCGTTGAATGTATCCGAGTGCGCATGCTCGTGTACATGTGAGTGACAGAGACAGCATTTATTTACACTTGTCATTGATTTTGAACTCCAATTTATTATAACTAATTTCGATCACAATTTTTATATTATTTCACACTATACGTACTTACAGCTATGCAAAACTCAAAAATAAATAAGTTAATATATTAATATTTTATTACATTAATATATCAATGAATAAATAAAAAAAAACTAATTTTAAAATTAATTTTTTTTCAAAAATTCCGAAAAAATCCTTCCAAGGGTCCTTGGAGGCTGCCGATTTTTTAGAGCACTCCTAGTACCCCTCCACATAATACAAAAATCATTAGGCCGCTAACACCCCCGGAACTACTCTTCCAGCCACCCTAAAGACTTATGAATTTTTTTCAAAAATTAAAAAAAAATCCTTTCAAGGGTCCTTGGAGGCTGCCGATTTTTCAGAGCACTCCTAGTACACCCCTACAATATATATAAAATAATCAGGTTGCTAACACCCCGGAACTCCCCTCCAGCCACCCTGAAGACTTAGAGGTTTTTATTAAAATTTCAAAAAAAATCCTTCGAAGGGTCCTTGGAGGCTACCGATTTTTTAGAGTACTCCTTGTACCCCTCTACAAAATATAAAAAATCATCAGGCCGCTAACACCCCCGGAACTACCCTTCCAGCCACCCTAAAGACTCATAAATTGAAAAAAAATGTAGAAAAAATCCTTTCAAGGGTCCTTGGAGGCTGCCGATTTTTTAGAGTACTCCTAGTATCCCCCCACAATATATAAAAAATAATCAGGCCGCTAACACCCCCAGAACTACTCTTCCAGCCACCCTAAAGACTTATGAATTGAAAAAAAATGTAGAAAAAATCCTTTCAATTCATAAGTCTTTAGGGCTGCCGATTTTTAAGAGCACTTCTACCCCACAATATATAAAATAATCAGGCTGCTCTAAAAATCGGCAGCCTCCAAGGACCCTTGAAAGGATTTTTTCTACATTTCAATTCATAATGGGTCTTTGAGTGATGGCTGGAAGGGTAGTTCCGGAGGTGTCGGCTCAATGATTTTTGTATTATGTAGGGGGTACTAAAAGTGCTCTAAAAATCGGCAGCCTCAAGGACCCTCGCAAGGATTTTTAGAAGTTTTGAAAAAATTCTGAAGTCTTCGGGGTGGCTGTGAGGGTAGTTTTGCTTTTAGAGGGGTCAATATATCATTTTTAGGGCTATTTGTATTTTTGGAGCCGAAAACTATTTTCAGTTTCAAAAGCAAAAAAAGTTTTTTTTTTATTTTCGTCCATAAAAAACGATCGGATCTTCAGGTACATGTTAGAACCATTTATTACAAAAGTATAAAAAATACATAAAAAATGAAATTCAAATATTTATTTAGCACGTGTTGTCACTAATAAATGATTTTTGACTATACACGAGCATGCGCACTCGGATACATTCAACGGTCAGGTAGCTTGCAGCTGCTATGTTGTGTCCTGTTCTACCACATAGACTTCGGACGCTCTACTTTCTCTCTCGCACCTATCAGATGGCTAAAACTCTAAAAGTTTTTAGCTAGGCAATAGTGCTTTAAGTATGATTTTTTGCAGGCAAGTCTATATGACTGATTTTGTAATAAAATAATCTAAAATTTGATATAACTTTCGATAAGTTAGCAGAACGATGGAGTCACCTATATTGACTTACCTGTTCACATTGGCTTGCCAGGTAGCTATACACAAAAATGAGTAGGCAAGCCTACTGAGGCATATTCTGTGTGTTAAAAACTAACAATGAAATAAAATTCATTTGGTTATCAAAAGAATGAAAGTGATGAAAAAAAATCGATTAAAGTTAATTTAATTAAAAATAGCCATGAGCACTTTCAGATAGGCAAGTAATTATAGGCATATTTGTTTATAAATTATATTTGATAAAAAATATGTCTCATCTGGTTATCAGATCGGTGAAGGTCGATCTCCCACCGGCTCTTAGACTAGGATATCGAAGCGGCTGAGCAATGTAGAAAGAAGGAAAACAAAGAAAAATAAATCCAATGAAAATTCCAAAGACCCACTGATACTAAACGAACTCGAAAATGAAATAAAAAACAATGCACACAAATATCCACTGTCTTACTTACAGCTATGTAACTTCATGGACAAAGTAATAAACAAAGTTCATCCGAAAACAGCAGCAGCAGACTATATGGTAGAACCCACTCAATTAATAATCATGCTAACAGACCTTTATGAACGACTACAGAGCCAAAGGGCAAAATACAGATTCAGTTGTGTAATGAAAAAACTTGGGACAAAACTTGCCGATGACACCGAATCCAACTATGACTCCCAGGCATCAGATGCTAACACTACTGAAACTGAGGAAGCCCACGCTACATTATAAATCACGTTAAATGGCCAACACTCATCAACATCTAAATATAATTCAGTGGAACATAAATGGGTTCTTCACAAGATTTGAGCACCTAAAAATGTTACAAAACGATTCCCTTTCTAACATCCTATGCCTCCAAGAAACCAATTTCAATGATAAATCAAATGGCACTCTGAAAGGATATACTAAATTTCAAAAAAACCGCTCAGATTATATAAATTCAAGCGGCGGGGTCGCTATATATGTTAAAGAAAATATGACAGCCGAGGAAATACCCCTAAATACACCAATTGAAGCAATAGCTATTACAATTAAATCACCAACTAAAATCTCAATATGCAACATTTACTTACCAAATAGTCAACCTTTAAACCCAGTAGAAATCACCAAGATTATAAACAGCTTACCAGAACCTTACATGCTCTTAGGAGACTTCAATAGTCACAACCGCCTGTGGGGATCAAACTTCACAGACCAAAGAGGGAAAATAACAGAACAACTAATTGATGACACCGATCTCTTATTACTAAATGACGGTAGCCCGACTCACTTCTCAGTAAGATCTGGAACAGATAGCTGCATCGATCTCTCACTGTGTAGCCCAACAATAGCTAGTAAAATTGAATGGGTGGCCCTAAACAATCTGTACGACAGCGACCACTACCCAATCAACATAAAACTGATCACTGACCTAAGCTACGAACCAAACCCTACCACATCAAAATGGAATCTTAAAAAAGCAAACTGGCTGTCATATAAATCAGCAGCTCAAGAACTTATAAATAATATCATCGACCCCTGTGCTTCCACAGATCCCATTGACTCAATACTTGACGAATTCATGAACGCCATCAACAAAGCCGCTGTAACAGCAATACCTAAAACCACCTGTGGAAACGTCAAATACAAAAAACAGATACCATGGTGGAACCAAAATTGCAGTAATGCATTAAAAGAGAAAAAAAAAGCTTTCAACCGATTAAAAAAACAACCTAATGAAGACAATAAAATAACTTACAAAAAAGCAAGAGCAAAGTGCCGAAGAACCATCAAAGAAAGCTACCAATCATCCTGGCAAAACCTACTCACCTCCTTTAATTGCAACACCTCCATCACCACCTTTTGGAATTTTTATAAAAAATTCCAAGGTAAAACAACCAAATTCCACGTAACACCATTAAAAAATGGAAACAATGAAATCACCGCAACAAGCTCGGACATCGCTGACATCTTAGCAAATACCTTTGCGAATAACTCCAGCGACAACAACCATACCGAGGAATTTCTTGAGTATAAACACAATAAAGAAAACGATACTACCATAGACGAACTAATTACAACCAATAAAGAGCCAACACAACACATGATATCAATAAATAAGGAGTTCAACACGAATGACCTTAAAATAGCCCTTAGGCAATGTAAAAAAGACACGCCAGGACCAGACAACATACCAGCAGCGCTGATAAAAAATCTACCTGAAAACGGACTACAATACCTGCTGAAGCTTTACAATAAAATCTGGACAACACATACATTCCCTAGTATTTGGAAACAAGCAATAGTTATCCCAATAGCCAAGCCAAATAAAGACCACTCCAACGCATCCAACTACCGCCCTATCTCCTTAACTTGCTGTACATGTAAAATTTTTGAAAAAATAATTAACTGCCGGCTCAAATGGGCCTTAGAAGCACAAGATTTCATATCCAACAATCAATATGGATTCCGCAACTTCAGATCCACCTCAGACCACCTCAACCAAATTCAATCGGACATCAGTAACGCCTTATCAAATAATCTACAAGCAATAGTGGTCTCTCTCGACATCGAGAAAGCATACGACATGGCCTGGGCCTACCGAGTTATGGAGCTATTAATTGAACAAGGGTTTAATGGCCATATAATCCATTTTATAAAAAATTTCCTCACCAACAGAAAAATACAAGTACGCATTGGAACAACTCTCTCCCAACTGCTAGAACTAACCAGTGGCTTCCCACAAGGATCAGTCTTAAGCGTGACACTCTTCTTAATAGCTATTAACCCCATAATATCGATGATGCCTAAACCTATCAAAACCAGAGCGTTTGCTGACGACATCTCTCTTCTATGCACCGGTGGAATCAATTCAAATATAGCAATTCTTCAGGACGGCCTCAACAGAATAACCGAATGCTGTAAGTTAACAGGATTTAAATTCTCAACCTCGAAATCTGAATACATGGTATTCTCGAGACTAAGAAAAACCCCAATAACAAAACTCGTACTGGGAGACACAGAGCTCCCAAAAACGACCAGACTGAAACTACTTGGAATAACATTTGATCCCAAACTTACATGGAAACCCTATGTACAAGACCTCCAGGTCCAATGTAAAAGAAGACTAAATATTCTAAAAACACTAGCAGCAAACAACCGTGGGGCATCCAAAGAAGTACTAATTACAACATACAAAGCAGTGATCCGCTCCAAACTGGACTATGCAGCAACAATCTACGGCTCAGCTACAAAAAGCACACTCAAACCGCTGGACTCTATCCAAACTACGGCGTTGAGAATAGCAACCGGTGCATTTCGCACCAGTCCAAGACTAAGCATCCTTGCTGAAAGCCAGGAACTTCCATTAGACCTGAGAAGAACAGCACTAACTCTCAAATATATGGCCCACAGCCCATGTCACTCAAATAATCCATTCCACACTCCAAATCCAACAACAATACAAGCAGAAATTAGACAAACGAAGAAAAACTACCTTCCAGTAGGTGACCGACTTAATAACATCATCAATGATCCAATGTTCACCAATATAGCAGTCCACAAGCGTACGATACACCCAATTCCACCATGGGAACTGGTTGAGCCCCTAATTGATCTCCATGTGTACAATAATTCATTCGGCAAAGACCTCACAACTAAACAAACCTATAGCAACCTCACTACAGAAATGTATGATAAATACAATGGATACTGCAAACTATACACCGATGGCTCAGTAAAAAATGGAAAAAAAGGTTGTGCAATTATCCATGACGACCAAACCTACATGTACCGTCTACCAGATTTTACTAACATCTTTTCTTGCGAAGTAATAGCAATCAAAAAAGCAATCGACCATATAACCGAGAACAACATCCAAAAAGCCATAATTTTAACTGATTCAAAATCAGCACTCGACGCCATTTCAAATACCACTAACAAAGACCCCAGAATAATAAAAATCCAAAGTAAACTGCACCAACTAAAGTACAGACAATACCACACGATACTAGCATGGCTACCATCTCATCAAGGTCTCCAGGGCAATGAAGAAGCAGACCAGGCGGCAAAAAAAGCCCTAACAGAAGGGACCTTAACAACAAATAAACAAGCCACACCTGACGAGTTTAAAAAAGTAGTCAATGATTACATATGGGCCAGATGGAATGGAAACTGGATGAGCTCAGAATCACTCTTACACCAAGTAAGAGCTAATGTATGGGAAATACCTCCAAAGTCACCAAATCGCAAAATCCAAACCATAATCACCCACCTAAGAATAGGGCACACCTATATTACTCATAACCACCTGATGGCACGAGAGACCTGTACTAAATGTCCAAAATGCAATGCACCAATAACTGTACACCACATACTGGCCGAATGCCCACTCAACACCACCCCAATGGACCTGCCCAAGTGCCTGAGCGACGAGAAGTACCTCCAGGATGTGATAAAAACATTAAAGTTATTCAAAATTCTCACAAAAATATAAGCTAGCCATAAATTCTAAATATAGGCCAAATAATTACTATTATTGGTTCACCAGATACAATATGATTTGAAATCTTAAATAAACCATGTATAGTTGCTTAAAATACCCATTTAGTATTGTCTATGTGTATTTAAAATATAAATATAATCATTTATCATTGTTGTAATTTTGAAGTCGCTCATGACCATGCTGTTTATGCGACTACTAAATAAATAAAGAAAAAAAAAAAAAAAAAAAGTTCCAAAATATAATCTAGACTATATTCCAAAAGAATTTCAAAATAATTTTCAAAATAAATCAATAAAAATAGATTTCACAAAAATAAATTATCAAAAAAATAAAATTTCTGAATAAATTTCAAATACAATTTCCTTAAAATAAATAAAATTTTCGAACAGAATTCAAAAATAAATTTCAAAAAATTAAATTTCTAATAAATTTCAATTATAGATTAAATTCCGAAAAATAAATTTCAAAATATTCTATTTCTTTAATATAATTTCAAAAAAGTAAATATCCAAAATAAATTTTGAAACAATTTAAGTTACTAAATAAATTTCAAAAAAAATAAAATTCAAAAAAAAACAATTAAATTTCGAAAATAAATTGTCCACAAATAATTACATGAAGTAAAAAAAAATTCTAAAATTTGTAAATTATCGAATAAGATTTCTGTAAAATAGAATCTACAAAAAAAAAATTTTAATTTAAATCTACAAAAAAAATTCCAATGAATTTCAAAAAAAATAATAAATTACATAAATTAAATTTCTACATAATATTGAAAATAATTTATCAATTTAATTTCAAAATTAAATTTCCAAAATAAGTTTCAGGAAAATATTCAAATCTAAATAAATTTCCAAATAATTATCAAAATAGAATTTGTAATTAAATTTCGAAAGCTAAATTTCTTAAAAAAAATTCTGAAATCTTTTTGAATAATAATTATTCAAAAAAATATAAAAAATATAATCTACTAAAACAAAATTCAAAATAGATTCCTAAAGCATTTAAATTCTTAATTCGTTAAAATAAAATTTTGAAAAATAATTTTCTAAAAAAAAAAAATTTCGGAAAAAATAAATCCCAAAAAGAAATGTTTAAAATAATTTTCAAAAATTAATTTTCTAATTAAATTTCGAACAATTTCGGAATTAAATTTCAAAATAAAAATTTCCAAAAATAAATCTCGAGAAAAAAATTAATGTTATGCAGGAGAAATTTAAGTTTATAATAATTATAAATAATTATTTCAATATTTAAATTAAATTATTGCAATTGTATTTAGATAATAACTAGAAAATTTAATTTTAATTTACCGAAATACTCAAAAGATTAAAATAAGGAAAATTATTGTATTATTTTATTTTAAAAGAAAGAAAAATTTTAGTAAGCGAATTAAATTTTATAATAAGTGAAGAATGCTTCACTAACGCGTTGTTACCAAGCGCGCGAAGACAATGCCAAAAAAAAAATTTTCCGAACTAGACAAAGGTGCTGACGTCACTAACCTCGGTAGCGTCGTGTAAAATTTTGTTCGAGTAACTTTTCGACTTTACTGCGTAGAAAAATTTTTATTACAAGGTGTTTAGTGCTATCGAGTTTTATTTGGTAATTATTATTATTATCTATAATCCCCTGAGTAGCTGTGACTCGTAGAAAAATCTACCACAAGCTAATGCGGATACTTTCTTTGTTGTAGATAATTTTAATCCCCTGAATAGCTGTGACTCATAGTTAATATTACCACAGCTATTGGGTATGTTGTCTTTGTTAATGTAAATTTTTAATTCCCTGAATAGCTGTGACACGTAGTAGTACTACCACAAGCTATTGGGTATCGATGACACTTCCGGTTATAATAAATTTTAATTTCTTAATTATAAAATTAAGAAAAAGATAAATACTTAAAAAAAAAAATTTTTAAATAAAATTCAATAAACTCAAGTATCACTTTTTCAAGACTCAAGTAACTTTTTTTTTTTCTCAACTAAAATTTTCCTAACGGCTAATGACTGAAATTTATTTAATTTTTAAATTTTAAATAATTAAATAAAAATTTATTTATTCCCAGGCCTTCCTTCTCTCTCATGGGGTTTTTCAATATTGGGCGCCAGTGTAACGGGTGTTTTATTCCCGCTCATTGGCCCCTTTAATAATCTAAATACAAGCAATAGAATAAATAAATGATTCTAAATTAACAAAGGCGCCACCAGGATTTTGTATCTCGGTTTCTGGAACCGGAAACCAGAGCTGAGCTTATAACCTACAAGGAGAGAGAGTGGAAGAAGGTGGTCTGAAATAAATTAATTTCTATTTAACAAAAATAACCGGTATTTATTTAACAACAAAATAGAATAACAACTCGTGCCTTTGCACGTACACCACTCACTTACAACTAACTTAACACTCCCGCTTATAACTACCGGAGGATTTCGATAATTTGATTAATAAATGAGAAGTAGTAAAATTGATGAGCCGGGTAAACGACCCCCTTGGCTCATCAAAAATGTGAAAGTCTCAATACCTGGTTAAATTTGTGCTGAGGAAACTCTTTGTTCAAAACTGGTTTCCTTCTTGGACTTTTTGGCTGCTGATGTTGTTGAACTGAGCACTGCACTACTTCTAACTCACCGCAGCTACTCAACTGACCAAGAAACCCAAAATTTCCCCCACTTAATGCTAATGGGTCCCGAAGATCGAGACGCGCCAGTGCTGCGTCGAATAATTATCACGTGTGTGCGGTTTTACCGTCACAGGGTAAATAGCCCTGTTACAACTTTTTTATAGATAATTTTTCTCTCTATGATTATTGTCAGTTTCCATATCAGTTGAACGATGCCCTAAAAATTCAAAAACAAATTGACATTTTTTTTTACTTTCAAAATTCAATCCAAAGATGCCGGGTTGCTTTGTTGACGGTAGTTTGACGTGAAAAATAAAACAGTATCTTATTATAGAGAATTTTCATTTAGTTATTTAATGTTTATTTGGAGTTGGTTTTCACTGTTGTGGTGATGTCGCTAACTTTAATTATTGGGAGTGATACGTTGAGGTCTTTTTGGATTTTGAAAATTTTAACCTAAGCGGCAAGGGTCAAATCTCATCTAAGCTTGTTTCTAAAACCAGCTTGGGATTCGAACCCACGTTCGGTCGGTGACTTAGGTCGTTCGCCTTCGTTTGACTACTCAGCTAACGTCACCGGTAAGAGAATTTTTTTTCTATTTAATCATTGTGTATCAACATATCAGTTGAAAAATGATTCGAAAATTTGGAAAAGAAATTATAATTATAATTCTCAATAATTTATCTAATTCGAGCAAAAAATTGTGAATTCGATATTGCTTAATTTCTGCTTGAGCTATAGTAATTTAATAATAAAAAAAAAATTATTTTTTATGAATTTTTTTTTTATTGAGTCAAGAATTCAACCTGAAAAATAATCATTGTAGCTTTCTTTTTATTTCTTTAAAAAAATCTGTTTTTTTTTCTATTTTACATGTTTAGAATATTAATTATCCAAAACATATTTATGTGTAACCTCAATATAATGTATTTACCCACGTGTTGCGTCTATAACCTACTCTGACAGGTGTGACTCACATGAATTTGGCATTTTTTTCTGACATTATAAACTCGCGGAGTATGAAATTGCAATAAACAAATCAACAGCCAATCAGAATTTTTCTTCGAATTTACGCGAATTCTGAGGGCAAACTTCCTCGCCTAAAGCCTTTGTCTTTAATGACAAATTTAGCTATAAATTATGGCTCTTTACCGTAAAATGGACGGTGGTGTTTATTACTCGGTAGGTCTTATTAGGTGACTGAATGGTAGTTACAGACAATGTCTCGGATAGCTTAACTGGTAGAGTCTTTTGCGCGTAACTAAACGATTCGGGTTCGAGTCCCGGTCTGGGCAGTCCGAATTATTTTTTCAGTTACCGAAAATTCCTACTGTTATATCCGGCGTTGCCTCATATAACAAACAGGGTCTCTCCCCTTCGATGAAAAGTACAACGCTTGCACTTTATTTGTCATTGTACTCTTACACTTACATACTTTCTTTTGCTGACGCGGAAATTTTTGCGAAGTACGTTGATATCTCGGTCAGTGTGTCACTATATCATACTAACAGCTGTAACCTAGTGTTGAGTAAAACTTACGATTTGCTTACGAGGTTCTGCTGCGATACTGGCAGTGCCTTGATACGGAAATCGGTTTTAAGACACCTTGCTGCTGTCTATCGAGCAACGAGACTGTTCTTGAGATTGATCTGCCGATTTAGCAAACCGCAAATCAACTCTTTACATTTTTGCGACTCAAGTTTTCTTTCTCGCTGCTGTCTATCGAGCAACGAGAAATCATAGAAAATCTTGATTCAAAATTATACAGGACAAGACTTTATAATATCAATTGACCAAAAAAAAAAAAAAAAAAAAAAAAAAATTTTTGTCTTAAAAATTCAAAATTATTAATTAATTTTTTCAAAATTATTTTTTTCAATTCAATTTTTTCAATCTATTTACCTTTCTGATCAAACCTTGGAGTGCTAATTATAGCGCCCAAAAGAAAATAATTAATGGTACGACATTCACGTAGCGGTTTTAAATTTCAAATAAGAAAGGCCTATTCAGATTTCTTTAGTGGCCAAATCTATCACCGCCCCATAATAGAATCTCGCTATTGGGAAGATCCTACGTTTGTCAACTCCTCTACCCCGGTCATAAGAGAAAGGAAGGCTACTCTCATTAATAAACCGGAAAATTGTATTAAAACCCGACAAATCCGAATTCCATCGAGGAATATAGAGGAAAGACCGTTACCAGATCTGAACGAATCAGTCCCTATTAACGCACGTACGAAAGTTATCAACTGGATAAATCAAATCCCAGTAATCCAGTTGAATTGCCTGGTCGAAGAACCATCATCCAAGAAGCCCAAAATAATAAGCAACGTCCCAGCTCCATCCGGACTGTTTAAAATACTTACCCAGTCGAGAAAACAACAATCATCATGGCACCTCCTAACCCAGAACAAACTGCAGCCGCAGCTGCAGCGGCCGCAGCAGCCAGAGAAGCTGAACGACGCCGTAGAGAGGAAGAGGAAGCCAACAACGCCAATCGACCTGGAGTCAAATTGTTTGATCTCACACGGGAAGAACCTGAGAAAAATTATTACAAAATCACCAAAGAAATGGAAGAAGCTCTTCCCACCTTCACCGGAGACGGAGATGTCAGTTACGAAGAATTCGACAACCGTTTAAAAGATTGGCTACACATGATGCCTGAAAACAACCAACAACCCTTCATCGGACGCATCCTCCGGAAGCTGAAGGGTCGTGCAAGGAACGTCGTCGAAGATATGGAAATCCACACCGTACAAGAACTCGTCAGCGTTCTACGCAGTCACTTCCGACTGGGAGATCCTCTCCGCATAAACCTCGCAAAACTAACCTCAGCCCAGAGAGGAACTTATGAGGCAGTAGAAAGCTTCTATTATCGACTACGGTCCATCCTCCGGAAAATCCAAGCAGCAGTCCCGGATGACGACCGCGAGGCAATCACAAATCAAGCTCACCGATTAGCAGTCGATTTATTTTTCGAGTCTCTGCCAGATTACCTAAAATGCCTCGCCTCAACTCGTCAGTATGCAACTCTGACCGCCCTTTTCGAGTCAATCCAGGACCAAGCGCTGAAGTACGACAACAACATGAGGCTTCAAAATCCAAAGCCCTCTCAACGAGAATTTCCTCAAGACCGACACGGAAATCATTATCCTCGTAACAACGGTCCACGAGGATACTTTCAAAACAATCAAGGTCAACAATCACACGCTCCGGTTCACGGACACCCCTGGACCAAACCGGAAACTGAACTCTATACTAATCCAAAACCAGTTGCTTTTGCATATCACTCGCAGGGCGCACCGAATTTCGCCGCCGAAGAAGAAGCTTCCTACGAAGGATACTCAGAGCCAACTGCGACCTGGTATGGGTTACCTCCTTGTGGAAATGCCGACTGTGAAGAGTCAGATTGCGAAGCACCGCAAGCCATGGCGTTCTCGACAAACCCTAATTATAACCCAAAAAAATATCAAAACACTTACCAGAATCCAAATTATTCCGTAAATTATAATCCTTCTTATAAACCCTACACCTCCCGCCTCCCATACAACCCTCAGTATAATCCGCAATATTCCTCTCAAGCCAAAACCCAGTATTCATCTCAAAAACCCGAATATTACCCTAGAATTCAACGCCCCCAATACCCACAAACAAGAACCCATGGAGTAGTACAATCCACGCCACCGCAAGGGCCGCCTCCAGTTACACCTACAGAAATATATCCTGAGTCATCACCAGTACTACTCGAAAGACACATTAAGAGCTCAGAGATTTGCAACTGCCCAGGATGCCCAAAAAGAAATCTAAAGAAGGAAGAAGACCCTTTAGAACCTTCTTTAAACTTGATGGGCGCTCGTCAGACCGAGGTAAAGACGAGCCAGCCCCAATTACCTCAACAAATGACGGCAGCCATGTACCGTCAATACAACCAGTAGACGGAATCGCCCTAGTCACCGGCCGAGGACCAGTAATCACAGTTAAAAATCCCAAATTTCTCAACAACAACTGTGAAATACTGATTGATTCCGGAGCAAACTATAATTTTATCAGCATCGAAGCCTTAGCTGACGACACCACTTTCACTTACGACAATCTCGGACAAGTGGGGGGGATCGGAACTAATAAACAACCGATCATTGGACTCGTCACACTCACGCTGTTTGACAAGTCCATCCCGTTCCGGATAGTACCTCGCAGACTAGGAGGCTACGTAGCCATCCTCGGTAGCGAATTTCTCGCCAAAGAACAAGCCAACATCTCATTCTATTGGCACACGATGGTACTGAGAAGTCAGCCGGTCCGCCCGATACCTTTTGTCATCAAGAGAGGATCCTGTGAGTCTCAATTACTCGCAGTAGGCGGGGGCCCAAAGATCGACTTATCCTGTCCGGTCCTGCTAGGAAAATACCAGAGATTTATCATCGATACAGGAGGAGACGTCACCATCATCAATCAATCAGCACTCCAACCCGGAACTTACATCAATCCAAATAACCGACTCATCGCCAGAGGAATCAGCGGAGAAGCAGTACAAACACTCGGTACCGTCGAATTGAAAATTTTTGGCCTACCAGTCCAGTGTCAAGTAAGCCGAGAAGACCTACCGGTCCCCGGAGTGGGGATAATCGGAAACGACTGGCTAGACCGCGAGAAAGCCGAGATCTCGTACTACGAACAAACTCTCACCGTCATGGCTCGACCACTAGAACCTATACCTTTCAGCTTGGACATCTACGAGCCATCTACCTTCACCGTGCCCCCCAGGACAAAAATGATAGCTCCAGTCCCCATCAAAAATTCAGGACTAACTCACGGATATCTACCGCGAATAGATCTTCCAGTAGGCTTGTTTATGGGCGAAGCCTTAGTCACTGTAGACGGCGAAACAGCTACCTGTATGGTGTTTAATACGACTAACGAACCCGTCACCATCGAACTGGAGCCACAAATCCTCGAAGATTATGAATTTCACGTTGAAGATCCTCCCAACAGCTCCAGTGACTCCCAAGACGACCGTCCAGCGGATATTAAGACAATTGAACAACGAGCAACAGAAATTTTAAATAAATTTCCTCTAAAAGATCTTAACACAGAACAACGTGAACAAATTACAGAAATAATACACGACTTTACCGACATCTTTCATCTCCCTGGGGATAAACTAGGATGCTCAAACCGAGCGACTTGTAAAATTCCAACTACGTCTGACAAGCCAGTCCACGTAAAACAATACCGCTTCCCCAAGCAACATCAAGACGAGATACAGCGACAAGTCGACAATTTAATGGAACAGGGAATTATAGGAAATTCCAAATCTCCTTATAATTCTCCGGTGTGGGTAGTTCCGAAGAAAGCAGACCCCAAAACAGGGGCAAAGAAATAGAGAATGGTAATCGACTTCAGGGACTTAAATAAAGTCTCAGTGGGAGATGCATATCCACTACCTTCCATAATCGGCATCTTGGACCAGCTAGGAGACTCTCTGCTCTTCAGCGTCTTCGACCTTGCCAGTGGATTCCACCAGATCAAAATGGACCCCGAAGACGCCCATAAAACAGCCTTCTCCACCCCGTTCGGGCATTTCGAGTACGAAAGAATGCCCTTCGGACTAGAAGGAGCCCCAGCCACCTTCCAAAGGATGATGAACTCAACCCTAAACTGCCTACCGTGGATATTAATCTATTTAGACGACATCATCCTCCATGCTAGGACTCTAGAAGAACACGGAGTACGCCTCAGACGATTATTCCAGGTACTCCGAGATGCAGGGCTCACACTTCAACCAGACAAATGCAAATTTCTATGCACAGAAGTCGACTATCTCGGACACGTAATCTCTCGAGACGGAGTGAAACCTGATCCTAAGAAAATCCAAGCTATCCGAGACGCTCCGAATCCACGTAATCAACGAGAGATGAGAAAATTCCTCGGCCTGGCAAACTACTATCGCAGATTTATCGACAACTACGCCGTTCGAGCTAAACCGTTAACCGATTTAACTCGAAAAACAAAACCTTTTAAATGGTCCGAAGAGGCTGAAAGGGCAATCAAGATATCAAAAACGCCCTGTGTGAAAATTCAACCCTTTCATACCCAGATCTCGACAAGCCCTTCGTTTTAGCGATCAGTTCTTCGGAAGAAGGTATAGCAGGTATCCTGAGCCAGGAAACAGACTCCACTAACTCAGCAGAAGACCTCAACAAAAATGGAAAAATCGTAGCTTGTACATCCAGAATCCTACGAGATGCAGAACTACGCTACACTACAGACGAAAAAGAATGCCTCGCCGTAGTCTACGCCATCCAACAGTTCCGGCCTTATCTATACGGTAAAAGATTCACCGTTCAAACAAAAAGAGCCTGCGTAGCCTGGCTACGAGATACACACGATCTCACAGACAGACAACGAAAATGGCGATCAAAAATCAACGAATTTCATTTCAAAGTCGCCATCGGACCAACGTCGGAGATCAATACGCAGATGCACTCTCATATAACCCAACAGGACGTCCAGAAGAGAAATCGGAGCCCCAAGAGAAAGAAGAAACACCTAACGAACCCTCAATAATCAATAACCAAACAAATACTCCAGAAGCCATCCTGCTACCTGCAAATGGAGTTGAAAAAGTCACCACAAACCCTCCAAAACGACGACCTGGACGACCTCTAGGCTCAAAAAATCGACCAGCCCTCAAAAGCGCTCCAGAAATTCGACAAACAATCGCCTCAAGATTACGCTCCGAACTACGCAGAGGATCTCACACAAATCCCATTAATTACATAGAACCCGCCACCTCCAGCAATGATGAAGACGCACAAGGATTAACTCAAGTAAACACTGGAGATGACGATGTATTCAATACCCCGAACCAAGAGGGGAAGCTAGCACACCCCTACCGACTAGAGATTCAATTAGAGAACTAACTCCCCCAGCCTATTTCGACTCCGGCGACGACGGAGATGAAGAAGAAGAGAACCCCGTAACCCCACAACAAAAGAGGTCATCCGAAGAAGTCACAGAATCATCAGCAGAGAATACACCCAATGTTCACAACACCATAAGAACATTCGAAGAATTATCAGAAGATCAAAATAACACCCTCTCTCGTCCTCCCTTATCACCTACAATACCCAAAGGAAACCCAAACTGGTGGCGACCAGTACCTACACCGAGTCCTAACGTAATAAAAGAGGTAAAGAGATCTATCGAAAACTTTCAGCAAATAAGATCAATGGAGAAAACCTTCAACGAACAAGAAGACCCTGGAGAGGCCAGCGAAGAAGCTGAAATAGCCGTAAACGAATTTGTCTCCGAGGAAGCTAACGAGGACCAAGATAGTATTAGCGCTATCAGCGAGCCAGACGACACAATAATACTAGCCCAATCTACAACCGAAAGCCCTGAAATCGATAAAGATAAAAATCCCACAGATGACCTCACACCTGGATCCGATGTTACTGAAACCACGATCCGGCTAGCTCCGGAAACACCGACACTAGTCCGCACAATGATCGAAAACTTTGAAGCAAAAGGGATCAAATGGGACCCAGTAACAGGATCTGTGATCGACACTAGCGATCATCAAGGGTCAACGCCTTACAGACCCGTACCAGACCAGTCTGTGATCACTCAAATGAGAACCAGATTGTCAGAATTACCAACCATGAATATCGCAGACTCACCTGGAGCGAGCTCCAGCCGACTTCTAGATTTCGGATCTCCTGTAGCCACAACTCCTACTGCAACGCCCGAGACTACCGAGAAATCAAAGAAAAGAGTCTCCTTCCTAGATCCAGTACCTCAAACACCAAAAGACAGGGATAACCTACATCTACCTCCAGAACAACCTAACGAAGAAGACACGACTTCTCTAGAAACATCTGTGACCTTAACGACTCAACAAAATCCAGAAAGTACAAATCCACCAACAACCAACGACTCTACCACGTCAACAAAATCTCACAAACCCGAGAGAAAAACAGCAACCATCCTAATGCCTCCAGAAACATCTTCCGAAGAGGACATAGACCCAAACAATAACCCACCCCTAGACAAAAACCTAGAGGGGGGGATGGAAAAGTTTACTGAGCCAATAGAACCAGCACAAGATAGACCTGATGAATTAAGAGTAGTAGAACTAATAGCCAGCCGAGATGGACTCACATACGCTCGAGATAACATCGCTCACTTCCTTACTACAGATTGTGAACTTCCCACTCCCACAGCGAAACTACTCCGAGATCTAAAATTCATCGACACAGACGATCTGAAACAAGCCAAACCACACAAAGGGAGACGTCCTGGTGACAAAAATTGGCAAATATCGGATCTTCACTATCTTTATCGGCGAGTATCACCGAACAAAAATATCAACCGAAGACCTAATAAACGGACTTCAAAGCTTCCGCCTCGCCTTGGAACGATACGAGATACACTCCATAAGAATGGCTCAAAAGGGAGATGGATTCGGAACTATCAACATACAACCTCACCTATTAAAAAGAACTCCGAGACTGCCCCGTACAGATAACTCTCTGCGACGGTGAAATCTCCGTTCCATCCGAGGAACTGCGACCTGAGATCATCAAAGAAAAACACGCAAGCCTTATCGGAGGACACAAAGGAGTCCTCAAAACATATTGGAGGATAAGAGAAAAATTTTATTGGCCCGGAATGAAAAGAACAAATCTATCAATACATCCTGAGATGCGACACATGCCAACAAAAGAAATTATCTCGAATAAAAACTAAACAACCCATGGTTATAACTGACACACCATCCGACGCCTTCGAGAAAATCTCAATAGACACCGTAGGACCACTACCTATGACGGCAAAAGGCAACGTACATATTCTCACCATACAAGATAATTTCACAAAACACTGCGCAGCCATAGCAGTACCAGACATCAGGACACAAACCGTCGCAGAAGCCCTGATCACCCAGTACATCTGCCTATACGGATGCCCCAGGACAATCCTATCAGACAGAGGAACGTCATTCACCTCCAAACTGCTGGCAAAAATGTCAGAAATTCTAAAAATAAGGAGAGTAACGACCTCTGGCTACTACCCTCAAGCCAATGGATCTCTGGAGAGAAGTCATCAAACTCTCGTCGAATACCTCCGAGTTTTCGTTGAATCATACTCAGACTGGGACGAATATCTACCAATGGCCATGTTCAACTATAACACCTCGGTTCACACTGGAACAAAATTCACCCCGTACGAGTTAGTATACGGGAAAAAGGCACGTGCCCCAACTGAATTCCCGGACTACGAAAAAATCGAAACATATCCCGACTACTTAGTGGACTTGATGAACCGCCTAAGCCATACCCGCAGCGTCGCTCGCGATTCATTAGTCGAGTCAAAATTAAGATCCAAAGAAAGATTCGACAAAAACTTACACCCCATAGACTTCCAAATAGGAGACTTTGTATATAACCTAAATGAAACCCGCAAAAACAAACTTGACGTGTACTATAAAGGCCCTTTCGAAATCGTAGACATCACCGACAAAGGGTGTTTAATATTAGAACTCCCAAACGGAAAACGTTTAATTAAACACCCTAGTAAACTAAAACGAGCCATCGAATAAAAATACACTCCTGTTACAGAAAAACCGCAACAAAAAAAAAAAAAAATGCTGCTATTACCAACAATTCTCTGGCTCCTACCCATCGCCTCAACGGAACCTCCAGAACCATTCAAAATCCAACCTTCATCATTTAATCCAGGGGTCTTATACGAGAAGAGTAATACAATTCATCTCATAGAACGACAATGGAAAATCATCTCCACCATAGACATCGGAACCATTATTAACGTATCCCCCTGGCAAGAGATGACGTCACCGGACGATCGTGAAAGTCGCAAAACTTGCCTATCCTACTTCCCTCCCTTCGAGTGCGCAATCTTAGGAAAGGAAGCCATATTAAAAGAACTAGAAAAAGACAGACAAGATGTAGTTAATCGACTAAAACAAAATCTTAAACAAGTCGAAAACATCCCAAAAACTCGCAATCGAAGGACGCCTTGGTTTGGATTCGTAGGCTCCATAGCACGAAAAGCCTTCGGACTCATGGACTACGACGACCACGAACACATCTCCACAGAAATCGACAAACTATACAACGATCAAAGAGAAATAACAACACTAATGAACAACTCAACTCACATAATAAAATCAGAAATAAACAAAGTCATCTCTGACCAAAATAAAACCAAAGCAAGAGTCACATTACTATCCGACACCATCAACCGCTACGCAACACAAGTCGGTAGTGAAATCGAAAAATTAAAATTACGTATACACTTTATGCAAAGAGCTGACGAAAGATTCCAAAGAACAACGAAACTGATACGCTACCTCAAAGAAGCCGAGTCAGCAATAAAAGACGCAAAGAGAGGAAACATCCCAGGAGGAATTCTCTCGCCTGAACAACTGAAAAATGCGACCAGAGATATTATGACTCGCTTCCCACACTTAAATCCCCCTCAACCAATAGACCACGTAAATCTCCAGACTCTCTCCAACGTCGCCAAAGTGAACACAGGAAGAATAGGAAATAAATTCCTGATTATAATCACTCTTCCACTGTTTAATCAAATCACCTTCCAATTATACCGGATAAGACCAATTCCAGTACCACAAACCATCGGAGGAACCATGAGAAGCCTACTAGTCCGGCCAAGTAAAGAATATCTAGCCATAAACGCCTTCCAAAATCAATATTATCTAGTGGACTCAGAAACCATAAAAGGCTGTAGAATAATTTCAACAGATCTAGCCTGTGAAACCAACATACCGCTCCAACCAGTAAAGGATAGCACCGAATGCGAACTTCAACTTTACCTAAATCCAAACAATGAAACTCTGCACCGGTGTGATGTCCGCATACTACCAAAATGTTCTACACAGCTAATCAAATTACAACAAGCGAACTCCTGGGCTTACTCTACCTGTGAACCAGAAATTTTCATAACAACTTGTGACACAACTCCTCGGACTGAACACGAACTCCACGGCTCCGGAACCCTCACGCTGTCTCCCGGCTGTGTCTCAACAAATAACCGCCTCATGATAAAAGGAACCGAAGAAGAAGGAGAAACAAGCGGAATCTACGCCTTCCCAACTATAAATTTGACGCGTCTAGCGACAAACCTCACCGAAGAGCCTAAACCACCACACCTACTAACAAAAATCGCCGAAGAACCAATAGCTGAAAACACCTTGCTTTCACCATGGGGCGATAGCCTCGAAGGAAACAACAATAGACTCACACAAATCGGACTTCACCATCAAGAAGAATCAAAACATCGACTCATCACCGTAGCAAACACAGGAGCAATACTCTCAATCATTACATCCCTTATATTCTTCCTTGGAT
The DNA here is from genome assembly GCF_020080835.1 of Cotesia glomerata. Classification (NCBI taxonomy): domain Eukaryota; kingdom Metazoa; phylum Arthropoda; class Insecta; order Hymenoptera; family Braconidae; genus Cotesia; species Cotesia glomerata. The sequence goes on along the minus strand of NC_058158.1, from coordinate 16,946,769 downwards.
ATTACTATTGCGGCTGTTCCTGCAATTGCCTAAAACTCCTACGAAAAATCAAGAAGAAGAAACAAAAACAAATTGAAAGAAAATTCAATGAAACATTCGAACTCTCAAATACCAATACAACCGACTCAACCTCGTCATCATCAACAAGATACCAACACAACCTACCAGCAACACCATCAAAGAAGCCAAAAACCGGCATCCGACTAACTGACTACGAATAAAACGAAGTAAAGAAAGATAAATAAATTAAAAATATATTTTATATAAACTAATATAAGTATATTAACATAAGCGCCTCAGAAAGTAAGAAAAAGGGAGAAAACACATACAATTCCTTTACAAAAAAAAAATTTTTTTTTTCAAGTTCCAAAACTTTTTTTCTCTCCCCTTCTCTTCCTCTCAAAAATAAATTTTAAACTGATCATACGTTAAAATGATCTACGTGCTAAAAGTATATTTAATACAAGGCAAGTCATCTGGCGGTAACTAAACCATCGAAAGATCTATAAATCATTAAAAAACTGTTTTAACTACAGCAAATCAATTACCATACTACCGGTAATTAAAAACCGCAATCAAACCAGCGACCCTCATTACCACCCACCGCCTAACAAACGACCGCCTCATAACCACGCCTATGTGCCACATACACGATCCAACAAATACTACACATACTTACCTCCATACTTAATATACTAATTAAATATTAACATACAATTAAAACTAAATTAAAATTAAAACTTAATCTAAGTAGGAAAAGGAAAAACTAATAACACCTTAATTCTTTCTTTTCCCATTTATTTAAATACTCCTTTTCATAAAAAAATTTTTTTTACACTAAACAAAATTCCCTCCTCCAGAATGCCTCGCCGGTTGGCCCCAAAGAATGAGAATCCCCACACGACGGATATGGTCAGCGAAACGTGAAACTCTAGAAACATACAAAAAAAAATTTTTTTTTAAAAATACCTTACGTTATAAAGAAAATTCAACTCACCCTTCAAAAATAACAAACAAAATTCTTATTGAATACAAATTCAATAAGTGCTCCCCGCAACCGTTCTAAATCGGAAAGGTTGGGAGCGATGAACTCCTCCTCGCCATCTGGATTCTCCAGCATATGGAGAAAGAAGAAGGTTGCTGCGCCCGAAACCTCAGGCCCAGCAGGCCCAAACAGAGCCATCCACTCCTCGACTAGATCCAGAGCCTCGTGTGGGGTAAGCGGACCAATCAAGCGACGTAAAATCTTTACTCCCCGCCGCAAATCCTAAAAACAAAATTTTTTTTATATAAAAAAAAAAAACATACCCCTTTTCTCTCCTCGCCAAATTCTATATATTTATACAAATTACTCTACTTACCCGCTCTCCAACCACAGCAGTAACGTACTGGAACCAAGTTCCATAATTTTCATAACACCTTTCAACGGGGTACATTTTTTAAATTTTTCCCTCGCAGTACTAGACACGTACACTGTTTGACGAATACTGGCACTCCCAATTGACACTTGATAAGTCGCCACGAATAAAAATTAAAACCCTTGCTCAGCAAAATTTATAAAAGAACGCGAATAAAATTCAAACTTACACGCCAGATGACTAACTTAAATCATACCGCGAAAGACAAAAACACCACCTATATAAGATAACAACCTAAAAACAATACTACTACCGATAAATTAGAAATTCTGCGAAACAAAGCGCAAAAATTCAAAAGAAAGAATTCAAGTCAATACACATTTTATATAAGAACCATAATGTAACTAGAGATATATAATCATATAATTGTAAACATATATAATTTATCCTATACTATAAAACTATATATTTACACATGTAAAGGGCAGAAACGCACTCAATAACGAAATAAAAATTATTATTGTTAGAATAAGACTAATAAATATTATACAATTAATAAAAGTGAGGCGATGCCTTTCCACCAAAGGAGAGACACCCGCAACTTCAAAAGAGGAGATGCCGAGGCACCCCTTCTTTTGGGGGGGATGCTGTTATATCCGGCGTTGCCTCATATAACAAACAGGGTCTCTCCCCTTCGATGAAAAGTACAACGCTTGCACTTTATTAGTTTCGGCAATCACTCGGACAACACCTCGATGAAGAAATGAGCACACTGTCCACGTTCTGTCAAATTGCAATTTTAGACCAATAACAAAATTCAACTCCCTTCCGAAAATCACGATCCGGGTGTATAAAAACCACCAAACACCACGGATCAAATGTTCACTCTTTTATTAAAGAATACGAAGGAAGGTATCTTCGTAGAACCCGTGTGGGTCCTTATACCGCGTTACGTATAAGGCAGTATACAGCACTCGGTCGCGTATACAAAATCTAAATTCATCTTAACCTTTAATCTCATCTTCTACGAACCACGACAGTGTGCTTTTCGAGCAGAATCGAGGGCCCCGTGGCCGTAGTGATATCAAAATTATAACCTTTCGTCCTATTATCTGTTAACGGCGGATCTTAGTGTCTGTCAGAGTCGTTACTCTGTTTACGAACTCAGTTTTAATAAACATTCTATCTGTCAAAACATAGAAATAAGTGATAGTTCATAAGTGAATTAGTGTACATTGAGTGCGTCTCGCCCATAGGGCGAATAATTGAATAAATCATAAAGACCAGAACTTCTTGTTTCACTTTATTCTAAATTAAGATCCTGAACCTCTTCGAGTACACTGATCTACATCACGAGAGAAAGAGGAGAATCCAACCCAGGATCAACCGATCGACCAATTCAATTCGAATCAACTGGAAAAATCATAAAGGACAACTGTGAGTTCAGTATTTGATATCGACTTCCCTTTTAATTCGCCGTTGGAACTCCTGGTTACCGGGAGGCGTTCGAAATCCACAACAAAAATAAAACTCTTGTAGCTTGCCTACAAGAGAAAATCTATCTAAAAACGTGTCCGAGCCTCCTCAAGGCCCACACTACCAATAATTATTTAATTATAATTAATTCGGACATAACACTACTAAGTAAAGTCCCCCCTCTCCCCTTCATCCTTTATTTCCCCAGTTCCCGAAATTTGTCTTTAATGACAAATTTAGCTATAAATTATGACTAAATTATGTGATCACTGATCACTGACAACTGTACTCACGATCAACTCAACACTCAAATGTATGGTTAATTGATTCACTAGAAATTTCTTAATCAATTAATCTTTTGAAACAATTCTTTTGTTTCTTGTCACCAGCGGGCGAATGTTAAGAATAGATGATAAGTTATCAGAGTTATTATGCTAGCGATCACAGTGACGGTTTTGCTCTAGATCACGCTGACGGTCTTTCTGGAGGTCTCGCTGGAGATCACGCTGATGGTCTCGCTGGAGGTCGTTTCGCTAGAAGTCTCGCTGGCATCTTCGCCAGCGAGACCGGCAGCCATACCATTAGCACAACTCCCAGCAAAACGACCTCCAGTGATACCGACAGCGAGACCTCTAGAACAACTATCAGCGTGATCTCCAGCGAGACCGTCAGCGAGATTTCTAGCGTGACCTCCAGCGAGACCTTTAAAAAGACTGTCAGTGCGATCTCCAGCAAAATTACCAGTGAAACCGGGAGCAATTCCTTTACGCGATCTCCAGCGAAATCTCCAGTTTGTCACTGTTCACTTTTAATTCATTTCATTAAACATTTTAGTTACAACACGGTGTTTCAAATTCTCTTCTTTATTTATCTGAGCAGCACAGACTTGTATTTGTTTACAAGCACCTTCACATCTGCAAACTAACCTGTTTTTTTTGACATATTTTTTATATTTTCATGTTGGATTAGCAATCTAAATTTTATTTTTTATTCAAGCTGCTGTCTTCACTTGATAGCGATAAACAAAAAACAATTTATTTATTACGACCAATCAGAACGCTTGGCTACGCCTATCTTCTGTCTCTCTCTTTTAAAAAAACTAAATTCTCGGCCCTAGTTATCATCTATATTATCACAAGGATCTAAATATTTTATCATGAACTTGAAAAGTATTTGTTGGATTCACTTCCAATTTTTAGAAAATATTTTTAAGATATTAAACTTAAACAAAATGTAAAAAAATCGATATTTCGAAAATTCTGACTACCCCTTACCCCTTGAGTGTATGTGTGAATTAATATTAGTTATTATTAATTATTGTATAAGTGGGAATTATTATTGTAAAGGGTTGGTCGAATAAGTATTTTGGAAAATCAATTTCTTTAATAATTTTTTAAATTTTGTAGCAATCTTTTTCGATCTTTTTGATTTATTCCATGTTTGAGACCGGTTCTGAAAGCCGAGATAATTTGTTCGACTTAGAATTTTTGCAAGTAAAGCATTTTCTGTAAATACAATATGTACATGGTTTAGTTACTGTATGTTCACAATGATCACATCACAAGCACTTTGGATACACAGTCAATGCACTGTATATGCACGGTGAATACACTACTAACTTAAGATTGCAAGAGATAACAATTTCATCATTATTTGACTCTCTAAGAGTAGTATTACCCCTATTACTATAACCTGTTACAAAGAGAAAAAAATTGTGTATTTGTTGATTGCTAGATAAAAATAATTCATTTCAAAATCACAACGTATTACCCATGATAAGAATAATAACTGGTCAAGAGTACAATATGTAATTTACTCATCAATTCTTTTTGTAAGACTTAAAAAAATGGTTATCATTTGAACAGAATTTCAAGAAGCTCATAAATCTTTTAATCACAAATCTTTAATTTCTTTTCTTACGCGAAAACTCATTTAGAATTCAAATTGTATTAGATTTCACAAGGTTCTCATCGTTTATATCATTGTTAAAAACTGTAACGTATATTAATGGAGCTAATAGTTCATTATTGATATTTTTGTCATGCACGCATTTTCGATTCTCGACACTACTTCGTGTTGTACAATCGACAGTATTAGATGTCATTTCTGCAGTGCTGACATACAAATAACGTTTTAGTACCCGTGATGGTTTTGCAACACCTAGTTGAACTTTTCCTTTTGGTGCCTGTTTGAGTACCTCTACCGCTTCGCTTAAAGTTGCATTGGTTAAAACAACATTGTTAACAAATAAAATACGATCTCCAGGAATCAGCTGTCCATTTGTTTCAGCTACGCCACCAGGCACTAGAGAACGAATGATGATGACAGTTTCGTGTGAATTTGTTGGATCCTAAAAAGTTAAAATCAAAAATAAAATCTATTATTATGATAATAAAAATTGATTTGGTAGCCTATATAAACAATAAACTAAATTATCAAAAGTCAAGATTTTCTAAGTTTAATCATTTCACCGCATAGATAATAAAATAAAAAAAAAATCATTGGCTCTAATGAAATCATTAATTTCTTATTTTAACAAATAATTGCAATGCGATGCTTGAAAATACAAAAAAAATTTTTTCATCTACTGAGTAGTCAATCACGATCTTCAAAAACAGGAAGAGCAATACAAATTGTCAAGCCTTGCCACCTAAAGAATTTCGAAAATTTGAGTCCTGAATGAAAGAGTAGTGAGAGGGCTGGGGGCCAGTAAGCGATCGGTCGTCATGTTGATCTTGAGGCGTTGTCTGACAGTCATGTGACTGGTTTCAATATTGAAAATAAAATCAATCGATTATAATGTTCATTAATAGAAAAATATCAACTACGAGAATATCCTGGCAGATTTGTGGTCACGATAAAATGATCGTGAAACGACGGTGAATGCATCGTGAATCCACAATGTCAAAAAATTATTCTCGAATTTCCGTCGCTTGACTATCGAAAGACTGTCGTTTTACGGTGAACGACGAGTATCGTTGTGGAAGTTTCTCACTGTGATTTTGTAATTTTCGTTAACTTCCCGCTAAGAAAAGCTATTTTCTCGATTATTCTATAAACTCACATTAAGATGATCCTCTCCACATTCCTTTCTCAATCCTTTCCTACCAATATCCTGTTACGTGAATGTGGAACGCTTCACGTAATAATTACCGTAACTCCTATTCTTTCCCGCTTCACAGCATTATTTATATTTGTAAAGAAACTTCTCGTGAAGTTGCTTGAGAGAAGAGATGTCTTAGCTCTTTATCAGCTCCTTTAAAATTTGTTCCACAGTCGCTGTGTAGGGTTTTGCAAATTCCTCGTCGACTGACGAATCTTCGGAATGCTTTTAGAAAGCCCTCAGTTGAGTAGTCTGAGACTACTTCGAGGTGGATTGCTGATGTTGAGAAGCAGACAAAGACCGCTATCCACCCTTTGAATGTCTTAGTTCCTCTTCCTTGGAACGTCTTGAGAGTGATTGGTCCAGCATAATCAACTCCAGTCGTTTCGAAGACTAGTGATGGAGTGACTCGAGAAGCAGGAAGAGGTGCCATGAGTTGTTGTGTTCTGACAGCTCGAACTCGAGCGCAGACTAGGCAACGCTGGATGAATGATTTAATTGGAGCTCTTCCTCCTAAGATCCAGCATTGACGTCGCAAGTACGTCAATGTGAGTTGAGTCTCGCCGTGAAGAGTCCGGGAATTAGCGTCGGCGATGAGGAGTTCTGAGAGCTTACATTGTCGAGGCAGAATTGGTGGGTGCTTACTTTCTTCATTGAGTTGAGAGTTTTGGAGTCTACCTCCAACTCGCAGTATTCCTTGAGGGTCCAATCTTGCTGTCAATCTAGAGAGAGCGTGGGATTTTGGTAACTGTTTCCCTGATTGTATCGTGCTGATTTTTGATGAGAAGTACGCAGTCTGAGTGGTCTTGATCCAAAAGATTCTTGTTTTTTCTAGGTCAGCTGGACTGATTGGTGAGATGGACAAGCTTGAGTTGGGAACTCGACGAAAGCAGGAGACGGCTCTTTGACATAAGGCTGTTATTCTTAGGAGCTTCCTTAGATCTTTGTGGAATGACTTCACACATGGCAGATCAATAAGGTCCCAGATGATGGGCTGGATGACTGCAGTTAGAGAAATGCCAGGTCTTTCTTCTAGGTCTTCAGTTGGAGACGGAGCTGTAGCCGTGGGCCAATGTTCGGGGGATTTTGCTAACCATGGGGGTCCAGACCACCAAAGATTATGCTGAGTTAATTGATAAGCATCTAGCCCTCTTGAAGCTCAATCTGCAGGATTGAGCTTCCCTGTAGTATATCTCCAGTTAGCATTTAGCAATGCTTGGTGAATAGCTGCGACCCGGTTTCCCACGTATTCTTTCCACTTCATTGGGTTGGCTTTAACCCATGCAAGGGTTATCGAGGAGTCAGTCCATAAGAATACTGGTGTGTCTTGCAACTCTTATGTGATCTGAACATGTCTCATGAGTTGCGAGAGAAGATCTGCCGCGGAAAGCTCGAGTCTTGGAATTGTCAGGCATTTAATCGGAGCTACCTTAGTTTTCGAACAAACGAGAGTGATTGTCGAGTTCCCTTCTTGATCACTAGCCATGGCTAGCTGGGATGAATCAGAGAAGCCATGTAATTGTACTGAGTACAAGTCTGATTGTAGTTGAATCCATCTTGGGATTTGTAGCTGGGTAAGTTTTGAAATATCTTCCCGAAACTTAGTCCATTGATGGATCGTGTCAGGACATAGTTGTTCATCCCAGTCCAATTTCTCTAACTATAATTGTTGGAGTAGTATCTTAGCTCGAATGACCACTGGTGATATCAGTCCTAAAGGATCAAAGAGTTGAGAAACTTCTGACAGAATCAATCTCTTGGTTACTGCATCCTTTTCTGATATGGATCCTTGAAAGGTAAACTGATCTTGTGACGGTAACCATGATATGCCGAGAACCTTTGATAATGATTCATCAAACGTGTGGACCATTGACTCGTCGCTTAATTGATATTATTTACTATCCGTTTAGGTTTTTCCCATCTATTGTATTTTGTATACTTTAACCAAGACATTCGTATTTTGGAAATTTTAAGTATTTAAAAAATAATCCTCATTTTTTCAGCATACAGACTAACATACTTTACATTATTTACAACTTAAGCCTAATATTACAACTTAAGCCTAGCACCTGGACTTACGTTTTATTGCCTTATTTTTTTAGCTAGTTTTTATATTTACAATACCCACATCTCTCTAATTACAATATTTTTCCAAGTTTTTGCTTAGACGCCTGCAAGTCTGCAGCCCATCATAAATCATTAGTCCCTTCAAGTCCTTACCTAATGTCAGTACCTCATACCCTCTCTTTGCGCCTAAGGTTTGACAATATACACCCGCCTTCTACTCCTCTAATTAGCCAATAGTTCCTTAAAATATCCTTCCTTATATTTTTCCGTACTTTTCCACCAATAATAAAGCTTGTTTTCCCTTTCCTTATTTTTTACTTGACTAATTTACGCCCTAATCTAAGTTGTAATGTTGTACTAAGATTTTTGTATAAGTTAGTTCATTCTAAGATCTCATATTTAACACACACTAATTTTTTGTAACTGTCTACGCAGAATAAAACAGCATAACTAAATACAGTTCGTTTTTATTCGTGCATACAGTCTTCTCCAATTTAATAGTTTTACTTTAAAACTAAGCTATAATAAAATAATTGTAGCTCAAATCAGGACTGTTGCTTTTCCATTTGTCTAATGGCAGGCATGTTGAAGTACACATGTCGTTCAGTTGTCAAGCGATGTCATTAAGATGTTCAACTGTATTAGCTCCACCCGAGATGTCATCGACATAGCTGCCTTTCAGGATTGGATCAACTGCAAGTGGATAATTCTCTTGTTCGTCTTCCACAAATGGAATGAGCGTTCTGCAGGCTAGATAAGGAGCAGAACGCGTGCCATAAGTAATTGTCTTCAGCCTGTATGCTTGGACTTCAAGCTGTTCGTTAATCCAGAGAATGCGCTGCAGATCCTAATCGTCTGGATGGACCTCGATTTGTCGGAACATCTTTACAATGTCTGTCATGAACATATATTTGTGACGTCTAATCCAAAGTAAGACGTCGATGATGTCTCGCTGGGTTTTTGGGCCAGTGTGCTGGATGTCATTCAGAGAGACTTGTGACGTAGTCTTGCTGGAACCATTGAATACCACTCTAATTTTCGTAGAAGTGCTTTGTTCTCGAAGAACTCCATGGTGAGGAAGGTAATATGTGTGTTGTGGTTCCGAAACGTCTTTGAGAACAGCCACCATATGGCTTAGCGTCTCGTAATCTCGCATAAAGTCGAAGTAGCGTTGTTTGAGTAGCTCGTTTGAATCTAAGCGTTTGAGAAGTCTTATCAGACATCTATGAGCTGTGTGTTTGGAGTCTTCAAGTTGAGAGACATCTGAAGACAGTGGTATACGTACAACGTAACGCCCTTTGGAATTTCTTGAGTGCGTCGTGAGATAGTGCTCTTCACACTGAGCTTCCATTATGCTGAGAGATGGCTTGACTAGATCCGGAACTTCTTCTTGAACCCAGAATCGGGAGAGCAAGTCCTGTAGTTGGTCATTAGTCACTAAGTGTAGTGACTTTGGAGCCTGATCACTGGGTTGAGATGATGCTGATCCAAGGAAGGCCCATCCAAAAATGGTGTGAATCGCTATTGGCTCGTCTAGATGGCCTTTAACAACTGGTTAAGGTTCGAGGATGCAGTTGAGCGTATCTGCTCCAACAAGTATATCAATGTTGCCTGGTGTCAGGAAATCTGGATCTGCTCTTTCTAGAGTACTTAAGTGAGGCCAGTGTTGATCAGGGATGGTAATTGACGGAATTTTAGTCGTTATCTGAGGCAAGATGTAGGCTGGGATGTGGACCTGTTTATCGGAGTTGCAGGCCCGCAAAAGTAGATTTGTTTGACTACTAGTTGCACTGGATTTTTGATTCCCTATACCCATAATGGGGATTCCAGCTGCCTGTGAGCGAAGTTTGGTCATTTTGACAACCTTTGTTGAAACCAATGTGATCTCAGATCCGGGATCAATGAGAAGGCGAACAGGCGTCTTGATCTGGTCTGGAGAGACTAAAATAGCTTTGCAAGTGGCAAGAAGGACTGATGTCCTGGTGTTAGTTGCTGCTAGAGTTACGACGGTTGATTCAGTAAGCTCCTGCTTTGGCTGAGATGCCTTGATATTGGTACTTGGTTGAGATGACTGTAAGCAGTGAGTGCCTAACTGGAGATGGCTTTCTTTCTCGAGAGGACTGTCTTGATTCTGTGAGGTTTGCCCTGATTGTCATTGCGGTGAGGCTTCTACTACTGTCTCAGTCTAAGGTGACTGAGCTAGGGAGTTCAATCGGTCTGAGAACGCGGCTAATGAGGTTCTGGATTGATGTGGAGCAGGAGTCTTATAGAGTCCATGCAGCAGTGTGTGATGGCGGCTCTGGCACGTTTTGCAGGATTGCGGGTTGTTGCATTTATACACGTTGTGTCGTCCTAAACAATTATAACATCGTTCAGATTTGACTAGCTGTAGCTTCTCCTCATCGGGCATTGCAGCGAACTATGGGCAAAAGGCTAAATAGTGACCTTTGCCACAACACTTGCAAGTGTTGTTTAAATCGCTAATATAAGGCTTTGATTTCCTTTGAGCTGACGTGTCTGGGTTATCAGTTGCAACGTGATGTACCTTTGCTGGTTGAGCTGGCTTCTTGTCCTGTCTTAGTGGTTTGGTCGATGATTTACCTTGGCCCTCGATGCTTTCAAGTGCTCTAGCAGTGCCAGTGAGAAAGTTAATAAGCTGTTCTCGTGACGGATAGTCAGTCGTTGACCCGAAATGCATCTCCCAATCTTCCCTTGTCTTGGGATCTAAATGTTGTGTCATGAGATGAACCAAAACCGGATCCCACTCCGCTATTTGGATGCCTAGTGCTCTCAATGAATTAGTTGTCTCCGAGACCGTATTGAGAAGAGAGTTGAGCGTGCTTGAGGAACGGGCGCCTGGCTTTTGGACACGAAATAGCTTGTCCAATTGCGCGGAGATAAGTAGTCTTTTGTTCTCGTACCTGGCAACGAGCATGTCCCAGGCTACTTGAAAAGAGTCTGCAGAGATCTGGATGTTCGAGATGAGGCTTGCTGCGTTTCCGGAAAGACTATTGCGTAGATGAAAAAACTTCTCAGCGTTGGAGATGGCTGTATTTTCTCCGATCAAAGAGACGAACAGGTCCGAGAACGCTCTCCAATCTCCAAAGTTACCCGAGAATGGAGGAATGGGAATCTTTGGTAAAGATGCAGGTCTTACATTAGTGCCACCGTTCATACTGTGGTTTGCAAGCGTAGCTCCAGCAGGAGGATTCGCCGCTTCGAGCTCAGCAATTCGTACTTCAAGAGCAGCCTGAGTATTGATGACGAATTGCATAGCGGCTTCGTACATGTTGCGTGCTACGTATGGATCGTCTGGAGGTATCTCAACTTTCGATAGGATGATCTTCTCATGTTCGACATCAAACTTCTCCCAATTGGTCTTCAACATCAGCAGTTTCACCTTGGCTACCTGTATGTTAAACCGAGTATGACTTCCAGAGTCAATCTCTTTCTGAAGTGACGACATGAAGTTAAACTTCGTGTTTTGAAGAGATAATCTGGCCTGTAATGTAGACATTGTGAGGTTCTACTTAACACCACTCCCCGCAGCACTCCGTGCTCCGCAATGCGCAGAGGGTGAGAAAAAGTCTCAAAATGTAACACCAGTACCAGTTGATGAGTCTTGAGAATTCTTACGGTTGTTATCAATTAAGTAATAGCTCAGAGTTAAGGAAAATCCGGCTCGAGGGACCAGAAATGATGTTGTCTACTCGAAAAGACTCTGACTGGAACTTTTCTTAACTCTGAAAAGAGCTCTTACGTAATTGAACTGTTTGGCGGCCTTGAAAAAAGCCTTTGGTTGAGATGAGACTGCGAGTCGGACTGAGCTTTGTCGAGATGACAATTATAGCTAAACGGTAGCTAAGCGGTGACTCAAGGTCACTCGCTCTCGAAAGAGAGCTGGTTGTTTAGTTCTAATAGAAACTATTTGTTTATTTTCAAGAGCTCTTTGAAGAGCTGATTAGTTAAAATACTGGTCGCGGACAATAAGCTTTGGGCGCCTGTTGTCTAACAAGATGTGTTCGGTAAGCCTTGCACGCTTACAGTTGGTCTAACAACGCTCTTGACTGTTGAGATGGTCCGTAACAATTTGAGAAGTCGTTAGGAATAGTCAAGCCTTGCGCGCTTGCTATTCCGTGGTTCACTGTAGAGGCAAACCTTGCGCGCTTGCTGCCTTCTGGCGAAGCGGTTGATTAGGCCCTTGACGCTGACTCGGGCTGATGAGATGGTCCGTATCGATGAGATGGTCCGTGGTAAGTAACTGTACTCGATTGTTGGAAATAAGCAAGCCTCGCTCGCTTGCTTTTCCGTATTTCACTATACTTGCAAGCCTTGCATGCTTGCTGAAGTCTCATTGCTAGTCGCTGGAACTGTTGTCGAAGGCACAGGAATTACCCCGAGGCCCGCAGAGCTGCTACTGATATACTGTCGTTGCGGGTAGTGGGGGAATAATGTGAGCGCCAATGAGATGGCTCGTTCGAGGTGACGGTGGAGGGGACGGTTTAACCAATGAGAGAGCCTCAGTAAAGTTGTAGACTTAGGTACCGGAAAAGGCGCGGACCGTGGAGAGAGCGCCTGCCAGCTAGTCTTAAGTTACAGCTCGTTGTTAAGGTTTTAAAAGTCTTTGGCTTGTTGCGTACGATTCAGATGGTTCACAAATTTCCAACAGGTGTACTAGTGGTCAACAGACATAGCAGAACTTCGCAAAAGATGTCATAAGCTACGTCGCCGCGCAACGAGAGCCGTGAAACGCTCCCCAAGCGAGGACTTGTATTCAAAAGAGTACAAGCAGGCCAAAAAGACGCTAAACCAAGCCATTAAAGCAAGAAAAGCGATATTGTGGAAACAGATCTGTAATGATCTCGACAAGGACATCTGGGGCGAAGCCTACCAAATTGTCACCAAACGACTTGGAAAGGCTTCACCAAAAGCGCCGAAGTCTACTGCCTTAATGGACAGTATTGTAGCGGAGCTTTTCCCCAAACACCCAACGCGGGGGAAGAAACACTACGCTTAAGACAGCGAAGGAACACCCCTCACAACTAAGGAACTACAAGACGCGGCCAAGTCACTCAAAACAGGAAAGGCACTTTGACCTGATGGCATCCCGGCAGCGGTGATCAAGATTGTAGCCCTGGAACACCCAGACATACTCTTGAACACCTACAACGTAGGCTTAGCAACTGGCACGTTCCCCGCGGTCTGGAAGCGGCAGAGATTGGTTCTCTTAGACAAAGGAAAGGAAACCCCCGTAACACTTTCGTCGTTTAGACCACTCTGTATGCTAGACATTGCTGGAAAACTGCTCGAGAAGCTCATACAAGGGAGACTTCGCAACGACATCGACCGTGCTGGAGGTTTTGCCACCAACCAGCATGGCTTCTAGAAAGGTCGTTCGAGAGTCGGAGCGATCGAGAAAGTTATAAAGACAGCAACACAAGCATGGTCTGGTAGCTTCAAAGCTCGTAAATTATGCCTTCTTCTCACGCTAGATGTCAAAAACGCATTTAACAGCTCTTCGAGCTCAAAAATATAATTTTCGTGTAGTCTGATAGAAGTTTAATAAAACATTATTTTTTGAATTTTCAAACCGCAATAACCTTTGAATGAATATACGGATTTTCACGCGGTTGGCACCATTTAACGCAGTTTTCCAAATTCTATGATATATTTTTAAACACAAATTGATCAGACCAGAAATTCCGGTGTAATTCGAAAAAAAACACTTTTTTCCAATTTCTATCGTCAACGATAACTCACGAATGAATAAACCGATGTTGACCGGCTTGATGGCGATCGACGTAGTTTTATGATATTCAGAGCTGATTAGTTTTTAGAAATGATCGGTCATTTGAACCACATTTGAAAAAATTTTTTTTCGCAGTTTTTTCAAGATTTCTTAAAATCTATTAGTCCGAATCGGTCAAACTTGTATTTAAAATCTAAGTTTAGTCAAACCCTTTCAAATGGCGCCAACTGCAATCGAATCGGTCAAGCCATTCAAAAGTTATGAGAGGTTTACATACTTACACACACACACACACACACACACACACACACACACACACACACACACACACACACACACACACACACACACACACACACACACACACACACACACACACGCATACATACATACATACATACATACATACAGACATAGTGACGTCCTCACGGGAATAGTCAGAGAAGCTTCCTAGAACCACAAAACGTCAACATCCGTTGAAAACTTGATTTTCGAAAAACGGGGTAAAACCAATAACTTCCCGATTTTAGAAAATTTTCAATTTTCTTAGCAAGAAGTTAAAAAAAAAATATAGTCAGCACTTATCCATCGATGACTAGTAAGAAATTTCTGACTTATCGATACTATACGCTCGTTTTACTGTTGTTTCATTTACAGACCCCTGTGCATCCACCACCAAGTTACGGTTTTTTGACAATTTACAGGTTTTCGATTGACTTTCAAATGACAGCCGATCGATTGATGATCTACGATTTTCGACTAGGTAAAAAATCGGGAAGAACAAGAAAAATTTTGGTTTTTTAAAGAGTGAAATATGATAACTATACAAAAAAATTAGGAAAACGGTTGACCCTGAAGGCATCTCTGCAACTTCCTGCCAATTCTATACCCAAACTCTCGAAATTGCACTTATGACGTTTCTAAGCTCTTCGAGGTAAAAAATATAATTTTTGTGTTATTTTCAGCTCAAAGAATTAGCTTTCGTATACTTTTGAACTCTGAGTTAAAAAGTCTGACAGAAGTTTGATAAAACACCATTTTTCCAATTTTCAAACCGCAATTCGAGGTAATTTCGAAAAAACACTTTTTTCAGTTTTCTTTCGTCAACAATAAATATCTTTTATTTCGAACAAATCAACCGATTTTGACTAGGCTGGCAGTGATCGTCGTGGTTTTTCGATATTGAGAGCTGATTAGTTTTTGGAATCAATTGGTACAGCCGTTTAAAAGTTATTTTAATAAAACCACTTTTGAAAAAAATTTTTTTTATATTTTTCTTGAGATTTCTCAAAATCTACTAGTTGGCATCTAAGTTGATGAGGTACAGAGGGTAGGAGCCGAATAAAATACGCTCCTGTGGACAAAACTCCCCTATAATGGGTTGGTCAAACTAACTGACCTAGCAAGACGATCGTTCCCTGCTGTAACTCACTGGGAGTATCCGGAACCCGCGTCGATTATTTCCGTCGATGCGGGCCACGGTTGATATGAACTTGCTCTGCCAAGGTATAAGTTGCAGCAGTGGATCAGGAGCTGGTCACTTCGTGCCTTGATCAGGAAGTACGCAGTGAGTGTTAGAAATCGGAATCTTCACTGCCCCGAGCGAGTCTAGTCCGTCCGTGTATTCCGGGACTGGCTAAGTGTCAACTAGGCCTCAGGGAACTGGGGTAGGAGTACTATCTCCGAGGGTACACCCGTTCCTAGTTATGACAACCTGCTCCACTCCATACGATGCGCTGGTAAATCAAAAAAGTATGAGTAATTTACAGGAAACAAACAAGAGTGAAAACGGGCTTCATGCCCAACAAGCAGCGATTGACGCAAGTGCTGAAATAAAGCGGTCGCAAGCGCTCGAACGCCTTGAAAAGCTGACCAGTGAGTTTAATGATTCCGTCCAATCAAAGGTCAAGATTTACAAGAAGATAAAGTCCAAGACGACTAGTGTAGCTAACGCCCTTTAAAGGTTTAAAAAACTGGACAAAGAATGGTGCTCATCATTGTAGCGCAATTTCCGTGCTACACCGGAGAAAACCTGTCAAGCTGTCGTCGTGACTGACGAAGCAATGGACACCAGAGCCGAAGGTGACGGTGAATCAGTCGCTGAAGACAGGCGTGAAACTTTCGGCAACCCTGGTAAGAGAAAAGAAAGAACCTCTCCAGACCCAACATTCAGCCAAGCAACAAAGAAGAAGGACCTGAAGAAAAGCCCTCTGCAAAGTGCAGCACTGCAAAGCGACGAACAGATGAAAGCGTCAGCTTGGAAACAAGTTCAATCTAAAAAAGAACAGAAAAGGCAAAGGAAAGAGCAGCTCCCAAAGCAACCGTCGA
>NC_058158.1:16771034-16930588 GCF_020080835.1 Cotesia glomerata | reverse complement strand
GAGCTTGTCATTCTGATCGGGAGGCTGCTTGGGGCGACACAGGCGCGTCGAATCTCTGCTTCCTCAGCTTAGCCAACCTAATAATTTTAAAACTCGGAATTTCAAATTTTAGAAAATTTTCTCATGTCACAATATATATATATAGCATATATATATATATATATATATATATATATATATATATATATATATATATATATATATATATATATATATATATATATATAATATATAAATTTATGAAAAATGATGTAGGTACTTAAATGAAAGGTATTAGTGAGTGTAACATCGGGATGAGCTTATATCTTCAAAGGTGTCAATAGTTCACAAGATACACCGTCATTTCTTGATTATGCAGCTTGAGTTAGAGCATTTTCGAGCCCAGCCTAAATACTTATTAATAAAAATCAACTATCGTTGAGAATGATATGAAACCTTGAAAAGGCCTAAATTCTGGATACAAAATTGTTCTTTTCTATTCATAATATAAATTATAGTATAAGAATCTTTCTATACTTTCTTAAGTATAGTTTCGATAATAATGTATAAACTATTCACACAAACTTATTGGAACTATTCCATTCTTTTATCGAAATAGTTCCTATATTATGATGGATAAAAATGAAAAATATTAATACGTTATCTAATTGTAAAATAGAATAATAAATTATAATTTCATTAAAGTAATTTGATCATCGAGTATTTTTTATTTGTATTTCCTATCACATCATTAAATTGAACCTTCTTATTTTTACTTTAAATTTATCTCAGTATTAAATACCGATTATTTTTATTTATGGGTAATTTCAAATACAATTAAATTTTTTATCCTTGCAAATAAACTTCAAATAAAAAATACAATTTAATTGTATTTTAAGTGTTCTCCATTAATAAATATATTAAATATTGTAATGTCAGAATTTTTTAATTACAAATTTTACAACTTTGGTTGGTGATTTGTTGGCTAGCATATATGCCGTGGTGATGGAGGTAACTAATTTCCTTATCTCATGGTGGAGATTCTTCTTGTTTTTGATAAAGTCGGCTAACTCTTCGATCTTGCTGCCAAGCCGCTCCATTGGTGACTGTTGACCGGTGACGGTCGGTCCAGAGTTAATTCTTCCTCGGAAGGTTTGCTTTGTGACAGGAGCAAAAGGTCCTCCACTTTTTGGAGGAACGTTGCTCAGCCGTTCGCCTCTATCTGGGCTGTTTTCGTACTCTCTGTAGCATTTCCAGACAGCAGAGCCATGGGGTCCACCCCGCTGTCGTAACGGTTGCTTGATAACGACGAGTTCAGGGCCGTTTGCACGCCTTCCCTCGCCGGCACTAAGGTATCCATCCTCTGTACTGTAAACGATGTTTGAGATTGTTCTGACATTTCCATATCGTTGTTTGTTAGGTTTGGTTCACCCCGAGTATTTTATTTTCTTGGTACCTGACATCACTACCGGGATTTCCCTTAAAAATATTGTTGTTGGTATTGTTCATTTGGCACTATCCGGAGAGCACGTGTAGGGTGTAAAAGCAGAACCTACAGACGCGAATAACTCTACCCTCCCCTTACTCTTCCCTATCTGGCATCTGGGGAGGCGCCCGATGCAGGGCCCAGCTGTATGTCTGTATGTATGTATGTATGTATGTATGTATGTATGTGTGTGTGTGTGTGTGTGTGTGTGTGTGTGTGTTGTTTTTTCGGAATTATTCTGAATTTTCTTGTTTTATGAATTCAAACTTGAAAATTTTTTATGAGGCTAAAAAAACTGTCGAATGCCACCAAGCGCGTGAAAATCGGTAGATTCATTACTGCGGTTACTGCAGTTTGAAAATTTGAAAAATAGTGATTTATCAAACTTCTATAAGACTTTTGAGCCCGAAGAGCTTAGAAGCATAGAAAAGCTATCCCTTCAAGCTCGGAGAGCTTAAAATAATACATAAATTGCATTTTTAAGGGAAATCCCGGTAATCATGTCAGGTACCGAGAAACTAAAATACTCGGGGTGAGCCAAACCTAGCAAATAACGATATGGAAATGTCAGAACAATCTCAAACATCGTTTACAGTACAGAGGATGGATACCTTAGTGCCGGCGAGGGACGGCGTGTAAGCGGGCCTGAACTCGTTATCAAGCGACCGATACAACAGCGGGGTGAACCCCATGGCTCTGCTGTCTGGAAATGCTACAGAAGCATGAAAACAGCACAGATGGGAGGAGAACGGACAGCTGAGCAACATTCCTCCAAAAAGTGGAGGACCTTTTGCTCCTGTCACAAAGCAAACCTTCCGAGGAAGAATTAACTCTGTACCGACCGTCACAGGCCAACAGTCACCAATGGAGAGGCTCGGCAGCAAAATTACAGAGTTAGCCGACTTCATAAAAACATTAAAAAAATGTTCCGAAAATGTCCTAAAATTGTCCAAAAAATGTCCTAAAGTTGTCCCAAAAATGTCCTAAAGTTGTCCCAAAAATGTCCTAAAGTTGTCCCAAAAATATCCTAAAGTTGTCCCAAAAATGTCCTAAAATTTTTCATCAATTAATTTTAGGTCAAATCTACAACTGTGCAAAAATAAATTTTTTTTTTTTTCAATTATTTGAAAAACGTTCAAAATTGTCCTAAAAATATTAAAAAAATGTCCTAAAGTTGTCCCAAAAATGTCCTAAAGTTGTCCCAAAAATGTCCTAAAATTTTTCATCTATTAATTTTAGGTCAAATCTACAACCGTGCAAAAATAAATTTTTTTTTTTTTTTCAATTATTTGAAAAACGTTCAAGATTGTCCTAAAAATATTAAAAAAATGTCCTAAAATTGTCCCAAAAATGTCCTAAAATTGCCCCAACAATGTCCTAAAAATGTCCAAAAAATGTTCAATACATGTTTCATCCATTAATTTCTAGACAAATCTACAGCTGTGCAAAAATAAATTATCTTCTTCAAAATCATTTAAAAACCGTTTAAAATTGTAGTAAAATTGTCATGAAATTGTGAAGTCTTCTGAAAATCTTCAAAAAAATACCTAAAATCGACGAAAAATTACTTAAACGCACTATTTTAAAATTTTTAATTTTTTTTAAGATGTCCCAAAATTGTCCCAAAAATGTCCCAAATTGTGTCACGTTGGGATGTCTCACGTTGAGGACATTTTTGGGACAATTTTTTTTTACACGGGAATTATTTATTAACATTTGAAGGTCTGGAAACGGTTTTAAATTGCTCATATTTTATTGAACAATTTAATAA
Organism: Cotesia glomerata; assembly: GCF_020080835.1. Lineage (NCBI taxonomy): Eukaryota > Metazoa > Arthropoda > Insecta > Hymenoptera > Braconidae > Cotesia > Cotesia glomerata. The sequence goes on along the minus strand of NC_058158.1, from coordinate 16,927,352 downwards.
TATAAAAACCGAAGGTAAAATTTTTACAAAAATTTCCATTGTCTTTTCACAAATTTGAGTCTAGCGTCGGTTAAATTTTACAACGTAGTTAATCCGTACTCAAGGTCAAAGCTACAAAGCACTAACGAATATTTGGCATCCATTTTAAGTACGCAATTACTTGTTAATTATATTTTACTGGATAAATTATTATGGACAGTTGAATTATTATTTGTTAATATTATTCATTACCAAATTATTATTTAATAACATTATATTAGTTATTGCGAATTTATTTATTGAGATTTTGACGCATATGAGACTGAGTTACCCGTAGATATTCTTTCAGTAATTCATTTTTGATATTGAGATAAATTAAAATAAAATAATTTACTTGGACCGGAAATTTCTACGTGGTTGATCTTTATATTGAACTTAAGTTCTCGAATTTATTTTTGATAATTTAATTTTATCATTTTTATAAAATTCTTTATAAATTCTTTACCAGCGTGGATATTAAGTCCGGGAATATTTAGTTAGATTTATATGTCGAATATTCTTAAGAATTTATTTTAATGTTGGATATTAAAATTATGAATTAAATTTTGTAGTAAATTTTTATAAATAAAGTCAAGTAAATTCTGTGTGTATGTGTGTGTGAAGCTGTGTGGGTAATGTGTGCGAAATTCGTACGGGTTATGTGAGTGAGCTGCAGGTAGTCTTGGTTTACGTTGCGTTCAATAGGCCGAGGCTTTTGTAGCCGGGTGTTGTTGATGAGCCCTCGTGCACTGCGTTATTTGTACAGGGTGTTTCGTCGGGTGGTTAGGTGTTAGTTTTTGGCTTTGGATAGCCGCCATTTAGGCGAGACGATCTCTGTTACACAGTGCATTCCTTGTGCAGTGTAATTTTTGGATCTAGTCAGCCGACAGTTAGGCTGTAGTTTTAAGTCAATTATAGTGCGAATGTATGAGTGATAAAACTTGTTAAATTTTGTTGTTAATAAATTGTGGCCATATATTGTTAATTAAGGATTTTATTTATTTCACAGCACCTTCCTCCACTCTCTCTACCTTAAGATAAGCTCTCAGTTCTGGTCAGGTTCCAGGAACCGTGATAATAATCCTGGTAGGACCCTTTTATTAATTTATGTGGTTGGTTTCATTTAGTTTATTGTTTATTCTTTTATTAAATTAAGGGGCCAAATGTACAGCTATCCCCGTGAAAAAATATTCTGATCAGGCTTGATATGAGCTAATAAGGCCATATAAAAATTTTTGATTTATTCATATCTGGCCTGATATGACCTGATATGTCCATATTCAATTTTTGATATGACCTGATATGGTCTGATATAAAAATTGGCCATATCAGGCCAGATCAAGCCTTATCAATTTGATATGTTTATATCAGACTTGATATAGCTGGATAAGCTCATATATAGTTTTATATTATTTCTTAATAGGTCCTGATATGGCCTGATATAACCTTATAAAGTTATATATACTTTGATAAACTTGAAAAAAAAAATGCCTGATCAAAGTTGATATGACTTGATAAGGCTTCATATAGTCGGATATACCCTTATCAGTACTAGGGTGCTTCAAAATTTAATCTCTAAAAGCAACCTTTCAAAATTGTAATTTTGAGTTCTGCTTTCAGCAGGAGTTAGGTTTGGGTATTTCTTGAGATATTTTGATGTGTCAGGATTTATTTTATGCTCACATAATTGTTTAACAGGAGTTTTGTTGAAGCAATTTTTCTGGAATTAAAAAATCCCAAAATTTGGCCAAACGAAACTCCTGTTAAAAAATTCTGTTAATATCAAATAAATTGTGACACACCAAAATATATCAGGAAATGCCCAAATACAGCTCCTGTTAAAAGTGAAGCTCAAAATTTCAATTTTAAAAGGTTGCTTTCGAAGATTAAATCTTGACGCACCCTAATCAGTACATAAGTAGTCTTATCTAGTTACATCTTAGTTATATACTCATATAAAAGCATACCAGAGTAAAAAAAGAGTCTGTTACTCCAATGATAAACAATCTTTCAATAAATAGTATTTTGCGAATGAAATAATAGGAACGTAAAAAAAATTTAATTTCACAAAAATTATTAGTTTTGTCAAGTTCATAAATTGTTAGCTGGGCCCTCTAGCAATATATAATTCCATATACTAAACAAAAATAATTCCATCGAAATTTGAGTTTTTAATTCTGATTCTACTTCTATTATTTTTTGAATTTTAAAGGAATTATAAATTCTAAAGCAACGAAGTACCTTAACAAAATCGTAGAATCATTTTTGCGATTTTATGTATGCATAGATAATTTTATAAATCTACATATAGATACCATTATTACGTATATATTGATGATTAATAATTAATAAATTAGATAAAAAATTTTGTTCACTACGAACCGATCATATATACCATTTGCATTATTTGTAGTTATAACAAACTCTGCCCTTCAAGTAAGTCTCTTAGGTAAACAGGTAGCGAATTAGTTTTTCAAGCGTCAGGTCCTCGGTTCGATTCTCACACATGCCGATTTTTTTTTCTATGGAACTAATTATTTATAATTATACCTAATTCTACATAATTATACATGGCCATTTTTCATATATAATCATATAATATAATTATATATAATTTTTTTTACTCGAGCGAGTATAGTCTGATATACTTATATCAAGGCATATATAGTCTGATATGGCCAATTTTCATATCAGGCTTGATATGGACGGTTTATATCAGGCCTGATACAGTCTGATCAGAAAATTTTTTCACGGGTCAAAACTGTAACAAGGTACTTTAGTCTTTCACAAAATAAATAACATGCTAACATTAAACACATTTTACACTTCAAAATGAAATAAATATTACCTACATTACATAGTTTAATTAAATGTTTTCGTGACAGCCTTTCTGTGAATTTTGTAAAAAATCCTGAGCAGTGTAAAATTTTCGATTCCAACTATCTTTGATGAGTATACTTAACCTCGTTTATACCTTTATTTATCTTTAATTTATTTACTCTTTTAATATATTATGTTAAAACATATTAATAATTTTTTGTAAAATAAAACTTATAAGATAAGGTATTTAATAGCGATTAAAATACTCAAATGACAATAAAATTAGAATATACACATTACAATCCTTTAAGCCCATCTTCTCTTTCCTACTTTTTTTGTATATTTTGGCTACATCATGTTAAGCTTTTATTAGATTTTGTCATTTCTTTACGATATTAATAAAATTTAGTTATAAATATACAAAGAAAGAATGCAAAAAATACATATAAAAATTTCTCAATAAAAAATTTTTTACTTTTGTTCTGACATTTAAACATAATAACACCAAGTTGATGAAACGAACGATAGAGGGCGACTAGCTACTTTTCATTAGAATTCTAAAACTTACACGTTTTAAATTTCATTTTTCTTTAGACTCTACTGTCCAGCTTGCTTGAACGGAAAATTTCGATTAAAAAATAATAGTTTAAAAAAACTTAAAAAACACGCTTTTCATAGAAAACCGAACTTAAAAAAACAGAAAATAAAATTAAATTAAGAACAGTTTAAAAAATTTCAATAAATAGAAATTAATAATAGTCTAAATAAGAAAAAAATGGATCTGATTGTAAATAAATAATAGTTTAAAAAAACTAAAAACACGCTTTTTATAGAAAACCAAACTAAAAAATAGAAAATAAATTTTAATAAATTTAAATTAAGAATAGTGTTAAAAATTTCAATAAATATAAATTAATGATAGTGTAAATAAAAAAATGTATTTTATTTAAAAAAAAGCGTGGGGTGCTTTTTAAGATATCAAAATGATAATCACTCTACTCATATCTGTCAATAAAATATTTATAACTATTGACACCATGCACCCCACGCTTTTTTTAAAATAAAATACATTTTTTTATTTACACTATTATTAATTTATATTTATTGAAATTTTTAACACTATTCTTAATTTAAATTTATTAAAATTTATTTTCTATTTTTTAGTTTGGTTTTCTATAAAAAGCGTGTTTTTAGTTTTTTTAAACTATTATTTATTTTTTACTTTTTAGTTTGATTTATTTATAAAAGCGTGATTTTTTAGTTTTTTTAAACTATTATTTGTTGATTATCAAAAATATTCAGGCGCGCGAATTACCCACGGAGAGTTACATACTGACAAACTGACATACAAGTGAAGCTAATATAAAGCGTGTAAAAAACCTACGGAGGAAAACACCTGGTTTCGAAATATAACTTCGGGATGGTCATCAGAGGATTCCGGGTTGATGTACGGGTTTATCTGTGCCATTCTTGATGAAAACCTACGGAGGAAAACACCTGGTTTCGAAGTATAACTTCGGGATGGTCATCAGAGGATTCCGGGTTGACGTACGGGTTTATCTGTGCCATTCCCGATGAAAACCTACGGAGGAAAACACCTGGTTTCGAGATATAACTTCGGGATGGTCATCAGAGGATTCCGGGTTGATGTACGGGTTTATCTGTGCCATTCCCGATGAAAACCTACGGAGGAAAACACCTGGTATCGAGATATAACTTCGGGATGGTCATCAGAGGATTCCGGGTTGATGTACGGGTTTATCTGTGCCATTTCCGATGAAAACCTACGGAAGAAAACACCTGGTTTCGAAATATAACTTCGGGATGGTCATCAGAGGATTCCGGGTTGATGTACGGGTTTATCTGTGCCATTCTTGATGAAAACCTACGGAGGAAAACACCTGGTTTCGAAGTATAACTTCGGGATGGTCATCAGAGGATTCCGGGTTGACGTACGGGTTTATCTGTGCCATTCCCGATGAAAACCTACGGAGGAAAACACCTGGTTTCGAGATATAACTTCGGGATGGTCATCAGAGGATTCCGGGTTGATGTACGGGTTTATCTGTGCCATTCCCGATGAAAACCTACGGAGGAAAACACCTGGTATCGAGATATAACTTCGGGATGGTCATCAGAGGATTCCGGGTTGATGTACGGGTTTATCTGTGCCATTCCCGATGAAAACCTACGGAGGAAAACACCTGGTTTCGAGATATAACTTCGGGATGGTCATCAGAGGATTCCGGGTTGATGTACGGGTTTATCTGTGCCATTCCCGATGAAAACCTACGGAAGAAAACACCTGGTTTCGAGATATAACTTCGGGATGGTCATCAGAGGATGACTAGGAAGGTCATCACCTGGGTTCTAGGTTGATAATAATCAAAATTTAAATAATATCATTATGGTAGTCTCTTCATGCGAAGGAGAGTTACATACTGACAAACTGACAAACTGACAAACTGACAAACTGACAAACTGACAAACTGACAAACTGACATACAAGTGAAGCTAATAAAAAGCGTGTAAAAAATCGTGGGGTACATAGTGTCAATAGTGATTAAGGTGATTTTTTTGAAAATTTTTTTTTACTTGACGTCTTAAAAGTTTCTTCAAGGTACGAAAAGATTTTTTCCACCTGAAAAAAATTTTTGATTCCAATTATAAGTTAGCCTCAAAGGGGTCTCCTTTCCCATGTAAATAACATGGAAAAAAATTGTTGTTTAAATAAACAATTATTTCTCGTGGAAAAAAAATAGTAAAATTTTTTTGACCAATGTTTCTTGAAGAAAATTAAATTCTCTACAAAATTGATTGAAAATAAAATTTTCATAACTTGAACGGTTTAAAAGTTATATGCCCTCAAAGTAGAAACAAGCATCTATGGATTTTAAATAAATGCACATAAAGAGATTTTTTTTTAATTTTCACTTTTTATCATTATTTTAAAATAAAAACAACAGTAATTATTATCCTTCTAACTAGTAAATTATTTTTTGTAGTTCAATCGTTATCTTAAAAAAAAAAAATTAGAAAAACGGTTGACCCTGAAGGCCATCCCTGCAACTTCCCGCTAATTCCATACTTAGGAGCTTAAAATTGCACCAATGACGTTTTTGAGCTCTTCGAGATTAAAAATACAATTTATGGGTTATTTTGAGCTCTCCAAGCTCAAAGAGATTGCTTTCCTATACTTTTGAGCTCTTCGAGCTCAAAAGTCTGATATAGATTTGATAAGACACTATTTTTAAAATTTTTAAACCGCAATAACTTTTGAATAAATAAACCGATTTTCACACGGTTGGCAGCATTCGACGCAGTTTTTCAAGGCTCACAAAGAAACTCAAATTTTGAATTGATCGCGCTAGGAATTTTGGAGTTATTCCGAAAAAACACTTTTTTCGGTTTTCTTTCGTTCATGATATCTCTCGAACGAATCAACCGATTTTGACCGGACTGGTGGCGATCGACGTGGTTTTTTGAGGTTAAGAGCTGATTGGTTTTTGGAATTGGAGCTTTGAGCCGTTTAAAAGTTATTCCAAAAAAACCACATTTGAAAAAAAATTTTTTATCAGTTTTTTGAAGATTTCTCAAAATCTATTGATCTGAATCGGTCCAAATAGTTTTCAAGATCTAAGTTTGGTCAAGGCCTTTCGAATGGCATCAACTGCGATGAAATCGGTGAAAGCCGTTCAAAAGTTATAAGCGGTTCACATACTTTCACACACACACACACACACACACACACACACACACACACACACACACACACACACACACACTCGGGGCAGAAGAGATACTGCTACCGGGCGCGTCTCCCCGAGCGGATGGGAGAACGCTCGCTGTCCTTGGATGACACTTAATCTCTTAGTTGATGAGGTACAGCGGGTAGGAGCCAAGCAAAATAACCAAACAAAATAAGCTCCCGTGGACAAAACTCCCCTTTTATGGGTTGGTCACACTAACTGACCTAGCAAGACGATTGGTTCCTGCTGTAACTCACTGGGAGTGTCCGGAACCTGTATCGTAGTTTCCGACGATGCAGGCCACGGCTGATGTGAGCTTGCTCTGCCGAGGTGAAAGTTGCAGCAGTGGATCAGGAGCCAGCCACTTCGGGCCTTGATCAGGAAGTACGCAGTGAGTGTTAGAGATCGGAATCTTCACCGCTCCGAGCGAGTCTAGTCCGTCCGTGTATTCCGGGACTGGCTAAGTGTCGGCTAGGCCTCAGGGAACTGGGGTAGGAGTACTATCTCCGAGGGTACACCCGTTCCTAGTTATGGCAACCCGCTCCACTCCGTACGATGCGCTGGTAAATCAAAAAAGTATGAGTACGTTACAGGAAACAAACATGAATAGAAACGGGCTTCATGCTCAACAAGCAGCGATTCAAGCAAGCGCTGACATGAAGAGAACGCAACAGCGTTGGAGCGCCTTGAGAAGCTGACCATTGAGCTGCAAGAGTTTGTCCAAACTAAGGTCAATATCCACAAGGAGATAAAGACCAAGACAACCGGTGTAGTCAATGCTCTTGGAAGATTCAAGAAACTGGACGAAGAATGGCGCTCATCATTACACCGCACCCCTTGTGCTACATCGGAGAGAAACAGTCAAGTGGTTGTTGAAGAAGCGATGGACACTGGAGCCGAAGGTGACGGAGAATCAGTCGCTGAAGAAGAAAGTGAAATTATCACAACGGCAGAGACTGAATCCTTTGACCAAGACGGCCGCATCCTGAGGAAGTTGAAAAGAAAAATTCGTTCTCCCGAAGGCGGAGCTTTTCATACTCCCAAGAAGCTGAAAGACGTTGGACCTGGTCATCCCATCAAGAAGCAGGAAGTGGTTAAGGATCTTCAACAAAACTCTTGTGAACAGAACAAGAAGCCAGGCTGGGAAAAGGTGCAGTCCAGAAAGGACAAGAAGAAGGAGCGCAAGAAACTGCTCCCAGAAAAACCTCTGGTGCCTCCACCGAAGCCGAACCAGAAGCCAAGAAGAACAGCAACGAGACCGGAGGCACTTATTATCCGTCCAGCGAACAAAGATAAGTATTCTGAAATACTTACACGGATCAAGGCGGACGTTCGCCCAGATCAGGTCCGCAACACAGTCGAGAAGATACGCAGGACCGCGACAAGGAACATTCTCATCACGCTGTCGAAAGGCAGTAGTGATAGAGGTAAAGACCTGCAGAAGACTATCGCGGGAATACTTAAGGAGGACGCAAATGTCATTAGTACAGGACCTGAAGAAGACCTGGAAATTCGCGATATTGACGATACTACAACTAAAGATGACATTCTAACAGCTTTACAAGAGGCAGCTGGAAACGATTGTGGTATAACAGTAGAGGCCATTAAAATTCGTAAGGTCTTACGTAGCAGAACACAAATTGCGTCGGTGACTCTGGCAGCAACGGTAGCGCAGAAAGTGGTAGGAGAACACGGTAAGATTAGGATCGGCTGGACCAATTGTCGTATTAGAACAGTACTAAGACCAGTCCGATGTTATAAATGCTGGCATTTTGGACACCGTGCGGTTCAGTGCACAAGTAAAGTCGACCGCTCCAAACTTTGCATTAAATGTGGAGAAGAGGGACACAAAATCGCCGAATGTAATAAGCCTGCTAAATGCGCACTGTGTGCGGATCAATCCGGTACAGAGAATAACGCCCATCATGCCGGCACAAGCAGATGCCCAGTATACCAAGAGGCACTCAAGAAGATAACTGATAAACGAAAATGAGAATACTGCAGCTAAACATCAACCACTGTGAAGCGGCACATGATTTGCTCATGCAGACAGTACGTGAACAGAAGCTTGACCTTGTGCTTATATCGGAACCGTATAAACACCTCGGCGGCCAACTATGGGAAACTGACTGCACCAAAAAAGCTGTCATATGGTCCTGTCGCAAGCTCCCCTTCCAGAGTGTCGTTAACAATGGCAGCGCCGGCTTTGTAGCAGCATCGGTAGATGGCATCCGCTTTTACAGCTGCTACACACCACCTAGCCTCACTATTGTTGAATTCATGGACTTTCTGGATCGACTGACGGAGGACGCGAAGCAGTACTACCCAGTGGCAATAGCTGGAGACTTCAACGCCTGGGCAGTGGAATGGGGCAGCAAACACACCAACGCTCGAGGTAAAGAACTACTGGAAGCTTTTTCTACGTTAGATGTAGTATTGTTAAACAGCGGCGATGCGCCGACGTACACCAAAGGAGACGCAAGTTCTATTGTGGATCTTACTTTTGTCAGCAGCAGCCTCATCAGAGGAAACTACGACTGGAAGGTGATGGAGATCTACACGGCCAGCGATCACAATGCGATTCTCTGGGAAGTATCAAAGGACCAGAATCCTAGAAGACCGGCTAAGAAACTTGACATCGTTGGGTGGAAGGTGAAATCCTTTGACCCAGGTGCTCTAGTAGCTGCCCTAAATAGTGAACCGCTTACTACTGGATCTGCAGAAGAAATGACCAAGGACTTGATGAAGAGAGTGACCCAGGCTTGCGACACCTGCATGCCTCGTAAACGGGGCATGAACCAAAGACCTTCGGTGCACTGGTGGAACGAACACATCAGCTTCCTACGGAAAGAGTGTCTCAAGAAAAGAAGAATATCTCAGCGTAGTTATCGGCGGCCTGACTCAGCGGAACTAGTCGCAGAATACAAGAAAGCTCGTCGAGACTTAAACAAAGCCATCAAGGATAGCAAGAAGAACTGCTGGAAAGAGCTAATCAACGAGGTGGACAAAGACTTGTGGGGCAGACCTTACAAGGTAGTCATGGCAAACTTGAAATACCAGCCAATGCCGTCTCCTACGTGTCCTCAACTCCTACAGAAGATCGTGACTGCACTGTTTCCACGACAGCGCGTTTTCAACTACCTGTTGACACAAGACGAACTGAATGATATCCCACCTGTGACGAAAGAAGAACTGATGGAAGCTTGTAACCGCGTCGGGAATAATAAAGCGCCGGGATTGGACGGAATCCCTAATATTGCCTTGAAAACATCTATTAAAGCAGCGCCAGCGTTATTCCTCGATGTCTACAACATCTGCTTGAAGGAAGGGATTTTTCCTCGGAAGTGGAAACAACAACGGCTGGTACTACTTCCTAAAGGAAAAAAGCCACCGGAAGAACCATCATCTTATCGTCCACTCTGCATGTTGGATACAGCCGGTAAGATACTCGAACGTATAATCCACCAAAGGATAGAAGCAGTTGTCGATCCACTATTAGCAGACAATCAGTACGGATTTCGAAAAGGACGATCAACCCTGGACGCAATCAACCTGATTGTCGGTATAGCCAAAGACGCAATCGCCGGTACCAGATGGAAGGGTGGAACGAAGAAATATTGTCTGGTGGCAACCCTAGACATCAAAAATGCCTTCAACTCCGCCAACTGGGATCGCATCATGCAAGCTCTTCAAGAGATGAACGTACCAGGATATCTACGAAGGATAGTCGCTAGCTACTTCACGAATAGAGTCCTTAGATATGACACGAAGAATGGTCCAAAGGAGTATGATGTTACTGGAGGCGTCCCGCAGGGTTCTGTTCTCGGTCCACTTCTCTGGAATATCATGTACAACGGATTGCTGAGACTGAAACTACCAAGAAATGTCAAACTGGTAGCGTACGCGGACGACGTAGCCGTAGTAATCGTCGCCAAGCATATTGATGAGATAAATCATATGTTCACGATCACCTTTGAGCGAATTAACCAGTGGATGGACACAGTAAACCTACAACTGGCTAAACAGAAGACCGAGGCTGTACTGATCACTAGCAGAAAAGTGGTGGAAACGATCAATTTAAACGTCGGAGACCAAGAAATCACATCCCAACCATTCATTCGATATCTGGGAGTGATGCTCGATTCCCGACTTAACTTCAAACAACAAGTTGAACACGTGACCGCCAAAGCATCAGCAGTAGTGGCTAACCTAGTACGATTGATGCCCATCATCGGTGGCCCGAAGCAGACAAGGAGGTTATTGCTATCATCAGTAGTTACATCGGTCCTCACGTATGGGATATCCATTTGGTCCGACGCACTTGAGACCCAAGAATCATGGAGGAAAGCATGTCCGGTTTACCGACTGAGCGCGCTAAGAGTAGCCAGCGCCTTCCGAACAATATCAGAGGAAGCAGTGTGCGTCATTTCTGGAACTCTGCCGCTTAGAGTCTTAGCTAAAGAAAGACGGGCCCTTTACCATCGAAAGAGGTCAATTACACTGAGCGCTGAAGAACTAAGAACAGAAGAACGGCAGCACAGCATCTCGCAATGGCAACTTGAGTGGGACGCCGCAGCAAAAGGAAGATGGACACACCGCCTCATACCAAAGATCGACGTTTGGCTGAGCCGAAACCATGGTGAAGTCAACTATTACCTAACGCAGATGTTGTCAGGACATGGGTGCTTTCGAGAGTATCTGCACCGCTTTAAGCACGACGATTCTCCGGAGTGCCCGTCTTGTCCAGGGGTTATTGAGGACGCAAGGCACGTTTTCTTTGTGTGTCCACGTTTCGATCCTCAGCGTGAGGAGTTAGAGAGGATCCTGAACTGGAGAATCCAACCAGAGACAATAGTAGATGCAATGTTGTCGAATCAAACTGCTTGGAACGCTACAAGCACTTTTGCCACAGAAGTGCTTACAGAGCTGCGTTCCATTGAAAGAAAAAGAGCAAATGACAGAAACTAGAAGGAAGGAAAAATAACACCTTAGCCACCAGAAGGAATAGCGGTAGCTGGATCCTCCCCTCACGAAGTAATGCCTGACACACACACACACACACACACACACACACACACACACACACACACACACACACACACACACACACACACACACAGACTGATGCTCGATGCCCGACTTAACTTTAAACAACAAGTTGAACACGTGACCACCAAAGCATCAGCAGTAGTAGCCAACCTAGTACGATTGATGCCCAACATCGGTGGCCCGAAGCAGACAAGGAGGTCATTGCTATCATCAGTAGTTACATCGGTCCTCACATATGGTATATCCATTTGGGCCGACGCACTTGAAATCCAAGAATCATGGAGGAAAGCATGTCCAGTTTACCGACTGAGCGCGCTAAGAGTAGCCAGCGCCTTTCGAACAATATCAGAGGAAGCAGTGTGTGTCATTTCCGGAATTTCGCCGCTCAGAGTCCTAGCTGAGGAAAGACGTAACCTTTACCAACGAAAGAGGACAACCGCACAAAGTGCCGAGGAACTCAAAGCTAAAGAACGGCAGAACAGCATCGCGCGATGGCAATCGCAGTGGGACGCCGCGACAACAGGGAGATGGACACACCGTCTCATACCAAGGATTGACGTTTGGCTTAACCGGAATCACGGCGAGGCCAACTACTATCTGACCCAGATGTTGTCAGGACACGGCTGTTTCCGGGAGTACCTTTATCGCTTTAAGCACGATAATTCCCGAGAGTGTCCGTCTTGCCCAAGAGTTGCTGAAAATGCGGAGCACGTTTTCTTTGAGTGCCCTCGTTTTAACCCACAGCGTGATGAGTTAGAGAAGATCCTGAACAAGAAAATCACACCAGAGTCAATAGTAGAAGAAATGCTGTCATCCGAAGCTGCATGGAACGCCACAAGCACGTTTACCACCGAAGTGCTTACAGAGCTGCGTTCCATTGAAAGAAAAAGGGCAAATGATAGAAACTAGAAGGAAGGAAAAATAACACCTTAGCCACCAGAAGGAATAGCAGTAGCTAGATCCTCCCCTCACGAAGTAATGCCTGACGGCGGTTTCCATGAGGGATTAGAGGAAAGAAGAAAAGGGGTTTTAGGGTTTAGTGGGTAGGGGCGTTAGCGTCGAGTTTTAGTATGTCGCTGCGTCGAGTCGCCACATATCCAGGCCGAACAGCTATGCCTGGAATCCGTAAGAAGGATTCCCCCCCCTAAGATAAAAAAAAAAAAAAACACACACACACACACACACATACACACACACACACACACACACACACCCACACACACACACACACACACACACACACATACATACAGACACCGTGACAACCTTGCGGGGATAGTCAGGGAAGCGTCCTGTGATCTTCAAACGTCGAGATCTGATAAAAACTCGATTTTTGCAAAACGGGGTGAAAACAATAACTTCCCGATTTTTGAAAATCTTCGATTTTCTTAGCGGGAAGTTAAGAATTTGGAAAACGGTTGACCCTAAAGGCCATCCCTGCAACTTCCCGCTAATTCCATACTTAGGCGCTTAAAATTTCACCAATGACGTTTTTAAGCTCTTCGAGCTTAAAAATAATATTTATGGGTTATTTTGAGCTCTCCGAGCTCAAAGAGATTGCTTTCCTATGCTTTTTAGCTCTTCGAGCTCAAAAGTCTGATAGAGATTTGATAAGACACTATTTTTTGAATTTTTAAACCGCAATAACTTTTGAATGAATAAACCGATTTTCACACGGTTGGCAGCATTCGACGCAGTTTTTCAAGGCTCACAAAGAAACTCAAATTTTGAATTGATCGCGCTAGGAATTTTGGAGTTATTCCGAAAAAACACTTTTTTCGGTTTTCTTTCGTTCATGATATCTCTCGAACAAATCAACCGATTTTGACCGGACTGGTGGCGATCGACGTGGTTTTTTGAGGTTAAGAGTTGATCGGTTTTTGGAATTGAACCTTTAAGCCGTTTAAAAGTTATTCCAAAAAAACCACATTTAAAAAAAATTTTTTTTTTAGTTTTTTGAAGATTTCTCAAAATCTATTAATCTGAATCGGTCTAAATAGTTTTCAAAATCTGAGTTTGGTTAAGCCCCTTCTGAATGGCACCAATCGCGATGGAATCGGTCAAGCCGTTCAAAAGTTATAAGCGGTTAACATACTTTCACACACACACACATACACACACACACACACACACACACACACACACACACACACACACACACACACACACACACATACACAGTCATCTGTAAAGGCCCAGAGGAACAGCTTGAAGTCTGGGACATTGACGACGAAACAACTAAAGACGATGTCCGGAAGGCCTTACAAGAGGCAGCTGGAAATGACTACGAAATACCTGAAGATGTCATTAAAATTCGTCCGGCCTACAGAGGTACTCAAACTGCTTCGGTACGATTGCCAGCAGCAATAGTGCAGAAGATACTTGGAAAGACAGGCAAAATAAGGATTGGCTGGGTGAATTGCCGTGTCACAGCAATTAAGACACCACTACGATGCTATAAGTGCTGGAACTTTGGGCACACTACTGCCCAATGTAAAAGCGAAGTCGACCGATCTGAGCTTTGCATCAAATGTGGGCAAACAGGTCATCAAGCTGCTCAATGCCCAAATAAAGTGAAATGTGCGTTATGTGCGGAAAAACCTGGCTCTCAGGACACTGCTCACCGGTCTGGTTCTGGCCGATGTCCAGTCTTCCAAGAAGAACTTCAGAAGCTGACAAATAAACGAACATGAGGATACTGCAGCTTAACATCAATCACTGCGAAGCTGCGCATGACCTGCTTATGCAGACAGTACGGGAATTAAAGCTCGACGTTGTGCTTTTATCGGAGCCATATAAACATTTAGCTGGACAACCTTGAGAGACGGATATCACTACGAAAGCTGTGATCTGGGCTTGTGGTAAGCTCCCTTTCCAGAGTGTAGCTACCAATGGCAGCGCTGGCTTTGTAGCAGCATCAGTAGATGGCATCCGTTTTTACAGCTGCTAAGCACCACCTAGCCTCTCAATTGCTGAGTTTACTGACTTCTTGGATCGACTGACCGAGGATGCGAAGCAACATCATCCAGTGGCGATAGCCGGGGATTTTAACGCCTGGGCAGTAGACTGGGGCAGTAAACAGACTAATGCACGAGGAGGAGAGCTGCTAGAAGCTCTTTCTACACTAGATGTTGTAACGGAGTGTTACAGTCCCTGTATTACCCATGTGTGGTTCCTGGCCTGCGCCAGTTAGTTTATCGACGGATCACAGGGCGCTCTGCTCCGAAGTACTCGCGCCTCTAGCTATAAGTAATAAATAAGTCCCCGAGGGGGAAGCGCCGGCGCTGAGAGAGAGAGAGTGAGGAAAACAGAGTGAAGAAAGAACTACAACGACAAGACCACGAAGATTCATTGTGACCGAACAGTCTCACTGGACGCATCGCAAATTTTCGTAAGAACGCAGAGCACAGGTCATTATTTTATTTCGCTCACCTTTGAGCGGAACGAAGCGATAAAAACTCAATTAATTTATTGCTTGCTAGGCCGCCTGCCAGCTTGCGTAAATTAATTCTAAATTTTAATAATTTCTAATGCTGATTTGCGGTTACAGGCTTGAGAAAATACCCAGAGCACGAGTGACGGTGACCAGAGTTTTGCCGCCAAGCAGATCGATCCGAGGAGGTATTTGCCGAGGGTTTATCCGAGGAAAAAGTTACACCACCCTGGACAAAAGGAGTCACAGCTCTTCGAGGGAGTGCACGAGTATTTAGAATATAAAAATTGTTTGTAATAAATTATTTGGCGCATTATTTAATATTTGTCATAATGGAAATTAAAACTAGAATCAGGAATTATCATTAGAATTAATAGAACTGTCAAGTTAGAGTAGAAAATAAAAATTGTAAAAATTCGTCCGAAAAAATTACACTAAAAACTTGCGACAGAGACGCAAGACCGAGCGAGAGCGTCAGCCATTTTGTCCCGCGCAAGAACGCTGAGTAGAGGACATTCAAGGTCGAAACAAAATTGTCTCCGTTCGTTTGAAATAAAATAAACTCAAGTAAAATGAAATATTAAGTTTTAAGCAACACATAATAAAATACAATAGAATAATCTTTTGCCAAATTTCACTTTTGCGTTGGAAAATAAATTTAGTAAAATTTACTGCTGATTACTGGATAAAATAAAATAGCTCGAAATAAAATAATTTGGATTAAATTAAATAATATAAAAAATTTAAGTTTACTCGATTATAGGAATTTATTTAATTTTGTTAAAATAAAGATTAAAATTTATTTAGTAATTTCTCGGACACAATGAATGGATTTAATCCTCGATGAATTGGAATATTAATTTGGATAATTATTGTTGTAGAAATTGAAGATACGGCAGTAATTTAGATAATAGGAATTTGTAATTCATAATTCGGAAAATGATGAATAAGAATTTTAGAAATATTAATTAGGAAAATAATATTCTGGAAATTAGATATAAATTGGAATTCAAGCGTTATTATTATTATTATTATTATTATTATTATTATTATTGGAATTGGAATAGAGTGTGTTTGTGTGTGAGTAAAGGGGCTATCCTGCTTCGGGGTAGTTCTCTTAGAGTAGCGTGAAGTTTGGGGGACAGCGTGCGCTGTGTGGACAACGTGTGCAGTTACGTCCGGGTCTAGCTCAGTGGCGTGAGAGTCCGTGAGACCGCGCGAACTAAGTGAGAGTAGCGTTAGAGGTCCAGGGAACGACGTAAAGTAGATAGAGTACCGTGAGAGTCCAGTAGGCATCGGGTACTGCAATCACGTGAGGGTCTAGCTGGACAGCGTGAAATATACCGTATGAGAGTGAGAGTGAGTGTGATTGTTATCCATGAAATTTTATATGTTGTTATCTTGGCCATTATTTCAACTAAAAAAATTAGGAAAACGGTTGACCCTAAAGGCCATCCCTGCAACTTCCCGCTAATTCCGTTAATACCTGGCCGCTTTTTCGAGCTCTTCGAGCTCAAAAGTACAATCTGTGTGTTGTTTTAAGCTCTCCGAGCTCAAAAAGATACCTTTTCTATGCTTTTGAGCTCTTTGAGCTCAAAAGCCTGATAGAAGTTTCATGGAACACTATTTTTTGAATGTTCATACCGCAATAACTTTTGAATGAATGAACCGATTTTTACGCGGTTGGCGGCATTCTACGTAGTTTTTTAAGCCTTATAAATAATTTCTAAGTTTCAATTGGTCAAACAAGAAATTTTGGAGTAACTCTGAAAAAACACTTTTTTCGGTTTTCTTTCGTTCACGATATCTCTCGAACGAATCAACCGATTTTGACCAGCTTGGTGGCAATCGACGTGGTTTTATGATGTTAAGAGCTGATTAGTTTTTGGAATCGATCGGTAGAGCTGTTTGAAAGTTATTCCAAAAAATGTCGAAGTTATGTTGAAAAAATCCTTATTTCCAAATATTTCGTCGAGGATATCTCTCGAACTAATCAACCGATTTCCACGTTTTTGGCGGCAATCGACGCGGTTTTTTAACCTCTGAAATTATTCTACATCATCAAAAACGATCCGAGAAGAAATGACGAAGTTATGTGAAAAAAACAGTTTTTTCGGTTTTTTTCGGTTTTATTTCGTTCACGCTATCTCTCGAACGAATCAACCGATTTTGACCGGATTAGCGCCGATCGGCGTGGTTTTTTGACGTTAAGAGCTGATTAGTTTTTGAAATTGATCGATCGAGCCGTTTGAAAGATATTCCAAAAAAACCACTTTCAAAAATGATTTTTTTCTAATTTTTTTTGAGATTTTTCAAAATTTCTCAAAATCTATCGGTCCGAATCGGTTCAAATTCACAGAAAATTTAAGTTTGGCGAAGCCCTTTTGAATGGCACCAACCGCGATGAAATCGGTTCAACCGTTCAAAAGTTATAAGTGATTCACATACTTACACACACACACACACACACACACACACACACACACACACACACACACACACATACAGACATAGTGACAACCTCGCGGGGATAGTCAGGGAAGCTTCCTGTGACCTTCAAACGTCGAGATATGATGAAAACTCGATTTTTGCAAAACGGGGTGAAAACAATAACTTCCCGATTTTTGAAAATCTGAGATTTTTAGCGGGAAGTTAAAAAGGAGTGGAAAATAAAGAATTTTGTTAAACGAATTTCTGTGTCTAAATTTTAGTTTCCTTTCAGCAATCTCTCACGACCCTGACCTAATACTCCATGTTCTGGTCCAGTTTCTGGATACTGAGTCCAAAAATCCAGTGGCGCCATTAAGAGTAAAAAGGGGCGACCAAGGGAAACAAAACATTTCGTTTCAATGTAGTCTTGCTCAACAGTGGTGACACGCCGACCTACACCAAAGGTGACGCAAGCTCGATTGTAGACGTCACTTTTGTCAGTACCAGCCTTGCTAAAGTAACACTAACTGGAAGGTACTGGACATCTACACTGCCAGTGACCATCATGCGATACTCTGAGAAACGTCAAACGACCAGAACCTCCGGGGGCCTATCAAGCAATTTAACACCGTCGGTTGAAAGGTGAAATCTCTTGACCCAGAAGTATTGCTAACAGCCCTCGATAGTAATCCGATAGAGACTGGATGTGCAGAAGAACATACTAATGCCCTGATGATGCGAGTAACACAAGCTTGTGATGCCAGTATGCCTCGCAAACGTGTTATGATTTCAAGACCTGCGGTACATTGGTGGAATGATCATATCAGCAACCTCCGTAAAGAGTTTCATCGAAAGAGAAGAATATCACAGCGTGGCTATCAACGACCTTACTCTGCAGTGCTGATCGCAGAGTACAAAAAAGCTCGTCGTGAACTTAATAAGGCCATAAAAGAGAGCAAAAGAAGATGCTGGAAAGAGCTCATATACGAGGTCGACAAAGACGTGTGGGGTCGGCCGTATAAGGTGGTCATGACGCACCTGAAGAAACAACAAATGCTGTCACCTACGTGTCCCCAACTCCTTCAGAAAATCGTCACTGCGCTGTTTCCACAGCAACACAGTCTCAATTATCAGTCAACGGAAGATGAACTGGACGACATTCCACCTGTCACTGAAGAAGAATTGTTGGAGGCCTGTAATCGGGTAGGAAATAATAAAGCGCCGGGATTGGACGGAATCCCTAATATAGCCTTGAAAACCATCATAAAGGCAGCACCAACATTATTTCTAGACGCTTACAACGCATGCCTCAAGGAGGGGACTTTTTCTCGTAAGTGGAAATAGCAACAGTTAGTACTTTCACTGAAAGGAAAGAAACCGCCAGAAGAACCGTCATCTTACCGACCACTCTGCATGCTAGATACGGCGGGTAAGATATTTGAGCGTATCATCCATCAGCGAATAGATGCAGTAGTTGACCCACTCTTGGCAGACAACCAGTATGGATTCCGGAAAGGACGATCAACCCTGGACGCGATCAACCTGGTTGTTAATACGGCCAAAGAGGCAATCGCAGGAACTAGATGGAAGGGTGGAACGAAGAAGTACTGCCTGGTGGCTGCCTTGGACATCAAAAATGCTTTCAATTCCGCTAATTGGGACTGCATCATGCAAGCTCTCGACGAGAAGAACGTGCCAACATATCTTCGCAGACTAGTGATTAGCTATTTTACAGATAGAGTGCTGAAATACGATACAAAGAATGGTCCGAAAGAGTATGATATAACCGGTGGTGTGCCACAGGCTCTGTTCTTGGTCCACTTCTGTGGAATATCATGTATGACGGGCTCCTGAGACTGAAGCTTCCAAGATGTGTCAAACTGGTAGCGTATGCGGATGATGTTGCCGCAGTGATCGTCGCCAAATACCTCGACGAGATTCAACATCTGTTTGACATCACTTTTGAGAAGATCAACCAGTGGATGGATACAGTGAACCTACAACTGGCCAAGCAGAAGACCGAAGCAGTGCTTATTACCAGCCGAAAAGAAGTTGAAACAATTAAGATAAATGTCGGTGACCGAGAAATCACATCACAACCTCATATACGATATCTGGGAGTGATGCTTGATGCCCGACTCAACTTCAAGCAGCAAGTGGAACACGTCTGTACGAAAGCGTCAGTAGTGAGAGCTAGTCTCGCACGATTGATGCCGAACGTCGGAGGCCCAAAGCAGAGCAGGAGGCTACTATTGTCATCAGTAGTCACATCTCTGCTCACCTACGGAATATCAATTTGGGCTGACGCACTAGAGGTGCAAGATTCATGGAAAAAAGCTGGACCAATATATCGTATGAGTGCCCTACGACTTGCAAGCGCCTTTCGAACAATATCAGAGAAAGCAATGTGTGTCATTTCCGGAACTTTGCCGCTCAGAGTCCTAGTTGAGGAAAGACGGAACCTTTACCAACGAAAGAGGACAACCACACAAAGTGTCGAGGAACTCAGAGCTGAAGAACGGCAGAACAGCATCGCACGATGGCAATCGTAGTGGGACGCCGCGACAACACCGAGATGGACACACCGTCTCATACCGAAGATCGACGTTTGGCTAAACCGAAGTCATGGCGAGGTCAATCACTATCTGACGCAGTTGTTGTCAGGACATGGATGTTTTCGGACGTATCTTTACCGCTCCAAGCATGATGATTCACCGGAGTGCCTGTCCTGCCCAGGAATCAATGAAGACGCGGAGCACGTTTTCTTTGAGTGCCCACGATTTTACCCACAGCGAGATGAGCTGGAGATGATCCTAAAGAAGAAAATCCAACCAGAGACAATAGTAGAAGCAATTTTGTCATCAAGAGCCTCCTGGAACGCAATCAGCACATTTGCAACAGAAGTCCTTATAGACTTGCGTTCTATCGAAAGAAGAAGAGCAAATGACAACAACTAGAAGAAAGGTAAAATAACACCTTAGCTACAAGAAGAAAGAGCAGTAGCTAGATCCTCCCCTCACGAAGTAATGCCTAACGGCGGTTTCCATGAGGGATTAGGGGAAAGAGGAAAAGGGGTCACATTAAAGCAAATTTTTTTTTTTTTTTTTTAAGGGAGTTGGGAAAGAACGGATAGGGGAAAGGGGGGGACCTACTCAGTGAGAATTTTTTTTTCCGTAATTGAAAAAATAATCACAGCCCAGACTGGGAATCGAACCCAGATCTCTCGGTTACACGCCAAGGGCTCTACCAGTTAAGCTATCCGAGACAAGTACTTAGGGTTTAGTGGGTAGGGGCGCTAGCGTCGAGTTTTAGTATGACACTGCGTCGAGTCGCCACATATCCAGGCCAAACAACTATGCCTAGAATCCGTAAAAAGGAATCCTCCCCCCTTAAAACAAAAAAAAAAAACACACACACACACACACACACACACACACATACATACAGACACCGTGACAACCTCGCGGAGATAGTCAGGGAAGATTCCTGTGATCTTCAAACGTCGAGATCTGATGAAAATTCGATTTTTGCAAAACGGGGTGAAAACAATAACTTCCCGATTTTCGAAAATCTTCGATTTTCTTAGTGGGAAGTTAAAAATTTTTAAATTTTTTTTCAGTTTCTCCACAAAATAAAAATAGTTATTTTCGATACATATGCGAAAAGGTAGGGATTCTGACGGCTTGAAGTGACGTCGCGAGTTTGAGGCCCATATCTATGTAGGAAAGTGCGGCGGGCCAAGGCCTGGCCCTACTATGCAAAACTCTAGGCCAGGCTTGTGAGTCAGAGTTGGCCCAGTTTTGGTTTAACTCTGGAATGATAACGATGGCCCAAGCCTGGTAACCAAAACTGGGCCATAGTTTTCATCTCTAGCCCATCCTGTTTGATAAAAAATGATGAAAAATTTTTTTTTAATTATTTCTTATTATTTTAATTTTGATGTAGAGCCAACGTAAGTTTAGACCGTTTAACTCTCAATTTAAACCTAACTTTCACTGATTACAGAAATGAAGTGAAAATCGCATGTGTTCTAACCGAGATTCGAACCGGAGCTGTGTGCTTGCGAAACCGATAACTAGCCCCCTTTTTTTTTTTTCTAAATAAGGTTTTATTTGCATTTTCACTTACAAAGTTTGAGAATTACATGGCAGCAAAGAACTTAATAAAATGCCAGTCTTAGTCTAATATTATATAATGTTGCTTGGCCTCTGTAGGGCCGCTCACAACCAACAAACTCTTAAAATATATTATACGTGAGTTAATTATAAGTATTAGAATAGTTCACTATAAGTGTCTGTAATTGTTTAGTATGTTAATATATGATGTATAAGAAAATTTTTTTTTTACCCTAAAGAAACTTTTAAGACGTAAAACAAAAAAAAAATTTTTTAAAAGTCACCCGTATAGATATAAATATTTTATTGATAAATATGATAAGAAAAATTATCATTTCGATGTCTTAAAAAGTGAGACCAGGGCCAGAGCACTCAAAAATAGTAAAAAATGAAAAAAAAAATCTGGAAAACGGTTGACCCTAAAGCCATCCCTGCAACTTCCTGCTAATTCCATAAATAAGCTCTTAAAATTGCACTTATGACGTCTTGGAGCTCTTCGAGCTTAAAAATATAATTTATGTTATTTTGAGCTCTCCGAGCTCATAAAGTAAGCTGTACTAAGTTTTTGAGCTCTTCGAGCTCAAAAGTCTGATAGGAGTTTCATAAAACAGTATTTTTGGAATTTTCAAACTGCAATAATTTCTGAATGAATGAATCGACTTTCATGCAGTTAGCAGAGTTCCATGCAGTATTTTAAAATCTATGATAAACTATTGCATACAAACCGATTAAACCAAAAATCTCACAGAAATTTCAAAAATTCACTTTTTTCGACAATGGTAATTCACGAACCAATCAACCGATTTTCACGTTCTGGGTAGCAACCGACGTGATTTTTTTTGGTTCTAATAATTATTCTATTTTATAAACAACGATCCAACAAGAAGTGTCGAAGTTATGTGAAAAAAAACACTTTTTCCGAAATTTTTTCGTTTTCGATAACTCTCGAACGAATCAATCGATTTTAACGGGACTCATCGCAATCGACAAGTTTACAGACCCTCACACACACACACACACACACACACACACACACACACTCGGGGCAGAAGAGATACTGCTACCGGGCACGTCTCCCCGAGCGGATGGGAGAACGCTCGCTGTCCTTGAATGACACTTAATCTCTTAGTTGATGAGGTACAGCGGATAGGAGCCAAGCAAAATAACCAAACAAAATAAGCTCCCGTGGACAAAACTCCCCTCTAATGGGTTGGTCACACTAACTGACCTAGCAAGACGATTGGTTCCTGCTGTAACTCACTGGGAGTGTCCGGAACCTGTGTGGTAGTTTCCGACGATGCAGGCCACGGCTGATGTGAGCTTGCTCTGCCGAGGTGAAAGTTGCAGCAGTGGATCAGGAGCCAGCCACTTCGGGCCTTGATCAGGAAGTACGCAGTGAGTGTTAGAGATCGGAATCTTCACCGCTTCGAGCGAGTCTAGTCCGTCCGTGTATTCCGGGACTGGCTAAGTGTCGCGTAGGCCTCAGGGAACTGGGGTAGGAGTACTATCTAAGAGGGTACACCCTTTCCTAGTTATGACAACCCGCTCCACTCCGTACGATGCGCTGGTAAATCAAAAAAGTATGAGTAACCCACAGGAAACAAACAAGAGTGGAAACGGGCTACATGCCCAACAAGCAGCGATTGACGCAAGCGCTGAAATATAGCATTTGCAAGCGCTCAAACGCCTTGAAAAGCTGATCAGTGAGCTGAATGATTTCGTCCAACCAAAGGTCAACATTCACAAAGAGATAAAATCCAAGATGACTGGTGTAACTAACGCCCTTCAAAGGTTTGAGAAGCTGGATGAGGAGTGGCGCTCATCAATGCGGCGCACTTCTCATGCTACACCGGAGAAAGCCTGTCAGGCTGTCGTCGTGACTGACGAAGCAATGGACACCGGAGCTGAAGGTGATGGTGAATCAGTCGCTGGAGACAAGGGTGAAACTGACACAAGGCCTGGAAAGAGAAAGGACCGAAACTCGCCAGAGCCAACCGATAAAGTCACAAAGAAGAAGGACTTGAAAAAAAGCCCCCCCCCCAAACGACTGGCAGGGCAGGTCGACGAACCTAAGAAGACGACTGACTGGGAAAAAGTACAGTCTAAGAAGGAGAAGAGAAGGCTAGCTAGAGAGCAACTCCCAAAGCAACCGCCGAAAGAGCCCCGGCTGGAACCTGAGCGGAAGAAACCGCGAAAATGGACCAGGCCTGACGCTCTGATCATCCGTCCGGTCGAGAAGGAGATGTACGCCGAAATATTGCGTCGTATAAAGCAGGCCGTCCCTGACGAACAGGTCCGCACAACCGTGGAAAAGATCCACAAAACCAAAACTGGGGACATGCTGATTACGCTCTCAAAGAAGAGTATCGACAAAGGCCAAGCCTTGCAAAAGACCATCATGGATATTCTTCAAAAAGAAGCCGAAGTAATCTGCAAAGGACCGCAGGAGACCATCGAGATCCGAGACATTGATGATGACACGACGAAGGAGCACATTCAGACTGCCCTGAAAACGGAAACCGGAGAAACTTGCGAAATACCACTAGAAGTTATCAAGATCCGTAAGGCCTACAGAGGTACGCAAACGGCTACAGTTACACTACCAGCAGCTGGAGCACAACAGCTACTGGAAGGAAGCGGCAAAATAAGGATTGGCTGGGTCAATTACCGAATAAGAGCAACTAGAAGACCAGTCAAATGCTTTAAATGCTGGCACTTCGGACATGTTGGGTCCCAATGTAAAAGCCAAGTAGACCGGTTTAAACTCTGCATCAGATGTGGACAAGAAGGGCACCGTATCTTTGACTGTAAAAATCCTGCCAAGTGTGCAATATGTGCTGAGCAGCAAGGAGCAAAGGACGTGGCTCACCATGCCGGCACCCACAGGTGCCCGGTATTTCAGGAGGCGCTCCAGAAGTTGACGAACAAACAACCATGAGGATACTACAGCTCAATCTCAACCATTGTGAGGCAGCGCATGACCTGCTCATGCAATCCGTGCGAGAATTAGAGCTTGACTTGGTACTAATAGCAGAGCCATATAAACACCTGAGTACCCAACCCTGGGAATCTGAGAGCACATCCAAAGCTGTCATTTGGTCACGTGGCAAGCTCCCTTTCCAAAATGCAGTCGACAACAGCAATGCCGGCTTTGTAGCAGTATCAGTAGAGGGCATTCGCTTCTATAGCTGCTACGCACCACCTAGCCTCTCCATTGTTGACTTCACTGATTTCTTGGATCGATTTACTGAAGATGCGAAGCAATACTATCCAGTAGCGATAGCTGGAGACTTCAACTCCTGGGCAGTTGACTGGGGCAGCAAACATACAAACGCACGAGGAAAAGCACTACTAGAGGCCTTTACTACACTAGATGTGGTTTTGCTCAACAGTGGTGATACGCCGACCTAGACCAAAGGTGACGCAAGCTCAATTGTAGACCTCACTTTTGTCAGTTATAGCCTTGCTAGAGGTGACTACAACTGGAAAGTGTTGGACATCTACACTTCCAGCGACCATCATGCGATATTCTGGGAAATATCAAACGACCAGAACCTCAAGAGACCAATCAAGCAGTCTAACATCGTTGGTTGGAAGGTGAAATCTTTTGACCCAGAAGCATTGCTAATAGCCCTCGATGGTGATCCGATCAACACTGGATGTGCAGAACAAGATACTAAAGACCTGATGAGGAGAGTAACACATGCTTGTAATGCCAGTATGCTTCGTAAACGTGGCATAAATTCGAGACCTTCGGTGCATTGGTGGAACGACCACATCAATGTCTTCCGTAAAGAGTGTCATAGAAAGAGAAGAATCTCTCAGCGCGGCTATCAACGGCTCAAATCAGTGGAGCTTATCGCAGAGTACAAAAAGGCGCGTCGTGAACTGAATAAAGCCATCAAAGAGAGCAAAAGAAGATGCTGGAAAGAGCTTATATACGAGGTGGATAAAGACGTGTGGGGAAGGCCTTATAAAGTGGTTATGACCCACCTGAAAAAACAATACATGCCATCACCTACGTGTCCTCAACTTCTTCAGAAAATCGTCACTGCACTGTTCCCACAGTAACGCAACTTCGATTACCAGTTGGCGCCAGGCGAACTGAACGACATTCCACCTGTCACTGAAAAAGAACTGCTGGAGGCCTGTAACCGTGTAGGGAATAATAAAGCGCCGGGATTGGACGAAATCCCTAATATAGCCTTGAAAACCATCATAAAGGCAGCTCCAACATTATTTCTCGACGCTTATAATGCATGCCTCAAGGAGGGGACTTCTCCTCGTAAGTGGAAACAGCAACGATTGGTACTGTTACCTAAAGGGAAGAAACCACCAGAAGAACCGTCATCTTACCGACCACTTTGCATGCTAGATACGGCGGGTAAAATATTTGAGCGCATAACTCACCAGAGAATTGAAGCAGTAGTCGACCCACTCCTGGCAGACAATCAGTATGGATTCCGGAAAGGACGATCAACTCTGGACGCAATCAAACAGGTTGTTGATTTGGCCAAGGAAGCAATCGCAGGAACCAGATGGAAAGGTGGAACGAAGAAGTATTGCCTGGTGGCGACACTAGACATCAGAAACTCCCTCAACTCCGCCAATTGGAAATGCATCATGCAGGCCCTCCAAGAGAAGAATGTACCAGAATACCTGCTTAAGATCGTAGCAAGCTACTTTGAAAACAGGGTCCTGAAGTATGACACGAAGAACGGTCCGAGGGAGTATGATATTACTGGAGGGGTATCACAAAGTTCAGTTCTAGGCCCGCTCCTGTGGAACATTATGTATGACGGTCTATTCAGACTAACTCTGCCAAGAAACGTCAAACTCGTAGCATATCCAGATGACGTAGCGGTAGTGATCGTTGCCAAACACCTTGACGAGATAAATCATATGTTCGATCTCACTTTTGAGCACGTTAACCGGTGGATGGACGCAGTGAACCTGCAACTGGCGCAACACAAGACTGAGGCAGTACTTATTACCAGCAGAAAAGTGGTAGAGACCATTAAGCTGAAAGTCGGCGAACAAGAAATCACATCACAACCTTATATCCGATATTTGGGAGTGATGCTTGATGCCCGATTCTTGATGCTTGATGCCCGACTCAACTTTAAGCAGCAAGTGGAACATGTCAGTGCCAAAGCGTCAGTAGTGAGGGCTAGTCTCGCACGACTGATGCCGAACGTCGGAGGCCCAAAACAGAGCAGGAGGCTATTATTGTCATCAGTAGTCACATCGGTGCTCACTTACGGAATATCCATTTGGGCCGACGCATTAAAGACGCAAGAATCATGGAGAAAGGCTGGACCAGTATATCGACTGAGTGCCCTACGAGTAGCTAGCGCCTTCCGCACAATATCAGAGGAAGCAGTGTGTGTTATTTCCGGTACTCTGCCTCTCAGAGTCCTAGCTGAGGAAAGAAGGAACCTATATCAACGAAAAAGGTCAACCACACTGAGCCCTGAAGAACTTAGAAGGGAAGAACGGCAACACAGTATCGCAAAATGGCAACAAGACTGGAATGCTTCAGAGAAAGGTCGGTGGACGTACCGTCTCATACCTCGGATTGATGTGTGGTTCAGCCGGAGTCACGGTGAGATCAACTATCATTTAACGCAGATGTTATCAGGACACGGATGTTACCGGAAGTATCTTCACCGCTTTAAGCACGATGATACCCTAGAGTGCCCGTCCTGTCCAGGGGTCAATGAAGATGCGGAGCATGTTTTCTTTGTGTGTCCACGTTTCAACCAACAGTGCGATGAGTTGGGGAAGATTCTGAAAAAGAGAACCCAACCAGAGTCAATAGTAGAAGCAATATTGTCGTTAGAAGCTGCCTGGAACGCCACAAGCACTTTTGCTACAAAAGTGCTTACCGAGTTGCGATCTACTGAGAGGAAAAGAGCGAAAGACAGAGTCTAGAAGGAAGAAGTAACATCTTAGCCACCAGAAGGAAGAGCGGCAGCTAATTCCTCCCCCCGCGAAGAAATGCCTTACGGCGGTAACATGGGGGATCAGAGGATAGAAGAGAAAGGAGTTTAGGGTTTAGTGGGTAGGGGCATTAGCGTCGAGTTTTAATATGACACTGCGTCGAGTCGCCACATATCCAGGCCAAACAGCTATGCCTAGAATCCGTAAAAAGGATTCCCCCTCCTAAAAAAAAAAAAAAAAAAAAACACACACACACACACACACACACGCGGAGGGTAGCGTTGTTCGCGTCCGTAGGTTCTGTTTTCACACCCTACACGTGCTCTCCGGGTAGTGCCAAATGAACAACACCAAACAATGGTATGGAAATGTCAGAAGATTTTCTAACATCGTTTACAGTACAGAGGATGGATACCTCAGTGCCGGCGAGGAAGGGCGTGCAAACGGGCCTAAACTCGTCGTTATCAAGCGACCGTTTGAACAGTAGAGTAGACCCCATGGCTCTGCTGTCTAGCAATGCTAGCAAGGTTACAGGGAGTACGAAATCAGCCCAGATGGCAGAGAACGGACAGCTGAGCAACATTCCTTCAAAAAGTGGAGGACCTTTTGCTCCTGCCACTAATCAAACCCACCGAGGAAGAATGAACTCTCTACCGACCGTCACCGGCCAACAGTCACCAATGGAGAGGCTCGGCAACAAGATTGATGAGTTAGCCGACTTCATAAAAAACAAAAAGAATCTCCACCATGAAATCAGAAAATTGGTTTCGTCTATTAGTACGGCATATAGGCTGGCTAACAAATCACCAACGAAGTCGGCGTCAACGACTCAAACATCTCCGAGTCTGAACAAAAAATCACAGCCACCTCTGACCACTAAGAAATTACCACAGCAAGGAGATGGCAACAAAAAGAGGCCGCTGTCCACGCCCAGCCCTTCCTCAGATATTGACAAGCCAGCACAGAAAAAGACAGCCCGGGATGATACCTGGACCAAAGTGACTCGGCAAAACAAGAAAAAGAAAGAACAGGAGCCAGTGACTCAAGCTGCTGCAGCCCAAAACCCGCCAAACAGCGGTGGCTCCAAGAAACAAAGGAGAAAGAAGACAAGAACTAAAGCTGTCCTAGTTCAACCAGCTGAAGGGCGAACATACGCCGATCTCCTGAAGGAAATCGTGGCCAAGGTAAGCCCTGTCGAGACGGGCGTAGACATAAAGTCTATTAAAAAGACGAAACACGGGGGCGTTCTCCTTGAAATGGCTCGAAAGACCGAAGACAGCAAGGCATTCACCGATGCAGTAAGGGCAGCCACTGCAAACATCGGCACAGTCAAGACGCTAACACCAACAGCGACGATTGAGATCCTCAACTTAGATGAAATCTCTACCGAGAGCGAAGTCCGTGAAGCACTCAAACGTGAATTCACTGACAACCTGGACGTCAAACGGGTAAATTTGACAAAACCCACACCACGAGGTAATCGGGCAGCCTTCTGCGAACTAGACGAGCCCAGTGCGATTAAGGCCCTTGACAAGGCCCGTATACGGATCGGTTTGGTGAACTATCGTATACGCCCAGTAGTAAAAGTAACACGTTGTTCTAAATGTCTTGGTTATGGACACCAAACACGTCAGTGTGCGGGACCAGACAGAAGCAGGTGCTGCTACAAATGTGGCGGAGAGAACCACAAGGCCGTAAACTGCACGGAGAAGTTGAAATGCTTCCTTTGTGCTTCGGACAAAGATGCCCAGGATAGTCTATGCCATATTTCTGGCACTGGAGCGTGTAAGGCGTTCAGCAAAGCACTTGCAGAAGCCACGAAAGGTCAGAAATGACACGCATACTACAAGGCAACCTGAATAGGTGCGCCTTGGCGCAAAACCTACTGTGCCAGCGTGTTTTCGAAGATAAAATTGACGTCTGCTTTATCTGCGAGCAATATCTAAACATCGAAAGTAAAATATGGTTCGCAGACGAAACGGGCACGGCAGCAATTTGGACTGTGAACACAAAGAACGTTACCGTCAACAACAGCGGAGGTGGAGCAGGTTTTGTCTGGATTCAAACCCCCACAACCTACTTCATGAGCGTCTATCTCTCACCTAACGAAGGGATTAGTGTGTTCCAACAAAAACTCGCAAATATAGAAGATGCGGTCACTAAGTTCGACGGCGAAGTTATCGTAGCCAGAGACTTCAACGCTAAATCGGCTGAGTGGGGCGCTGCTTTCTCCGACACCAGAGGAAACGAGGTCGCTGACGTCGTGGCTAGACTCGACCTCATAGTGCCGAACACCGGGAGCACCACGACCTTTAGAAGACCAGGGTACCAAGAATCCATCCTTGACATCTCATTAGCGACTCCAAGGACTGCCAACATGATTGAAGACTGGACAGTATCCAAAGAGTACAGTAGCAGTGATCACCAGTTTGTGACATTCAGCGTTGGATTGGTATTTACTCCGGTCTCACAAAGCGACGTTTCTAAGCGGAAGTGGAGTGCCAAAAGGCTTGATCCAGAGGCATTGCAAGCTTCACTCGCACGAAGCTGGTCTATCTTCCAGAACAACCCGACACCGGATACCTGCAGCCGGAAAAGGCAGTGCTAAACACGATGAAGGAAATTACTGCCGCATGTGACGCCTCTATGCCGCGGCTGAAAAACCAGAGCTTCCACAGACCAGCGTACTGGTGGTCAGCAGACATAGCAGAACTTCGAAAAATATGCCATCAGCTACGTCGCCGAGCAACGAGAGCTACGAAACGCTCCCCAAGCCAGGACTTGTATTCAAAAGAGTACAAGCAGGCCAAAAAGACGCTAAACCGAGCCATTAAAGCAAGTAAAGCGAAACTGTGGAGAGAGATCTGCAACGATCTCGACAATGACCTCTGGGGTAAAGCCTACCAAATTGTCGCCAAACGACTTGGAAAGGCTTCACCAGAGGCGCCGAAGTCTCCTGCCTTGATGGAGAGCATTGTAACGGAGCTTTTTCCCAAACACCCACTGCGGGAGAAGAAACACTATACTAAGAACAGCAAAGTAACACCCTTCACAACTAAGGAATTACAAGACGCGGCCAAGTCACTCAAAACAGGAAAGGCACCTGGACCTGATGGCATCCCAGCATCGGTGATCAAAACTGTAGCCCTGGAATACCCAGACATACTCCTGAACACCTTCAACGCATGCTTGGCAACTGGCACGTTTCCCGTGGTCTGGAAACGGCAGAGATTGGTTCTCTTAGACAAAGGTAAGGGAACCCCCATAACACCTTTGTCGTTTAGACCACTCTGTATGCTGGACATTGCTGGAAAACTGCTCGAGAAGCTCATACAACGGAGACTTCGCAACGACATAGACCGTGCTGGAGGTTTTGCCGCAAACCAACACGGCTTCCGGAAAGGACGTTCAACAGTCGGCGCGATCCAGAAAATCGTAGCGACAGCGAGAGAAGCATGGACTGGTAGCCTCAAAGCCCGCAAGGTGTGTCTTCTCCTCACGCTAGACATTAGAAATGCCTTTAACAGCGCAAATTGGAGAGATATTTTGGACGCCCTGGAGCACAGATTTGACGTGGAGCCGGAGAATCTGGCACTAGTCGACAACTACCTTGACGATAGAAGCTGATAGCAGAAACCACGGAAGGTCCACAAGAATACGCCATAACGGCTGGCGTGCCGCAAGGCTCAATAATGGGGCCCGATCTATGGAACGCGGACTACGACGAGCTTCTGGAAATCCCGTTGCCAAAGCAAGTGGAGCTAACGGGCTTTGAAGACGACGTCGCGGCCACGATAATAGTAGACAGCGTAGAGGAGGCCGAACTACTCGTTCGGGAAACCATTGATGCTGTCGAGACTTGGCTCGATAAACACCACCTGAAACTCGCAAAACACAAAACCGAGATGGTCGTTCTGACTCGCCAAAAATGGTTCCCAAAACCATTTGCTGTGGACATGGGAGAAATCACGCTAACGTCAACAAGGGCCCTGTGCTATCTGGGGGTAATGATAGACGAGAAACTATCTTTCCGCGAACACCTCAATAGTGCATGCCAGAAAGCCAGCAAGACGGTGTCTAGCCTAGCAAGAATTATGACGAATACTATGGGACCAAGAACCAAAAAGAGGAGAGTCCTTCTGGAAGCAGTCCATTCGGTACTGCTTTATGGAGCGGAAATAAGGGCAGATATATTAAAGCAGAAAACCTATCGGCGGAAAATAGCAGCAGTGCAGCGGCGAGGCGCTCTCAGAGTTGCCTGCGCCTACCGCACGGTTTCCGAAGCGGCTGTATTGGTCATTGCGGGAGCTGCGCCCATCGACCTATTAGCGTTCGAGAGAGCAAGACTCTACGACGCTAAAATCGGTGGCGAAAACATGAAGGAGGCAAGAACGAGAATAAAAACGGAAACGCAGCAAGAGTGGCAGGACCGATGGTCGTCGGGAGAGACAGGCAGATGGACAGCGCGACTGATCCCAAACATCAACATCTGGCTTTCTCGGAAGCACGGGGACACGGACTTCTTTCTGACCCAGCTACTAACGGGACATGGGCAGTTTAATGCCTATCTATTCAAGATGGGTTTGCACAGCACACCAACGTGCAAATACTGTCCAGACAAAATTGACAACGCCGAGCACACGTTTTTCGAGTGTGATCGATGGAAGGACGATGGAATCTGCACCGAAGAAACAATGGGCACCGCGCTCTCCCCTGAGAGCTTGGTAACCTGCATGATCAAAAAAGAAGAAAACTGGACAGCTGTAGTAGCCTACGCGCAGCGTCTCTTGAAAGAAAAAATCGCAGAAAAGGATTAGAAACCAGTAATAACAAGAAGTAGGTGTCGTGAGGCACAACATGGACTGGATTGAAGTAATGCTAACGCGGTCCTGATCCAGTCTTTCCTGTAACATCTATAGGGAAACGAGAGAGGAGGATGTTTAGTCGGTATTGTTGCAAAATAATATTGTCTTCTGAGTCCGACATACCCAGGCACCAACACCTAGTCCTGGCAACAACACCAAGTCCCGTGCAGCGAGACGGAAAAAGCAGTGCTAAACACGATGAAGAAGATTGCTGCCGCATGTGACGCTTCTATGCCACGACTAAAAAAAACGGAGTTTCCACAGGCCGGCGTACTGGTGGTCACCAGACATAGTAAAACTCCGGAAAAAATGCCACAAACTACGTCAGCTAGCAACGAGAGTTGCGGAACTCTCCCCCAATCAAGAACTACTTTCGAGCGAGTATAAGCAGGCCAAAAAGAACCTTGCAAATAAATAATAATTAAAATGTCAATAAATAAAATTAATAATAATGTTGCGAGTAAAGTTGCTTTTCTAGCAATTTTTATAAGTAGTTTGCAAATAAATAATTAATTAATTAGTTAATTAATAAAATTAATAATGATTATTGCAAGTAAAGTTGCTTTTCGAATAAATTTCTTAAGTATTTTGAAAATACAAAAAATTAAATAATTCTTCAGTTCGTTAATGAAAACAATAACAATAATAATTGCTATTAAAATTTTTTTTCTAGATATTTTCATAAGTAGTTCGCAAACTAATAATAATAAATGTGTTAATAAATAAAAATAAAAATTCTTATTGCACGTAAAATTGATTTTCTAACAACTTTTATTAGTATTTTGCAAATCAATATTCAAGTAATTGATTAGTTTGCTATTAAAAATAACAATAATCAGAAAATTGTAATTATAATTGTTTTTTTAGTAATTTTTATTAGTATTTTGAAAATTACTAATACTTAATGTGTTAATCAATAAAAAGAATAATAATTATTGCAAGTAAAGTTGCTCTTTGAGCAATTTTCATGGGTATTGCGCAAATAAATGATTGATGAGTCAATAAGTTCGATAATAAAAATATTAACAACAATAATTAAAGTTAAAATTGCTTTTTTAGCAATAATTTATTAGTAATAAACTAATGTGTTAATCAATAAAATTAACAATAATTATTGCGAGTTAAGTTGCTTTTCTAACAATTGTATAAGTATTTTGCAAGTTAATAATTGAATAATTAATTAGTTCGCTAATAAAAATAACAATAATCGCAAAATTGCAAATAAATTCGTTTTTTTAGTAATTTTTATAAGTATTTTACAAATTACTAATAATTAATGTGTTAATTAATTAAAATAATCAAAATTTTTGCGAGTAAAGTTGCTTTTCGAGCTGTTTTTATAAGTATTTCGCGAATAAATAATCAATTAGTTAATAAGTTCGATAATAAAAACAATAATAATAATAATTGCAATTAAAATTGCATTTCTCGCAATTTTTTATCTTGAGCCGATAATTAAGGACCATCGAAAGAGAATGATTAATAATTAATATTTGGCTTTTATTTATTTGTTAATTACTTTGAATCTTTAAATTTGGAGCGAGGAAATATTTGGATAGATATTTGCGAAAAGGGATTATTTTTCATTAAAAAAAAATTTAAACATTACTTTTATCTCATCAAGTAATATTATTATTATGTTTCGTATTGTTGAATAAATGAAGTCCGTTGCTTTCGACGTCTTCGTTACTCGTAAGTAATTTATAAACTCTCTCGTTTTATTTAAATATCCTGTATTTCTCGGAATTTTGCAAACGTTTGTTTAGCCCTTACCTTCTTTTTTTAGTTCGCTTAGATTGCAATTGTTTTTTTCGTGTATCTCTGCAATTTGTTTATTACTGTTAGTTTCTTCTGTGATCAGTTAGTGACAGTTTATTAAAAATGCCAGTTTACACCGCTGCCGAGTACGTGGAGATGATAATTTTGTATGGCGAGTGTGGTCGAAACGCCGAGGCAACATCAAGGCAGTATCGTGAGATGTTCCCTAACCGAGAACATCATCTCAGCCACAACGTCATTTTGCGCGCTATCAATCGATTGCGTGATACCGGTAACGTTTTACCTGCGAACGTGGAACGAATTGGCCGTCCCCGTGATGTACGGAACGTTCAGAACGAGGAGCTTGTTCTCGACGAGGTTCGAGCGAACCCTGGGACCAGTACCCGCAAACTCGAACGACGTCTTCACATCTCCTAAACGACGATCAACAGGATCACCCGTGGTGAAAACCTCCATCCCTACCACAAGCGGAAAGTCCAGAGACTGGAACCTGGTGATTATGCATTAAGGTTAACTTTTTGCAATTTAATCATCCGATGAGACGAAAAGAACCCGGATTCCCTCCGCAGCGTATTGTGGACTGATGAATCCTTGTTCAAACGGGAAGGATGTTTCAATCAGCATAATACGCACTATTACGCGGAGGAAAATCCGCGGGAAACTGTCAATCGAAATTTCCAAAATAAGTGGAAAATGAACATGTGGGGTGGCATCATTGGTGATCAAGTGCTGCTGTATCATCTACTGGAGAACATGGACGTAAGTTAAAAACTTTTAAGAAATATTTTATTAAAGGGGGAACACGACTTTGACGATCGAAAAAAAAAAAGGTGATTTTCGGAAATTTTTTTGACAGGGAAAATAAAGGAATTAGGGAATCAAATGTTTTTAATTTAATTAAGGGTACATTAATAATTATGACCCTACATTTTTATCGAAAAATATTTAATTATTACAAAGTTATTAACGATCTCGTAGAGCACTAGAAAAAATTTTCCCCTTCATGGTCGGTTCGATAACTCAAAAACGGATCATCTGAAAATAAAAACCCAAATTTCTTTTTAATCAGTGAGGATGTAGTTATCGTCGCACGTACAGAATTGTGAAAATTTTAATTTTTCAAAAAATGGCGACTGATTAAAAATTTTCTCACTATTCTTACTGTTTTTTTTGTTTTAATCCGGCTAAAAAAATCTTTAAAATACAAATTTTTAAAATTCTGTACGTGCGACGATAACTACATCCTTACTGATTGAAAAGCAATTTGCGTTTTTATTTTCAGATGATCCGTTTTTGAGTTATCGAACCGACCATAAAGGGAGAAATTTTTTCTAGTGCTCTACGAGATTGTTAATAACTTTGTAATAATTAAATATTTTTTAATTAAAATTTAGGGTAATAATCTTTAATGTATCCTTAATCAAATAAAAAAAATCCGATCTCTAAATTCCTGTATTTTCCCTGTCAAAAAAATTCCCGAAAATCACCTCTTTTTCTCGATTATCACAGTGGTGTTCCCCCTAAACTATCTCATAGAGCACTAAAAAAAATTTCCCCCTCCATTGTCTGTTCAATAACTCAAAAACGGATCATCTGAAAATAAAAACCCCAATCGCTTTTTAATCAGTTAGGATACAGTTATTGTCGCACTTACGGAATTTAACAAATTTTTATTTTTAAGATTTTTTTAGCCGGGTTAAAACAAAAAAAGAAAAAACAGTAAGAATCGTGAGAAAATTTTCATTCAGTCGCCATTCGTTAAAAAATTAAAATTTTTAAAATTCCGTACGTGTGACGATAACTATATCCTAACTGATTAAAATGCAATCTGAGTTTTTATTTTCAGATGATCCTTTTTTGAGTTATCGAACCGACCATGGAGGGAAAAATTTTTCTAGTGCTCTACGAGATTATTAATAACTTTGTAATAATTAAATATTTTTCAATAAAAATTTAGGGTATTAATCTTTAATGTACCCTTAATAAAATAAAGGAAATCCGATCCCTAAGTTCCTTTTACTTTCTCTGCCAAAAAAATTCCCGAAAATTGCCTCTTTTTTTCGATCGTCACAGTGGTGTTGCCCCTTAATTAATGAAACGACACAATTGACCAAATTTATATTTAATAGGGTGGCCAATATCTTTTATTTCTCCGCGAAACATTGCCGGTGCCGCTACAAAGACAAGCACTGGAGCAGCCGCAGTGGTTCCAGCATGGTGGAGCGCCAACCCATTCTACTCTTGCCGTCAGGGACTTCCTTAATGGACAGTTCCATGACCGCTGGTTTGGCAGGAATGGTCCACTGAGATAGCCTCCAAGATCACCGGACTTGACACCGCTGGATTTCTTCTTGTGGGGTCATTTCAAAGCGGAAGTGTACGTCGACGAGCCTGCTGACCAGATGGAAACAATGGCGCGGATTATGGCAACGCAAACGACGGTGTCTGCAGAAATGTTGGCTGAGACAAGAAGAAACTTGATTGAACGTTGCCATCTCTGTATTCAACAAAACGGCGGACATTTTGAGCATCTGCTCGAATAATTGTTGATATTTTTAGTTTTATTCGTTAACTAATTAATTATTTTATTATTAATTTGCAAGATACTTATGAAAATTGCTAGAAAAACAATATTACTTGCAATAATTATTATTAACTTTATTTATTGACACCTTAATTATTATTTATTTACAAAGTACATATAAAATTGCTAAAGAAGCAACTTTACTTGCAATAATTATTACTAATTTCATTGATTAACACATTAATTTATTATTTATTTGCAGACTGCTTATAAAATTTCTAAAAAAGCAATTTTAATTGCAATTCTTATTGTTAGTGTTTTCATTAGCGATCTAATTAATTATTTTATTAAAAATTTTTAAAATACTTACGAAATTCGCTACAAGAAAATTTTTATTATTATTATTATTATTATTATTATTATTATTATTATTATTATTATTATTGTTATTAGCGAATTAAAAAATTATTTAACTATTGACTTTCAAAATACCAATAAAAATTGTTAGAAAACCAATTTTGCTTGTAACAATTATTATAACTTTAATTAATTAACACATTAATTATTAGTAATTTACAAAATACTTATAAAAATTACTAAAAAAATAATTACAATTACAATTTTGCGATTTTTGTTATTTTTATAAGCGAACTAATTAATTATTTAAATATGAGTTTACAAAATACTAATAAAAACTGTTAAAGAAGCAATTTTACTTGCAATAATTATTTTTATTTTTATTTATTAACACATTAATTATTATTTTTCCGCAAACTACTTATAAAAATTGCTAGAAAAGCAACTTCACTCGCAATATTATTCTTAATTTTATTTATTGACATTTTAATTATTATTAATTTGCAAACTACTTACAAAAATTGCTAAAAAAGCAATTTTAATTGCAAATATTATGATTATCGTTCTTATTAGTGAACTTATTAATTATTTGATTATTAAATATGAAAATACTTATAAAATTAGTAAGAAGTAATTTTGATAAGAATCATTAGTCTTATTGTTTTCATTAGCGATCTAATTAAATATTTGATTAATAATTTTTAAAATACTAACGAAAATGGCTACAAGAGAAATTTAACTTGAAATTATTATTATTATTATTGTTACGAACAAATTAATAAATTATTCGATTATTGATATTTTTATTTTTATTTATCAACACATTAATTATTATGAGTTTGCGAACTACGTATGAAAACATCTAAAAAAAAAATTTCAATAGCAATTATTATTGTTATTGTTTTTATTAACGAACTAAATAATTATTTAATATTGTGTATTTTCGAAATACTTAAGAAATTTAATCAGAAAGCAACTTTACTTGTAATAATTATTATTAATTTCATGAATTAACACATTAATGAATTATTAATTTGCAAACTACTTATAAAAATTGCGAGAAAAGCAAGCATACTTGCAATAGTTATCTTTATTCTCATTAATTAACACATTAATGATTTTTTGTCCGCAAACTACTCATAGAAATTGCTAAAAAGCAACATTACTCGCAGTAATTATTATTAATTTTATTTATTGACACTTAAATTATTATTTATTTGCAAGCTACGTATAAAAATGACTAAAATAGCTATTTTAATTACAATTATCATTATTATTGTTTTCATTGACAAACTAATTAATTGTTTAATTATTAATTTTCAAAATACTTATAAAAATTGCTAAAATAGCAATATTACTTGCAATAATTATTTTTATTTTTATTAATTAACACATTCATTATTTTTTATTTGCAAACTACTTACAAAAATTGCTAGAAAAGCAACTTTACTTGCAATAATTATCATTAATTTTATTAGCGAGCTAATGAATTATTTAATTATCAATTGTCAAAATACTTATAAAATTGCTAGAAAAGCAATTTAAATTTTACAAATTAGTATCATGTTTTAAAATTGACACATAAATCATTATTTATTTGCAAAATACTTGTGAAAATTGCTAGAGAAGAAATTTTACATCTCATTACTATTATTTACACAAATAATAATTTATTATAATTTACGCATAAATAATTTGCAAACTACTTATAATAATTGTTGAAAAACCAATTTTAATTGCAATTACAATTATTGTTTTTATAATTAAATTAATAAATAATTGAAATATTAATTTTTAAAATACTTATGAAAACTGCTAGAAAAGCAATTTCAACTGTAAATATTATTATTATTATTATTATTATTATTATTATTATTATTTATAATAGCTAACTTATTCATTAAATTATTAGCATAATACTTATGGAAATTACTAAATTGAAAAGTTAAAATGCAATAATTATTATTATTATCATTGTCATTGTTATTATTTTTATCAATTAACCGATAATTATTGCACAATTGCGAGCAAAAGTACACAAAATAACTCTAACGAACACACACACACACACATACGATCATACATATCTGTAGTTATCAGCACTCGCAAAAAAATTACACCCACATACAAAAAATTACACCTACACACACAGGTGCATACACAGGCGCACATGCACACACACATATACACCCGTACACACACACGTACGTTTACACGCATCCATATATATATATATATATATATATATATATATATATATATATATATATATATATATATATATTAGGGTGTGCCAAAATATAACTTCCGTGGAGAACCTTTTAGAATTGGAAATTTGAGTTCCACTTTTAACAGCAGCTGTGCTTGGGCATTTCTTGAGATATTTCGGGGTGAGAGGATTTATTTGATTATTTATAGGATTTTTACCAAGAGATTTAATTAGGCACTTCCGGCCAAATTTTGAATTTTCACCGGAAACGCCCAAACTAAGCTCAAAATCGTTAGCGTTAAATTGATTCAAGCGTACATAAAATTTTGTGGCAGTAAAATTTTCTCAGATGCTGCTAACCACGTTTTATTCGTTGGAGTCATTCATAAGTTATGAGGAGTTTAAGCACACATACACACATACACACACACACACACACACACACACACACACACACACATTTACGCGCGCGCATGATGATAATCCCGGGTTTTTCAAGTGCGTTCGCTGGAGAAACCATCGAGCCAACACCGAAGTAACTATAGGCAAGACTTTCAATCCTGTAAGCCCAATTATCTACATGATATAGAGAGGAAAACACTCGAATGAAATAGCACCCTGCGCTGAGATTAGATGGGGTTCAAGTGAAATTGAACATGTTACCAAAGAAAGAGGGAGGGTCGAAAAATCGTCAAAATTGTCTCACGTAATTAATGGATGTCCCCTAAGCCCACTTTTCAAAATGTTACGATACCATTGAATTTCTTTGTACTATTATTTCCTTAGCAAAAATGAAAAATAGATTCAGTTATTTGTAGCTTTGAAATTGTTAAACCTAGTTGTAATTAGTATTTAGTATTGTATTTAGTCGTAAATAAATAACTGATAATTGAATAATTGGTCCAAATTATTTTACAATAACCTTTTGTGATTAGCGAACATCCGAGACTAGAAACATTGTAAGAGTTGAATATTTTTTTTCTCAGCAAATTGAACACAATTCAATCGCTTAGCATTAGGTTAATGTATTAACACTTGAATTTCATGAATCTTCCAATCTACTTACCATCTAAAGGAAGATAATATTTAATATCTCCACCATCAGTTCCTAACCCTAACGTCCGCTTTAAAGTGCTTGTCAAAATTAGTATCTGCTGAGTATCTGTGCGACAATAAACCACGAGCTTACTGAACGAGTTGTAAGTAATTTCTTGTTTTATTTCTATCCTTCCTTATTATATTCTTTATCTTTTTTCAACCACTTCTGATAGTCATCTCTTTGATTTGATTACTCAACAATTCCTAAACCAATGATATTCGTCAAGGTTTAATTGCTACTCGCGTAATAGAGGCATTCAGTTGTCCGACCGTACAAGCAAGCAGTCAATAATAATTTGCGATTCTCCTAGGACGTATCACACCTACAACGAGTTTACTTTACAAATACGACTCCATATAACAAAAACTCTATGTAATATAATCACACCGACTCTGTAAGTTATCAAATAAATACAAATACAATAATCACTGATAAACGAAGGTACTCGAAGATTTTGTTGACTTGCTGAGTGACAAGCTTGATGTTGAATGGACGCCGGTGAAACAAGGATTATTGGCTGAATTATATTTATGTAATGGTGACCGTACTTTCCAGCCTCCTGGTCTTCCTTCAAAGCTTACTGCACAGACCATTCATTAAGACCTGCCCTAGGTCTTCCAATTTCCAATGAGGCCAGATAACCATCCGCCCACTCAACCATCGCTTATATCATCCGGGTGTTGTTCGTACTTGTACGTGTAGCTCAAAACATCCAACTGGTTTACACCAAAACAGAGTCTTCGAAGCAAAAAAGAACAACCAGATAACTTTCACATATATTTTATTGCCTTCCTGACCGCCAAGTGCACTGGCTTACAAATCCGAGCACGACTTTGTAATTTATACTAAAACCTCCGGTTACATAATCTACATTTCTCTCAGTTGATGAACTATTTTCAGGCAATTTGCAATTCGTAGGTGTTGAATCATGAAGTTCCAAACGAATACCAATAAAACTCAGTATATTTATTCGTCAGACGATTTACTTGAACAAGTACGACGATGAGAAACTTATTAGTAGAGAATATAGAAATCTATCTAATGCATTTTTTCTTTTGATGAAATTGACAATAAAACTGCTTATATTATGTTTTAAGTAAGCGGATAGAATTTAATATCTCAAATGTAGCCAAACAGCACCATTTTTAGTCCCCTTTTGAATAACATACTTGACAAATAGTGCGTTTTTCGAGTGATGTTCATACTTCGGAAAAATTTCTTTCTCATTGTTTGTATATAAACTAAGTTGCCTACCAATAAGGCTTCATAAAAGTAGATCAATCTTTTTCAGGTCGTATCAAGAATTTTTGTTAATGGTATTTTTTTTTTTAAGCCGAATTGTAATTACCTTTGACTCAACAGTTGCATGCTCGTCAACTATGTTAATGAATCGCGATGTTGCTTGTATTGATTTCTTTCGACCGCAAACCAGTCTAACACGCAAGGGTAACTCACGTAAAATTGTAACGACTTCAGTGTGATTTGTTCCAAATAAGTGAACTCCATTCACCTGGAAAAAAAAATTCAGTAAAAAATTCAACAATCAATTTGACGTAAAATATAAAAACTGTTCATAATACTTTTTAACGCTAATGACTTGAATGTCGACAACGATGATTGAATAAGAAACGTTTCTTTTTAATGATTAAAAAGCCATTGGATAAATTACATCATAAAGAACTGAAAAATATGCTATCAGAAAAAATAGCAGTAAGAGATATTTCGACAGAAGAGATATATGTTTATCAGAATATAACACAATCGGTCTGAAGGTAGGTGTGTGGTCGAGAATTTTCGAAAAGTCGCAAAACATTTAATTTTATTTCTCAATGTCTTAGAGTATCAACAATCATCTCTTAAAATTCGATGAGGTAATTTGCAAAAGAAAAAAAGTTATAGTAGAGTAGCCAAAAAATCTTTAAGTGGGTTTTTCCCAAAATCTCTTTTTTTGAAACGTGGACAAACAATCTCGGTACCCTCTCAATTATTTCTTAATAAACTTTTCGAGATTTTTTATTAAGATGTTGTCACGAGGATTTCAAATGAAAATTCCCACGGCATCTTTCCCGGGCTCAGACGCAGCGCTAGCTCAGTATCAAGCAGAGTCCGCCACTTGACAGGCGCTTATTATTGTTATTATATGAATTTACATTTTTTTTTTGGTTTGTTCTATTATTTGCGACCTTTCTTTACATTATTTTAATAAAATATTATTTGTTTGATTATATTTTTTGCCAAATCAGCCCGATGCTGAGTTAAGGGGTTTCCAAATTTCACAGGAAATTATTTGTAAATAGAATTTTATAAATTTATATTTATAAAAATGCTTACCGTAAGATGGACGGTGTGGCTTAATGTATATAGAATAAGCGAAAGGAAATTTAGTATAGACTGGATAGCTCAAATGGTAGAGTAGCCAACATGTATTCGGAAGGTTCTGAGTTCGAATCCCAGTCCGAGCTATCTAATAATTTTTTCTCGCATATTCTATAAACTCACATTAAGATGATCCTCTCCACATTCCTTTCTCAATTCTTTCCTACTAATATCATGTTACGTGAATGTGGAACGCTTCACGTAATAATTACCGTAACTCCTATTCTTTCCCGCTTCACAGCATTATTTATATTTGTAAAAATACTTGCCGTAAGATGGACGGTGTGGCTTAATGTATATAATATAAGCGAAAGGAAATTTAGTATAGACCGGATAGCTCAAATGGTAGAGTAGCCGACATGTCGTCGGAAGATTCTGGGTTCGAATCCCAGTCCGAGCTATCTAATAATTTTTTCTCGCATATTCTATAAACTCACATTAAGATCATCCTCTCCAAATTCCTTTCTCAATCCTTTCCTACCAATATCCTGTTACGTGAATGTGGAACGCTTCACGTAATAATTACCGTAACTCCTATTCTTTCCCGCTTTACAGCATTTTTACAAATATAAATAATGCTGTGAAGCGGGAAAGAATAGGAGTTACGGTAATTATTACGTGAAGCGTTCCACATTCACGTAACAGGATATTGGTAGGAAATGATTGAGAAAGGAATGTGGAGAGGATCATCTTAATGTGAGTTTATATAATATGCGAGAAAAAAATTAATAGATAGCTCGGACTGGGATTCGAACCCAGAACCTTCCGAAGACATGTCGGCTACTCTACCATTTGAGCTATCCGGTCTATACTAAATTTCCTATCGCTTATTCTATATACATTAAGCCACACCGTTCATCTTACGGTAAGCATTTTTATAAATATAAATAATGCTGTGAAGCGGGAAAGAGTAGGAGTTACGGTAATTATTACGTGAAGCGTTCCACATTCACTTAACAGCATATTGGTAGGAAAGGATTGAGAAAGAAGCTATAAAAAGGAATAAAAAATTTAACATTTGGTCCCTCGAGCCATACCAGTCTGGTTCTGTATCAATTAAGTCTCGTCACTGCTGA
The DNA here is from genome assembly GCF_020080835.1 of Cotesia glomerata. Classification (NCBI taxonomy): domain Eukaryota; kingdom Metazoa; phylum Arthropoda; class Insecta; order Hymenoptera; family Braconidae; genus Cotesia; species Cotesia glomerata. The sequence continues at coordinate 16,883,510 of NC_058158.1, read as the reverse complement.
TAGTAAAGTGTGAATGAAGTTAATATCCGCTAGGAAGAGTCGAGTGTCGGGAGCTTCGCTGAGCACATCGGGTGCTGCTCCTGGTGGTCCTTCGTACACTGGTACGCTGAACTTTCCGATTATTTGACCGAAAACTCGACTTCGGGCCTAAAATAACTTCGCTATCGAGTTTGACGCTCCAATCGCGTGTACTGTAAAGTTTTATTACTCGTTCTACGCATTGCGTCGCAGCCTGCAAGACCGCTCATGATTGCAGAAAATGTTGTCAACGTGACCACACTTTCATCCATTTCGACGCACCAGCAACACTATCTTTGCCGCAGCCACAAACTTCCGCACAAGATCCGCTATTCGCTCAAATATTACTCGCTACTGCTTTAGTCCAAGTCCTTCCGCATCGTGGCAATCCAATTATCGCAAGAGTTTAGATCGATCAAGGTTGAGAGCTCTCATTCATGCGACACGCGCTTTTCAAAAAGCTTGGACAACCGCTACAACGCTACAAGGTCATGCTCAAGAGCATTGGCAATGTCACGCTGGAAGTTCACTTGGTGTGAGCATTATCGAACTTCACTCACTGTGTACTTCCGCTTTTATACGAGTCAGCATGCATATTCTACCAATTGTGACAATAAACCTCCCATCGTTCTTGATCGCTGATCTGAAATTGCCGCATCTTGAAAACATCAAGCTCGTTGATACGCCGTATCTACAGCCGCGTCCTGTAGACATTATCCTAGGTGCATCAACAGCTGCACAGATCATCAACGCTGAGATAAGACGAAGACCACGCGAATCACCTATAGCGCAATCCACCACGCTTGGTTGGATAGTCTATGGAGCCATTACCGCTAAGCACGCTTCAACATCACACGCAGTATTATATACGTCATTGAACATATTATTACAAGACGCTATCGCGAAATTTTGGGAACAGAAAGAGGCTCCATCAGGTATATCGATGATCAACTCAGCTGAAGAAGACGAATGTGAAGTTTACTTTTGTTAAACGCATTATCGACTACCTGATGCACGTTATGTAGTGAGATTACCGCTTAAAGCCCCCGAGAATCAACTTGGCGACTCTACCAAGGCAGCTATGAAGACACTCCGCAGATTAATAACGCACCAGTTGCGTGATAAATTATATTCCGACGGGTATCGCTCCTTCGTGGCAGAATACATATAACTAGGCGACATAGTTCGTGTTCCGCTCAATGACCTGCCCGCCAACGCTTACTTCTTGCCTCACCATTGAGTACTAAAGCTTGACAGCACCACTACAAAACTCCGCACAGTGTTCAACGGTTTCTGTGCAACATCTACATAAATTTCGCTGAACGACATTCTCCATGCAGGACTTAAAACACAAGTCGACATCTTTGACGTTATATTGAGAATCCGCTGCGACGGGATTGAATTCACTACTGACATTACCAGGATGTTCAGGCAGATTGAGGTCGACTTGCTTGATTGGCCGCTTTAGTGCTGTAACGGTTTTTTTTCCGCTCAATCGGCCCTTTAAATTTATTTAATTAAACAATAAACTAAACAAAACTGAAATCTAAATTAATAAATAAAATGGCGCCACCAGAATTTTTAATAACGGTTCCTGGAACCGGAACCAGAGCTGAGCTTATCTTACAGGGAGAGAGAGTGGAGGAAGGTGATCTGAAATAAATAAATTTTTATTTAACAATGGATCCAAAAGTTTATTAACAAAATTAATTAACAAGTTGCGCACACTCACACTCACACTATAACCAACTTAAAACTACAGTATTAATTCTTCACTCAGAGATTCATCGATAAGTAGAGAACGAAATTTCTTAACTAACTAACGCCTTAACAATGCTGCTAGTCCTCTACCTGGCAAAACATCAACAAGCAGAAAACGTAATAGCTTAACTCACTAAACGACCTAACACTACAGCCTAACTAACGGCTGACCAGATTGAACCTAACACTACAGCCTAATTAATGGCTAACCAGATTAAACCTAACATTATAGCCTAACTAACGGCTAACCAGATTAACTTGACAAAACTAAACTTTTAACTATCAACAAGACACCTCGTACAAAAACATCAGTGCACGAGGGCTCATCAACAACTCCGAGCTACAGGAGCCTCAGCCTAGTGAACGCAACGTAAACTGAGACTGACTGTAGCTCACACACATACCCTGTAAATCTTCACACACATAACCCACACATCTCCACACACTCTGAATTTACTTTACATTATTTACAAAAATTAATTATTATCAATTTTAATACACAAAATTTATCATTTTAAATTCGAATTAAAATTTCTTCAGTCATAAGCCAGTAATTGAATTACAAAATTCTTTCCACGACTAACACTTTAATCTCCAAAAATCTAAACTAAAATTCGACGCATCAATAAAACGAATTCTTAGAAATCTCATCATATCATTTTAACTAAATATTCTTGGATTTGATATCCACGCTGATAAATACTTTTATAAATAATTTTAATAAAATAATAAATTTAATTATCAAAATAAATTCAGTAACTTAAGTTCAATATATAAAATAACCATGTGGAATTTTCCGATTAAATAAATAATTATTAAATAATTTATCTCAATTTAAAAATAAATTAACGAAAATTATCCACGGGTAAATCAGTCTTAATTACGTCGAAATCTCAGTAAATCAATTCTCAATAAATAATATAATGTTAAATAAATATTTCCTTGTAATAAATAATATTAATCAATAATAATTCAATTGTTCTGAATAAATTATCGAGTAAAAATAATCGCCAGGAATTAGTGCGCTCAAAATGGACGCCAATATTCGTGAATGCGTAGTAAAGTTTGACCTTGGGTACAAGTTAACTGCGTTGTACAATTCGACCGACGCTTGACTGATCCGTGAGAAGACAAAGAAATTTTCTCGAAGAATTTATTATACGGTTTTTATTTTATTAAATAAAATAAATGCAACTAAAACGATTTTTCAGATATTCAAAATTATTAACAATTAATCGAGTAAATTAATAAAATAAATTCTCACGACAAATTAACATCGCAAGGTCCTTGAGCAGTCTTCAGGTATAAATCCCCTTGAAGGACGCTTAACACCAACTAATGAATATAAATCAATTACAATCAAATAATTATTGAATTATTACAAATTAAATAATTATGAACAATTAATCAGAGGAGAAGTAAACTGAGTATAAACCCCGCGGGCCACTCCTAGCCCACAGAGTAATTATTGATACCTTTTTGAATATACGACGATCTAACTCACTACTGGAGATTGAAGTCCTAGATGTTATTGGTTTCTGTCGATAGGTAACTACTCCGGGGATCAGTCCCTCTTGATTTCTGTGGCACACTGTCTGGCGGTTACACTACTTCTCCCTGATGCCTTGCACGGCTCTCCTATATAAAAACCCCAAACTACCCCCCCCCTCCCACTCTCTCTTTAGGCCCGAAGATCGAGATGCACCAGTGCTGCATCGAATAGTTATCGATCTCTGGTGCCTTATCGATTCAGGGTAATTTTACCCTGTTACAGTGCATTCTCTGGATCGATGAGAATGACCTAGTCGACGCTTAATGCCTTGTAACAGGGTAAATTACCCTGAGTCGATAAATCATCAGATATCGATAATGTTTCGATACAGCATTGGCGCGTCTCGGTCTTCGGGCCCGTTATAGCAAGTAAGAGGGGGTAGCTATGGGGTTATAGTAGGTGAGCAGTGCATTGCAAAAGTCAGAAGTGATCTAGCTGCCGAATAAGTGACATGGAGAAGAAATTCAATTCTCGGAGGAAACCGACAACCACCAGAGGTTCAACAGGGAGTTCGATCGTTCATCGATAATTACTCAGGTATCTAAAAATTACTCCGTGGGCGGGAAGTGGACCACGGGTTTTATACTCGGTTCACTTCACCTTTTCTCTTTTTAATATTCTGATTAATTAATTATTATTTATTTAATTGGTAATAATTCAATAATTATTTAATTGCATTTAATTAATATTCGTTAGTCGGTGCTGCGTGGTCTTCACGGGGATTATTACCCGAACATCACTCAGAGACCTTGTAGTGTAAATTTCGTGAGAATTTAATTGTTTAAAACTAATTTACTCAATTATTTATTAACATTTTGAACATCTGAAAACAGTTTTAAATTGTAAATATTTTATTGAACGATTTAATAAAATAAAAACCAAAGGTAAAATTTTTTACAAAATATTTCCATTTGTCTTCTCACGAATTCTAGTCAAGCGTCGGTTAAATTTTACAACGTAGTTAATCCGTACCCGAGGTCAAAACGATAAACTACTAACGAATATTTGGCGTCCATTTTAAGTACGCAAATTTTTGTTGATTATTTTATTGGATATTTATTATGAACAATTGAATTATTATTTATTAACATTATATTATTTATTGCAAATTTATTTATTTATCTTTGGCGCAATTGAGACTGAGTTGCTCGTAGGAATTCTTTTGGGGACTCATCTTAGTTTTGCGATAATTAATCCATATTTATTCAATTGAACTGAAAATTCCTACGTGGTTGATTTATTAATTTGAACTTAAGTTCTGGAATTTGTTTTGATAATTTAATTTTATCATTTTAGATAAAATTGCTTGTAAATTTCTTACCTGCGCGGATATTAAATCCGGGAATGTTTAATTATATTATAATTAATAAATTTATGCATCAGATTTTTGTTCAGACTGGGAATTAAATTAATAGTCTTAGAAATATTTTGAAATTTAATTGCTAGCTGATAACTGAAATTTTTAAGTAGAGATTTAATGTAATATTTTTCTCGAATTGAATCTGTTATACATTTTTAATAAATAAAGTAAAGTAAATTCAGAGTGTGTGAGTGTGTACGGGTATTATGTGTGAGCTGCAGAGGCTTCTTGGCTTACGTTGCAGTCGCTAGGCTGTTGCTTCTGTAGCTGAGTGTTGTTGATGAGCCCTCGTGCACTGCGGTCTTTGTACGAGGTTTCTCGTTGATAGTTAAAAATTTAGTTCATATGTATGGTTAAGTTAGTCAAGCTTAGTTCTAGTTAGCCGTTAGTAGGCTATAGTTCTACGTTGATTATAGGGTGAGTGTGAGTGTGCGCAAACATGTAACATTTGTTGTTAATAGAAAATTTTGGCCATATTGTCAATTAAATATTTATTCATTTCACAGCACCTTTCTCCACTCTCTCTACCCTAGACGATAAGCTCTCTGTGCTCTGGACCGGTTCCAGGAACCGTGATAATAATCCTGGTGGCACCCTTTTATTAATTTATTTGTTGATTTCATTTAGTTTATTGTTTATTTATAATTAATTTTAAGAGGCCAACTGAGCAGCTAACAAAACTGTATCAGCCTCAAGACTGTCACCTACGGGACCGCTAGTGCGCCTTTCCATGCTGTATGTGTACTCATCCAGCTAGTCAAGGATGAAGGACACAGATTATCGCTCGCTATTGCTTCAATGTTGGAAACATGCTACGTAGATGACATCTACAGAGGAGCAGACAACAAGAAAGATGCTATCAAGTTCGCAATGCAAACAACAACACTATGCGCTGCCTCCTGCTTTCCTCTAGCTAAGTGGGCTAGCAATAGTCCAACGCTGCTCGCAAAAGTCGCTCTAACACATCCGCTAGACACTCCACTCAAAGAATTCAGTGATGCTCCAGTAAAAGTACTGGGCATGTACTGGAACTCGCATACTGACGCTCTCCAGTTTAAATATCCGTTACCAGAAGAAACGCCAAAGACCATAAGAGCTATTTTGTCAGAAATCGCTAAGATGTACGATCTGCTAGGACTCCTCACACGCATCGTCGTCAAGGCCAAGATCTTTATGCAAGATCTGTGGCTAGACCGAGTGTCATGGGACGAATAATTGTCGCCATTGCTCATTCACCAATGGACTGGATACCGCGAGGACCTTTGAATTATCGAGTCCATCCGCATTCCCCGCTGGAATAACATAGCGCCTGGAGCAACCCTAGAATTGCATGGATTCTTAGACGTATCTCAGAACGCTATGGCTGCCACTGTATACTTGAGAGTCACCGACGCTGATAGAAACACAAACGTTTCACTTCTATGTTCAAAGACGCAAATCGCACCGCTGAAAACCATGACCATTCCATGCTTGGCACTCTCCACTGTATGGTTGCTTACACAACTGATACTTCATGTAAAAGAAATTCAGTCGATAGAGAATGTCAGGATCAACCTCTGGACTGACTCCGCTGTGACTCTCACATCGATCAGAAGTCCAGCATGTCGCTGGAAAACATTCTTCCACAACCAAGTGAGAAAAAATTAAGAAAGCTTCGAGACGTCACCTGGAAATTCATTGCAGGAAAACAAAACCCCGCTGACTGTGCATCAAAAGGTATACCAACGCTAAAGCTGAAGCAGCGCTCTCTCTGGTGGCATAGACCGAAATGGCTTCATGAACCAGAAACCGTTTGGCCCACTCTGAAGCCTTCACCCGACAACGCTACGCATAAGAAAAAATGCCAAGGTCTGAAGCTGGTAATTTGTAAAGAAGAAACTGCCTGCTCCAACAGTTACTATTTTATTACACTCAGATTTTCCCATTACTACGGAGGCTGAGCATTTGGCATCGTGTCATCGATCGCTTCAAAAAAATTCCACAGTCTTCGCTGGCCTATCCGCTCACTCCATCAGACTTAGAGCACGCTAAGCTAACCTTGATAAAAGTCACTCAAGGACAGTTCTTTGCAAGAGAGATACGCACGCTTCGAGATAGTGATGGTCTGCCGAAAAACAACAGCCTCACCAAGCTGACCCCGTTCATCGACCATCAGAGCGTCCTGAGAGTTGATGGCCGCTTAAAAAATGCATTGCTGGAGCCAGAAGAAAAGCATCCAGCGATCTTACTACGACATTCACCGCTCACATCAATCCTGATCGATGATTTGCACTGCAGAACGCTACATGGGGGCGCTCAGCACGAGCTCGCAGATTTACCTAAAACTGTCTTGATCATCGGAGGTCGTGTTCCTGTCAGATCATTCATCTAACGCTGCGCCATCTGCACTAGACATCGTAGAAAGCGCGCTCAGCAGTTGATGGGTTAACTATCTGCCACACGAATGCAGCCAACAAGAGCATTCCTACATGCAGGAATCGACTACGCAGGACCCATCAAGCTAAAAACTTTTCACGAACGTGGTACTAATACGTACAAAGGCTGTCTTTGTCTGCATGTTCAGCTCCACTGTATATCTAGAGCTTGTCAAACTAGATGTACATCCCCGGGAAAAAAAGTTTAGATCTGCTCTGAATAAATCAGATCAAATTTATCAGATCTGCATTTTGGCCAGATCTGTCCGGATCAAATTTAACCTGATTAGATCGAATCTGATCTGTTCAGATCTGGTTCGATTAAAACAAAATCAATTTATGAAAAAGTTTATAAAATAAAAGTAATAGTAAAATAAATTGGATTTCTACTGGCAAATTAGAAATTATGTATTCTATTTCAATTGTAACGAGTGCTTATTCCGCTCAATAGGCGCCTTAAATTAAATTAATTGAAATAATAAAACTAACAAATGAATCTAAATTAATTAATAAAAGGGCGCAACCGGGATTTTTAATCGCGGTTCCCGGAACCGGAACCAGAGCTGAACTTATCTACAGGGAGAGAGAGTGGAGGAAGGTGATCTGGAATGAATAAATGTTTATTTAACAACGGAACCAAAAAATTTATTAATAACTAAATAGAATAACAACTTGTTCACTCACACGTACACTGACTCACTTAAGACTAACTTAACACTACGACTTATTACTACCGAGGATTCCGGGCTAAAACCGACGCCTCAACTTAACCTAAGTAGCCAGCAAAGCACCTCGTAAGGAGGCTATCGTATACGAGGGCGATGTGTAAATTTCTACGTACTAAACCCACGAACTCCACTAACTCAACTTAACCTAGGTAGCCAGCAAGGCACCTCGTACAGAGGCTATCGTATACGAGGGCGATGTGTAAATTCCTTATAACTAACAAAAATTCTTAATCCTACAGTACCCTCATAAGGAGCGCTTTACTGCAGTTTCTAGCTACGTCGCGCTATCCACCGGACCCTCACGCTCTATCAAAATTCTTAATCCTGACGGTACCCGCTTATGGAGCGTCTATACCGCAGCTTCTAACTAAGTCGCGCTGTCTACTGGACCCTCACGCTCTTAGACTGTACGAACTACTCTACTCGGCAGAACATCAACAAGTAGAGAATGTACACACTCACACACACATATCCCGCACGATCTTCACATACATAACCCGCTCACACACACACTGGCTTTACTTAACTTTTATTTTTGATTTATAAAAGTGAAACGGGGATCCACCGCTCTCTTGGTCGCCTCTTAATTTATTTAAGGCGCCACTGGATTTTTCCCACAGTATCCAGAAACTGGCCCAGAACATGGAGTGAACACTCAGGGTCGTAAGAGATTGTCAGGAAGGAAACAGAAATTATAACAAGAAATTCATTTTTACAATCCATTTTATTTAACCAACCCTTAATACACAATAAAACCCCTCACAAAATAATTAAATGAAGCTAATCCCGATGATATCCTCTTATGGAGCGTCCTATTACGGTTTCTATCATAGTATCTATTCCCGAACAGTACCCTCATATGGAGCGTCTATACCGCGGTTTCTATCTTATTACCATTGTACCCCAAATCCGGCGTCTATACAACGGCTTCTAAGTGCGCCCAGGAAGCAGAGGAGGATACCATGAATCCCTAGGCTACACTGCAATAATATTTTCTATTCCACACACACCCACAATATTTATTTAAAATACTTATGCCTATTGCCCCCCCCCCCGACCCGGGCTAATTTATTGCCGTAGTCTTAATAATACAACAATAAATATTTAATTACAAGAGGTCTTCGTATCTTGAATTAATAGATTAAAATCTAATGACAGAGGTCTTAATAATCTGCCAACAATGTTGGTTAAATCCGAGATTTACGAAATTTTATTCTTATTGAATTTACTTAATTTATTTTATAAGTTGTTGTGTTAAATTATTTTACTTTGGATAATTTATTTTACCAGAATTTGTCAATTATTTATTTAGTTGTTCTCCGAATATTTCTAATTTGTGTCCAGATTATTTTATTTAATTAAGAACTTAATTTGTTATCAACTAAAATTCATCAATTGATTTTATGTAATTAATTTTTACTAAACTGTTTTACTTGTCATTCAATAATCGAGTTTTATTTTCTCTACATTATTTTATTTTACGTTCTATTGTGTTGTACGAAAAACTTAGCATTTATTTTATTTTATTTTATTCGAGGATTATTTTCTGCCTAGCAACACAGTACGATTTTAGTCTCGACCTTGAGTGTCCTCTACCCAGCGCTTTACGCGGGACAAGATGGCTGACGCTCTCGCTCGGTCTTGCGTCTCTGTCGCAAGTTTTTGGTGTAATTTTTTTCTCTGACGAATTTTTACAAGTTTTATTTTCTACTTTTAATTAACAAATTTACACGAACAATTTTCTAGCAATTTTGACTGATTCTAAATTTATTGCAAATGATTTTATTTTAAACAATTAAATTTTATTATAAATTACTTTCCCGAATTTAATAAATTTTACTTCAAATGATTTTTACTAAAGTTCCTATTAAACATTTCACTGGTTTTATTTTAAGCAATTAATTAAATAAATCCGACCAACTCGATTATCAACGACATTTTGTTCTACATAGCACCGAAGTCATGAAATGACCAACAAAAATTATTCCTGGTAAAGTCAGTCCAAACTCTGCCTATGTAGTTAATTAACAATCCGAAATAATTCCTGGTTTTGTTAATTAACTATTTAGTAATTATTCCTGGCTTGCTTTTAACTTCATTTTTAATTTTATTCTGGACTTTTCTTAATTTCATTCTGAATTTTATTTTTAATAAATTCTTAATAACCTCCTAAAGAATATTCTAAACAATATTTTAAATAATACTTTAAATAATATCCCAAATAATATTCCAAGTAAATTCTAATAAATAAATTTCAATATAATAATTAAGTAAATTCTACGACATAATACTTAAACTAATAATTGTGACCGAACGTGAAATGGCGATGACCTTCAGCCGACTTCAATGCCTGGCTGATTCCGCATCACCAAGAGATTATTGAGACATTTTATTTGTACCTGGAGTTTTTCTTTACGACGCTAATGAACTCCCTCGAGGAGATACAACTTCTTGTCATCGTTGCTGGTACAAGTCCCTCCTTGGTGGATGAATCTACTTGGCGGCGAGACCCAGGTCACCGTCACTCGTTCCTCGAATACTTTACAAAATCTGTAACCGCAAATAAGCATTAGAAATTATCACTAATTAAAATCAATTTACGCAAGCTGGCAGAAGGCCTAGCAAGCAATAAATTAATTGATTTGTATCGCTTCGTTCCACTGTATCTTGAGCGAAATAAAAATAATTACCTGTACTTTGATGTTTGATAACTTTTGTGCGACCGTTAGATTTGACTGTTCGGTCACAATGAATCTTCTCAGCTTTGTCGGTGCGTTTCTTTCTTCGCTCCGTCTTCCCCACTCACTCTCCTCGCCGACGTTTAATCTCATGGACTTACTCACTAAATTATAGCTAGAGGCGCGAGTGCTTCGGTGCACAGAGCCCTGGGGGATCAGTCGATAACTAACTCACGCGGATTGGAGACCTTCTCTGGGTAAAGAAGGCCCCGTGTACTCCGTTACAAAAGTTATTACAAAATTTGATATCAGAAAATTATAACGTCAAACTTTTTGCTTAATTAGTACAGTCATTAGCTAACAATTAAATCGTAAACCATTTTCACAACTAATAATTTAATTCTCAAAAAAATCTACACTAAAAACCGATGCTTGAAATTATTACAAATTAATCACGTGTTTAATACTCAACATTAAATAAATTTTCCGGATTGTACAGATTAAAATTTATATATTTATTTCCCAAAATTACTATTTCATTCATACCAACTTAATTATAAATCCTAATTCCAAATTTCAAATTGATATCATTAACTCATTTATTGCCGTGGTCTTAATAATACAACAATAAATATTTAATTACAAGAGGTCTTCGTATCTTGAATTAATAGATTAAAATCTATTGACAGAGGTCTTAATAATCTGCCAACAATGTTCGGTTACTTTTGAGATTTTACAAATTAATTTTTCCTGAATTTTCTTAATTTATTTTATAAATTATTACGTTAAATTATTTTACTTTGTCTAATCCATTTTACTAAGAGGCCGAGTTCAATATATAAAATGACCGCGTGGAATTTTTCGATTAATGAATAATTAATAAAATAATTTATCTCAACGTAAAATAAATTCACAAAAAATTATCCACGGGTATTCAATCTTAATTGCGTCGAAGTTCAGTAATCAATTCTCAATAATTTATATAATGTTAAATAAATAATATTTTCTTGTAATAAATAATATTAAATAATAATAATTCGATTGTTCTAAATAATTCGTCTTGTAAAATAATTACCAGAAATTCGCGCGCTCAAAATGGACGCCGGCATTCGTTAGTGCATAGTAGTCCTTGACCTTGGGTACACGTTAACTGCGTTGTAAAATTCAACCGACGCTTGGCTAATCCGTGAGAAGACAATGGAATTCTCTCGAAGCTTTTAATTCTCGGTTTTATTTTATGAAATAAAATAAATGTAACTAAACCGATTTTCCAGATGTTCAGAATGATTTAGAATTAATCGAGTAAATTAATAAATTCTCACGACAATTAACACTGCAAGGTCCTTGAGCAGTCCTCGGGTATAAACCCCCTAGAGGTACGCTCAACGGCAACTAACGAATAAAATTTAATTGCAGTTAAATGATTATTGAATTATTATTAAATAAATTGAGAATAATCAATCAGAGGAGAAGTAAACTGAGTATAAACCCCGCAGTCCACTCCTAGCCCACAAAGTAATTATTGATACCTTGTTGGATTATACGACGATCTAACTCACTACTCGAGATTGGAGTCCTAGATGTTATTGGCTTCTGTCGATAGGTAACTACTCCGGGGATCAGTCCCTCTTGATTTCTGTGGCACACTGTCTGGCGGTTACACTACTTCTTCCTGTCACAACGCCTGGCTCACCTATATAACAACCCCCAAAATACCCCCTCCTACTTTTTCTTTAGGCCCGATGATCAAGGCGCACCAGTGCTAGTCGAATAGTTATCGATCTCGTGCGACTTATCGATGCAGGGTAATTTTACCCTGTTACACAATTTTCCGTGATTCAAAGTCGAATTATCATTGAAAAATAATTTGCGATGTTGGGGATTCCGAACCTGGGTCCTCCTGCATGTCAGTCCCAGAGCGTACCATTCAGCTACTAGAAGTACCTGACTGAGTTATTCTTCAGATGATAGTGGAGGCGCTGTATTATCTTTTGGTAAAATTTTGGGGTTGGTGTACAAAATATGATTACTTTATGTATTTTGACCCGCTGAAACCCAATATCGCAGTCTTTTTTGCGAAATCCCGGGCCATCTATTATTTATATCCATTTGTTTAAACAATTATTTGAGAAATAACTTTTTTGAGATCGGATATTTTTTTTTTCAATATTTTAGGCAATTTTAAGATGAAAAAATCTAAACTTTTTTTCCCGGGTCTAGAAAAATCAGCTTCGCTTTCATCACTGCTCATTGCGGCTTCACTAGTCACCGATGTATCTGCCACACGCTCTGCTCAGACTGTGGGACAAACTTTGTAGGGGCAGATAAAGAGCTGAAACAACTATTCGCAGTAGGATTACGCTCGTTATGAGAACTCGCTGAGTTAATCTCACAGGATGGCACGAACTGGAAGTTAAATCCGCCTGAAGCACCCCATTTTGAAAGATAATAGGAAGCCAATGTGAAATCGATTAAATTTTATATCTGTCGATCCATCGTAGACTCGCTGTCTTCGACGGATTACGTCGCTGTCAGACGTGAATATTGTTGACGTCTGACGCATGAACAATATTCTACGCTACTGGCTTAAATTGAAGCTATATTAGACTCCAGGCCGATTACACTGCTGAACGAAGATCCTGCTAATCTAGACGTATAACACCAGGTCATTTCTTGATTGGGCAATCACTCACTGCAATACCAGAGCCATCGCTAACAGAAGTACAACCTGCTCAGCTTTCGCATTGGGACTAAGTCTAGCAAATGGTTTAACATTACTAAAAACGATACTACCAGGACTGCATCCACCGCTTCCAGAAATACACACACATACACACACACACACACACACACACACACACACACACACACTCACACACCAAGGCCCGTATAAAGATCGGTTGGGTTAACTGCTGTATACGCCAAGTTGCAAAAGTAACACGCTGCTTTAAATGTATTGGGTTTGAACACCAAACACGGCAATGTGAGGGACCAGACAGAAGCAGGTGCTTCGACAAATATGGCAGAGAGAGCCACAAATCCGTTAAGTGCACGGAGCAGCCAAATTGCTTCCTTTTTACTCCAGACAAAGATGCCCAGGATGGTCTATGCCATATTTCTGGCACTGAAGTTTGCAAGACATTCCGCATAGCACTTGCAGAAGCCACAAGAAGGCAGAAATGACTCGCATACTACAAGGCAACTTGAATAAATGCGCCTTGGCGCAAAACCTACTGCGCCAGCGTGTCTTTGAAGATAAAATCGACGTCTGCTTTATCTGTGAGCAATATCGAAACATCGAAGGTAAAACATGGTTCGCAGATGAAACTGGCACGGCAGCAATCTGGATTGTGAACACAAAGAACGTTACCGCCAACAACAGCGGAAGGGGAGCAGGTTTTGTCTGGATTCAAAACCCCACAACCTTCTTCATGGGCGTCTATCTTTTATGTAACGAAAGGATTAATGCGTTTCAACAGAAGCTGGCAAATATAGAAGATGTGATCACTAAGTTTAACGGCAAAGTCATCGTAGCTGGTGACTTCAATGCTAAAACGGCTGAATGGGGAACTACTTTTTCGGAAGAAGACCGGGGTACCAAGAATCCATCCTCGACATTCCGTTGGCGACTCCAAGGACTGCCAACATGATCGATGACTGGACAGTATCCAAAGAATACAGTGGTAGTGATTACCAATTTGTAACATTCACCGTTCGACTGACATCAGCTCTGGTTTCACAACGCGACCTTTCTAAGCGGAAGTGGAACCCCAGGAAGCTTGAAGTAGAAACACTGCGAAACTCACTTACATAAAGCTGGTCTACTCTGCAAAAAAACCCGATCCCAAACACCCGCAGCGAGACTGAAAAAACAGTACTAAATACGATGAAAAAAATTGCTGCCCCGTGTGACGCTTGTATGCCGCCGCTGAAAAACCAGATTTGTCACAGGCCGGCGTACTGGTCGTCACCAGACATAGCAGAACTTCGAAAAAAATGCCATAAGCTACGTCAGCTAGCAACGAGAGCTGCGAAACGCTCCCCAGATCAAGATCTACATTCAAGCGAATACAAGCAGGCCAAAAAGAACTTAAACCGGGCTATTAAAGTTAGCAAAGCGGAATTGTGGCAAGAGATATGTAACGACCTTGATAAAGACATCTGGGGTAAAGCTTACCAAATTGTCGTCAAACGACTGGAAAGGCTTTACCAGAAACGCCGAAACCACCTGCTTTAATGAGCAGTATCGTAGTGGAATTGTTTCCCAAACACCCACTACGGAAAAGAAGACATCATGTGAAAAACAGCATAACACCTTTCACAACCAGGAAACTGCAGGATGCGGCAAATACTCTTAATACAAGAAAAGCACCTGGCCCTGATGGTATTCCAACATCGGTGATCAAGATTGTAGCCCTGGAATACCTAAATATACTACTGAACGCTTAAAACGCATGCCTAGAAACCGGCATGTTTCCAACGGCTTGGAAGCGGCAGAGATTGGTTCTGTTGAACAAAGGTAACGGTAACCCTGAAATACCTTCGTCGTTCAGACCACTCTGAATGCTCGACATTGCTGAAAGACTGCTCGAAAAGCTCATACAGGGAAGGCTACGCAACGACATTAATCGTGCTGGAGGCTTTGCCACAAATCAACATGGCTTTCGGAAAGGACGATCACAAGTCAGCGCGATCCAGAAAGTCGGAGGGACAGCGAGAGAAGCATGGTCTGGTAGCCTCAAAGCCCGAAAGGTGTGTCTTGTCCTCACACACAGACCTTGTCCTAGACATCAAAAACGCCTTCAACAGCGCGAATTAGGGTGTCATCCTACATGTCTTGGAGCACAAATTTGACGTGAAGCCAGAAAATCTGGTGATAGTTAATGACTATCTCGACAAAAGAACGCTGATAGTTAATGTTAAGTTCTGCAGTTCTGTGAAGAGCATCAAATACATTTGCAAGTAAGTCCATAAAAGCAGTGACATGGCGGTGTTAAGAGTGGAAAATACCAATGTGAATGCTCCTCCAGTAAATAAAAACGATGAAATAACGCTCTACCAAATAGGTCGGTACATCAGCTTTAATGAAGCTGTTTGGCGTATCTTTGGTTTTCCAATTCATGAACGGGATCCAGCAGTTGTTCAGTTAGCCGTTCATCTTGAAAATCATCAGCGCGTATATTTCACGAACGAGACAGCGATTGATCGTGCTATAAATCCACCAAAAACTACACTCACTGAATTTTTTGAATTGTGTAATCGTACGGATGATTTTGGTGCCTTTGCACGTACTTTACTCTATTCACAAGTACCACGCTATTTCACATGGGTTCAAACAAAACAATGGATACCCAGCAAGCAAGGCTCACCAGTTGATGCATGCCCCAATTTATTCAAATCAAACGCCTTGGGGCGAGTACTTACAGTGAATCCAAGACAGACTGAGTGCTTTTATCTTCGACTATTGTTAGTTAATGTTACTGGCCCATTGTCATTTCAAGATATACGTAAAGTGAATGGGCAACAGTATACAACGTATAAAGATGCATGCCTTGCACTCAGCTTGCTAGAAGATGACAATCAGTGGGAATGTATGCTTGCTGAAGCAGCATTGAACTGTACAGCAATACAAATTCGTCTACTATTCGCTATAGTGTTGACTACATGTTTTCCAGCCCGAGCAGAGATATTGTGGGATAATCACAAAGATTCAATGACTGATGATATATTGCATCAACATCGTACACGGTGTAACGATCTAGTGATAACATTCAGCAACGATATGTACAATGAAGCATTGGTTGCTATTGAGGATCTTTGCATTATCATTGCCAACTTACCACTCAGTCATTTCGACATGAATTCGCCAAATCGAGGTGCAACTGATTTAATGAACACTGAAATGAATCGTGAAATGCAGTACAACACTGTAGAAATGGCGGCGATTGTTACTCGCAATGTCCCACTAATGAATGAGGAACAAAGAACCATTTACGACCGCATTATGCTCGCAGTTTCAGCAGGACAAGGTGGGTTCTTCTTTTTAGATACACCAGGTGGAACTGGCAAGACATTCCTTATTTTGCTAATTCTCGCCAAAATACGATCCAATAATGGCATCGCATTGGCCGTTGCATCATCGGGCATTGCGGCAACTTTATTGAATGGAGGCAGAACAGCTCATTCAGTATTAAAGCTACCACTAAATATTCAAAATAACCCTGACGCAGTGTGCAACATAAAAAAACAATCGTCCATAGCCACAGTGCTGAAATAGTGTAAAATTATCATCTGGGATGAATGTACCATGGCACACAAACATTCGCTTGAGGCGTTAAACAGGACATTGAAAGATATTAAAAACAACGACAAAATATTTGGTGGCACTTTGTAAGTCCTTTCAGGTGACTTCAGACAAACACTTCCCGTCATTCCACGTTCAACATACGCTGATGAAATCAACGCCTGCTTAAAATCATCGACATTGTGGCGTAATGTTGAAATAGTACAGCTGAAAGTAAATATGCACGTTCAAATGCTTCAAGATCTATCCACTGAAACATTCTCAAAACAACTCTTAGATATCGGCGATGGAAAAATCACTATAGCTGAAACTGGATTCATAAAATTAGCGAATGATTTCTGCACAATCATTGATTCGCAAGATGCTCTCATTGAACAAATATTTCCCGATGTACACACGAATTACATAAATCTCGAGTAGCTTGCAGAAAGAGCAATGTTAGCTGCAAAAAATGTGGACATTGACATTTTAAATCTGAAGATACAACAGTTATTGCCAGGGGACTTGGTATCATATAAATCTATTGATACAGTTTGCGATGACACTGAAGCTGTAAATTTTCCAACAGAGTTTTTGAACTCACTAGATTTGCCAGGCATGCCACCACATAACTTACAATTGAAGGTTGGATCTCCAATTATTTTGCTTCGTAATTTGAACCCGCCACGGCTATGCAACGGTACGCGATAAGTCATAAAAAAATTAATGAAAAACGTTATCGAAGGCACCATTTTAAATGGAAAGTTTCGAGGTGAAAATATATTGATACCACGAATACCTATTATACCCACAGATGTGCCAATTCAATTTAAGCGTATTCAATTTCCGATTAGATTGGCATTTGCAATGACTATTAATAAATCCCAAAGCCAAACAATGTCAGTTTGTGGCTTAGATTTGAGCACACCATGTTTTTCACACGGACAATTATACGTTGCATGCTCTCGAGTGGGTAAACCATCAAGTTTGTTTGTATTAGCTAAAGACGGGCTAACAAAAAATATTGTTCACGTTGCAGCATTAAGAGATTAATATTGTTTAATTAATTAATTATATAAATAATTATTACTTTTAATAAATTAAAACAATTAATGTTTGGTGTTTTGTGTGAGGAAGTGAATTAATTTAACACAACAGTTTTATATTAAATAATCTAAACGAATCTTTATTTATCTTCTAAATGATTAATAAATGATATGTTATCTTGAATAATTAACAATATTGTAATAATACAAAAAGAACGTAAAAGAATAATTATAAGGTGTATGCACGTGGCTGCACGTAGTACCGCCAAGAGTACAAGATATAAAGTAAAGTATAGAGAGTAAAGGGGAGAGGAGTCGTATGCACCGTCGAGCGGCGCGCAGACCGACGCCAACTCACTAACAATTTTATGAACTTCTAATTATTTTAGTCCAAAAATTTATCTCTTAAGTATCTAAATTGTTCTGCAGGTAATGGTTTTGTGAGTATATCTGCTAGGTTCTCTTTCGTAGATATCCAACAAACTCTTATTCTATTTTCATTAACGCATTGTTTAATGAAATCACCATGAGTTTTTGCCATGTGCTTTCTATTACCTGTTTTCTCTCTTTCTAGTAATTCTAATTTAATTTCATTTACACTATTATCAAACATCTTAAGTTTATGACTGCCATCTTTCTTAGTACAATCATTTGCTGATTTGTTATCACACCAAATAGTCGTAGGAAATAGTGTTTTTCCAATAATAAATCTAATCGCTTTATCCAGAGATATTATCTCTTGACAGGCATCACTCATTGCCAAATACTCAGCTTGACAAGTCGAAAGTGTAACATAGTTTTGTTTGTGACTTCTCCATGCTATTATATCACTAAACAGTCTAATAATGTATCCACCTGATGAAGTTGAGTCATTATTGTCTCTAAAACTAGCATCTGAAAAAGCTTCTAGTTCATCTGAGTTACCTGTGTATTTCAGGCTTAAATCTACAGTGCCCTTTAAGTATCTCAGAATTCTTTTAACATCTTTCCAGTCGTATTCGTTAGCATCTAATTGTTTTCTAGCTAAGTAATGTACAGCAAACACAATATCTGGTTTAGTTCCATTTGCTAAGTATATGAGACTTCCAATTGCCTCTCTGTATGGAGCTTTTCTAGTTGTTGATGATTGTTCACATTTGGACGATTCTGATTCTTCTAGTTTTCTTCTTTTGCATCTATTTTCAGTTTGTCTAGTAACCATTGGGGTGTTTTGAGGATTACAATCTGTCATCTTGAATCTATCTAAAATGCTTTCAATATAATTACTTTGCTTCAATACAATGTATTTTTCTTGTCTATTTCTCTCTATTTCAATTCCAAGAAATTTCCTGGGTTCACCAAGAACTTTCATCTCGAAATTCTTGCATAAGTGATTCCCAACTTCATCTAATTTTGTTTTATCATTGCTAGCGGCTAAAATGTCATCTACATAAATTAGCAACACAACTACGATTCCATTTTTCCTCCAAGTATACAAACATGGTTCATGTAAATCGTTTTCGAGACCAATTTCTTTTACCACTTGATTAAATCTAGTGTTCCACTTCTTTGGACTAACTTTTAATCCATACAAAGATTTCTTTAATTTAAGTATCTTTGTTTGTTTTGTCTTTTCATCTACATCTAGACCTTCTGGTATCTTCATATAAATATCTTCATCTAAATTTCCATAAAGGAATGCCGTTTTTACATCATATTGACAGATTTCTAGATCATATTTATTTACTATTGAAAGTAATGCTCGTATGAGTGATAATCTAGATACTGGCGATTGTATCATTTAAATCATAATCATTCTTGTCTTTAAAACCTCGACATACTAGTCGTGCTTTATAAAGTACATCTTTATTTGCTTCTACTTTCTTTTTAAATACCCATCTTGAATCAATGATGTTTAATTTTCCTTCAGTTTTACTTGCTTCTTCCAAATCTACGAATTTCCAGACGTCATTTTTAGTTATAGAATCCAGTTCATCCTTGATAGCTCTCATCCATTGACATCTTTCATTTGAGTTGCTTGCCTTATCATAATTGATAGGTTCTTTGTTTAAAGAAGTAATTAAACAACTTACCAATTCTTGTTCATCCTTCTTCGATTGATCTTCAGACACATTGACGCTTCTTGCAAAGCTTATGTCTTCAATTAATTTTCTATCTTTATCCTTTTAAGATTCTAATTTTCTTTTCATCTCACCTCTAGTCCATGGTCTAATTTTTTCTGATGAATTCTTCTTTTGATTTAAGTTTTTAACATCTAATGGATTTTTGCGGGGTCTTCCTCTTTTTCTTTGTTCCGGTTTCTCCTTTTCTTCGTTGATTTTGTCTTCTAGATTATTTGGTACATTTTCGTTTGACTTCCAACTAATTTCATCTTCAGTTTCTTCTATTTGTTTATTCTTATATACATCTTTGTACACTAATTTTTCATTGAATCTAACATGTCGTGATTCTAGAAATTTTCCTGTATTTGGGTGCCATAGCAAGTATCCTGTGAGTTTATATCCCACCATGACTGCTTTGATTGCTCTCTCGCTGAACTTGTGCTCTGGTTTTGGAATTCTAATATATCCAATACATCCAAATCTTTTAATTTTGTCAAAGTGACAATTTTCATTCTTGTTAAACTTCATCAGTGGTACGTTGTAATCTATGGATTTATGTGGTGTTCGATTGTATGAGTGCACTGCTGCATCTACTGCTAACTCCCACGTACTCTTAGGTAAACCAGAATCTAGCATGTAGGTTCTAACTTTTCTTTGTAACGTAGCGTTAAATCGTTCAGATACTCCATTGTGTTCAGGAGTATAGGGCGGAGTTAATTCTAATTCTATCTTTTCTTTTCTTAAGACATCTAAAAATTTTCCACCAGTAAATTCTGTTCCTTGATCCGATCTAACGTAGCATACTTTCTCATCTTTACCAAGTAGATTTCTTGTAGATATGAGAAACTTTTCTAATGTTTCTCCTGATTCATCTTTAGTCTTTACTGCATATGCTCTAGCTAATCTAGAATAATCATCTATGTACACATTAATAAATCTTTTGTGTCCTGGGTGTGAGGTTGGTTTTATCGGACCCATCGTGTCCGTATGTATTATTTGTAGTGGTCTTGGTGCTCTTTGTCTAGTTTCTTTAAACGGTAATTTTTGCATCTTTGACATAATACATATTTCACAGTCTAAAATTGAATCATCGAATTTAACTTTCTCTAATTTATTATATACTTTCTGCAATTTCTTGAGATAGTTCAATGAAGCATGACCAAGTCTTACATGCCATAACATAGCTTCATTTATCTTACTTGAATCTGTTGTTCCTTGCTCTAATGGATTTGATGTAAATAGCTCTTCTAAATTTTTAATATTCTCAATATCATCTACCTTAATTGTATTTCTAGTTATTAAACTAGAGTCTCAATTAAATATGTCATTCTTTGAGTTTTCAGTGTGTTGTTTCATTTCTGGAGACGTTATATCTTCTTCCTCCCTCCTAATTGAAGAATCCTTTAACTCTTCATTTTCTGATTCTCCCTCCTTTCTTTGCAAATCTATTTGTAGTCCATTTGTGTTATCGTCTTGGATCATCACAGCTTTACAACGATAAGCATTATATCCCCAGTCTAATTTATCTTCATCGCCGATGTAATTCTTGACTTTGAAGTTCAAGATCCAGTTGGGTTTTTCATATGTTCCTTCTAGTATTACTTCTTCTAAATTTTCACTGAATACTCGCAAAATCTTATCATCTAAATAAATCTTAAATCCTTTATCTACTAATTTTCTTAATGATAATAAATTATCTGATACATCTTTAGCACTAATAACATTTGATAATTTAATTATCTTGTTATCTTGATTCGTATATAGCAAAAGATCACCTTTTCCATCTATTAAAATGTCAGCAGATTTATTCTTGTTGGCAATCTTAATTACTTTATTTTCACATCTTTCAAAGTTACTTAATATTAAGCAGTTCTTTACTATATGATCTGTTGCTCCTGAATCAGCAATAAATTTAATGTCATCTATTAAATCTTCATTTAATTGTTTCTTACCTTGTTTTTCATCAGTCATTCTTTTTGCACTAATACCATCCCGTTTGAAGGCATTTTGTGCTAAGTACTGATTATTCTTATTATAGTTTCTATCACGTCTATCATTCTTATATGGTTTAGAATTCACATTATGTCTAACTCTATTAGTTCCCTGTCTGTCTAGTTTACCTTTAAATTTGATATTATTATTATTATTATTATTTATAATCTTACTTTTGATCCTGCCATCCTTGCACTCTGAACCCTTATGAGATCTTATCTCCTGACAGTAGTAGCAGAACCACAAATCTTTTGACAGGGGACAATTTTCAATTCTATGTCCAGGTTTGGCACATCTATGGCAGTTCTTCTTGCCGTCAAACTTTGCAGTCTGAGCCTTAAGTGTCTCTTCTCCGTCGTTGGTCTTTTTCTCGGCTTCTAGCTGTAGAATAAAAGATTTCATTTAATTTATTGTCATCTCTTTTGAATGAGACCTTTTAATGAAATCTGCGGACATTAATTGAGGGTTTATTGGGGTTATAGCTTGATAGAACGCAGATCTAATTTCTTGCTCAGTTAGTTGTTCCCCATCTCCACAAGATTCATATTCTCTAATGATTTGGTCAAATCTTTCACAGAAATCATTGACCTTTTCATTCTTTTTCATCTTAATTGAATACAATCTTTTCCTAACAGAGCTTGAAGTAAGATTTATCTGTTCTTTTCTACAAGCTTTGATTCTCTTTAAGACTTCTACAGGTTCAGTCAAGAATTTTCTTGTGATAATCTTCATCTAAATGATTGATAATAATATCTCTAACCAGACATTTTCTTTTATGGATTATTGAATTTGGTAAATTATTTTCATTACTATTATTTTCGTCTATTACATCTAATAAATCACAACTAGTTAGTTCTGATTTTAAGTAATCAAACCAAATATTATAATTTGATTTTTGGGTTAACTTATACTCTCTTCTAATATTAATCTTATTTTGATTTAACAGTAATGCATCTTTAACCAAGTTCAATTCTCTAGTAATATTGTTATTCCCATTTGTAGCTTCTAATTATGTTCTATCTGGGATATTAGGAACTATATGTGAATCTTTTACCTTAGTTGCTTCTATTTTAGCCTTCTCCCGATCTAGCTCTGCTCTACGCCCATCTACCGTCATTTTGAGAGCTTTAACTAGTTCGTGAGTGACTTCTTCTAATCGTTTCGCAGCTCTACCGAGTGTTGCTGACATCTCTCGAGTCTGTTTGTTGGACTCGACCATCAGCATCTTCATATCTTCAAATTCTTTGCTACCAACCATTACCATTTTCTCACAGCTGACAATCTTGGCTTTGGTATTTTCATTCTTATTTTTATTATTATCGTCTTCTATATCTGTAAACATATAATCTTAATTAGTATCTGGAATTTTGTTAACATCTAAGCATCTTAATATCTAAATAGGCCTCATCTAACTATTCTTAAACACTTTTATACTTCTTAGAGTGTATCTTCTAGTTTAGTTTACAGCTTCTAAATTATTCTATAGTTAATACTTACTTGTCGACTGGTCTGATTTAACAGGTGTTGAGAAATTATTCATCTTAACCTGTAACTCTTGTTCATCTTTATTCTCATCAGTTGTTTTTGATGGTCCTGCATTGTCATTATCTGTTGTATGAATTAATCCCTTGCGGAATTGTGACAGACTATGAAGGGTATCCATATTTTTCTCAATTTTGATTTTTAAGATTGGATTTTGTCCAACATTCTCTAGATCAGATGATGTTTTCTCAAAACTTCCGTCGCTGTCATAGTCGACCAGTTGAGCCTTTTCTTCCAACTTTGACATCTATTTCGGATTTTTTATAACACAGAATTTAAATTTAATTAATTATACATTTAATTAATAATTTATCATCTAATTGATAATTTTTCATCTATCTCTTATTATTAATATTCTAAAATTCTACTCGTCTAATACCAGATACTCTTCATAATTAATTCTGTTTCGTGCTTCTAAATTAAAATGAACGCACTGCAATTCATTTCAATTTGAAACGCAAGTTTGATCATCTACACAGCACCACCTCGAGTATGCACACCTATTTCAACGTACAGTTTCACGCACAGCAATGAAACAACGTTGAAGGCGGTTGATCACGCACACACTCAGGATACATTATGCAAACAAAACAACCTCACAAACTATAAGATACTTGATGCCGAACGCAACCATCGCATATCTCAAGTTACCGAAATATTTTGATATGTATTTTATATTGATCAATATTAATGACATGTCCAAATACATTTTTGTTTTATTTCAGAATTTATTAAGATTCATTATTAAATTTAAAATTTAATTCAAATCATCTTAAAACATCGTAATCTAAAATATAGTTGTAGTACACGTGATTTTTATATACTGTCATTATGATGACGCCGTTGTCCGACATCTTGAAATTTTTCGCGCCTACCGGCTTCACCAGTTATTTCATCATAAAACAAAAGATAATCTACTCAATGTTAATCTCTTTGTCACAATCTGATATACTGAAAATTATTTTCAGAAATCTATAAATTTATTTAATTAAACAAATAAATATTTGTCAATTTTTTCTAAGTTGTCTTAATTGATCGTCTATTAATACGTATTTATTGCGTTTTATCTTTTAGGTGCATGCATGACTCACTCATCTATTAATTTCGTCTTATCTTCTTATTTTATTTTTGTAGATTTTATTTTCTAAAGTAATGTTCATAAATACTCTTACCTTACAATAAATCACTTCCACAAAACTTATTATATTTTTAATAAATAAAATCACAAACGCTGTGTAAGTGTGCACTGGGCCTCAATAACCTGTGAGGAAGTGAATTAATTTAACACAACAGTTTTATATTAAATAATCTAAATGAATCTTTATTTATCTTCTAAATGATTAATAAATGATAATATGTTATCTTGAATAATTAACAATATTGTAATAATACAAAAAGAACGTAAAAGAATAATTATAAGGTGTATGCACGTGGCTGCACGTAGTACCGCCAAGAGTACAAGATATAAAGTAAAGTATAGAGAGTAAAGGGGAGAGGAGTCGTATGCGCCGTCGAGCGGCGCGCAGACCGACGCCAACTCACTAGCCATAATAATAATAATCTAGATATATACAAAAAATAGATCTCAGCGGACTTGGGTAAATTCGTGTCTTCTTAACATTTTGTTATTTTTAAACAACATTCCCTCATCGTTTACAGTGCTTCAGGCCTTCTTCACTCATATTCCACATCCTTATACACTTCCAGTAAGTTAGTAATTTTTTTTCGACACTAAAAATTCTCTAGAAATTATTCACATGGCAAAACAACGTTTGCCGGGTCAGCTAGTAAATTATAAAATACTAATCCAATTGGTACGTCTAGGAATAATTGTTGCGGTTGGAATAACAGTGGAGAAATCTCCGAGAGTAACGAGTAGCGACGAAGATGGCAGCAGAACAAAGCCGTAGCTGTAGTTTGGCGGGAAGGAGTTCGTCGATTTACAAGGTACCTGGTTATGTCTCGTGGGCGAAAATTTTACTGTGGTTAGTACCCAGTCTAATTTCCTCTTCTGGGCAAGATTTTACTTGTTTAAAAGAAGTGGATAAATTAAAATAATTATTGGTTGAATTTTAAGTGTTAGAAAAGAATTCTGTGGTCCAACACCCAGAAAATATTAGTTTGACCTCGAGGCGGTTCGTGATAAATTTTACGCGTCATTGTTACAATGAATTTTAATAAGTTAATTTAATTAATTATTGATAATTTTTGGTTAAGTAAAATTTAATTTACTGATCGTTAGTTTGGAATTTTATAAGAAGAAAATTGTGAATATTGTTACTACGCAGTACATTTTAACTGCGCGTCTGGAAATCCAAGGTCACCTTTACTAGCGACACTAAATCTATTGTGTTAGAAATAATGACTTGTTAAAATTGATATTTCGGTTGGATAAATTTAATATTTTATTCTAATCAATTTGGTCTGGGTTATGAGTAATAGAGCGTGAGATTTTGACAAGAAGCTTCTGGTTAATGGTACGGTTTCCCCTCTATATCAGAAGTTCCCCAAATTTTGGTAATAGGTTGAGAGAGTTGACGAGTAGCTTCTGGTAAATGGTACGGTTTTCCCTCTATATCAGAAGTTTACAATAAAATCGGTCATTTGGTAATACGGAATATTGGTAAAGGAATTTTGGAGGTCACGTGGTCTACATACTCGTGAAGTAAGGTACGGTTTCCCCTCTGTTTTACGGGTATTAATTACGGAATTATTTCATGGAAATTTTGGCAATTAAATTTATAGTATGCGTGTGTGAGTTATTAATGTTAAATAAATAATTGGTACCACGAATTATTAATTTTATTATTTTCAGATAATTTCCTAATTCTTTCTACCCTGTAGATTATCTCTCATGTTTCTTCCGGTTTCCAGGACACCGTTATAACAACCTGGTGGCGCCCTCAAAATTTATTATCTAAATAATCTCATGGTATTGGTAATTAACATCTAATTAATAAATAAGGGTGCTATTGAACAGGATAATAAAAACACCCCGTTACACAGTCTAAAATTTGACTTATGTTTTTAACATACTAAAGACAAGAATGTATACTTTTATATTGATGATTTAAATGTATTAAAATAATGAAAAGAGAGCATGAATTCCAATTTCACTAATCTAATATTATTTATCCGTTAACAGTCTCTATTCAATCTAATCGCAGTTGTCTTTAGGTATTTTCACTTTCTTAAAGTTTTAATTTTCTCTCATCAACTTCTTTAACAAAATAATAACCTCGACTGAGTAACTTTGGGGGTTTAATTATTTGAAGAACGTCAGGCCAAGCATAAAGTTCTTCATCTGTCGGCCATTTTCAGCATTTTGATCCTTTTCATACACCGAACTAAAGCCACATCATCAGATAATGAAAGAATTTTACCAGGATAGACTTCGTTATTCCATGTTATAAGGACATGGTCACCAACTTTATACCCATAGGCATTTTTTCATAAGGAGTAATCTTCGATATCTTCATATTACTTTCTACTTTAGCTTCTTTTCTTTTACGTCGCATTGATACTGTCGGTCTGTCACCCGAT
Organism: Cotesia glomerata; assembly: GCF_020080835.1. Lineage (NCBI taxonomy): Eukaryota > Metazoa > Arthropoda > Insecta > Hymenoptera > Braconidae > Cotesia > Cotesia glomerata. The sequence continues at coordinate 16,856,491 of NC_058158.1, read as the reverse complement.
ACTTCAAAAGTTTTATAGTAACGAAGATGAAAATGTTGACATTTTCCAACGCAGTCAAAACAAGATAGAGTTCTAAATTCAAGCACATCATTTGAGAACATAAACTGTCTAATTTTTTGAGTGCCAGAAAAAGTTGAAATAGACTTAGATTTTTTTACCAAGTTATCTGTATTATGGATTTCCGCTGTACTTACCTCAATAAGCATTATTGAGGGACACTTTAAACTCAGAATATTTTTCAATACATTTAAATCTGTCACGTCTTTCCCTTCAGCCACGGCTTGGTCGGCAGACCTCTTTAAGGTGCCACCAACACCATCTGGTGCTCCTTTGCCATCACCAGGTTCAGAATAGTTCCAAGTAAAATTGTTTATACCTGGCAAAAAATATTTAAAATGATAAGAAACTATGTGAAAAACGAATTTGTTTTTGTACTGGTCAACTGGGCTGTCACTTAGAATGTGAACAGTATGGATGTTCAGTCTTTGATTTTTAAGTCAATGAAATATTGGTTTAAGATGAGCCCACACTGCTATTGAGTCATGTCGACTATTATTAGAGAGAGTACAGAAAGATTGCGTTTTTACAGTATCATCAGGATTTTTCAAATATAACACGCCAGTATGGAGCGTAACTTGCTGCCGACCACCACCAAAGTGAACTGCTTGAATTTCTTCCCTGTATTTGCAACAATAATTTTCGCTAAAATCAATGTGGATGAGCACTTCATTTGTTGACAAATTTTTTTTTAACTGTGTCATCATTTGATACTGGTGTGCAATATTTCCTTCATGTAGTAAGAATGATTTTAATGTCTCTTCTAATACTAAAACAAGTTCCTTCAATGTAACAGTTATTTCCTTTTTCATAGGTTTACGCACTGTTTTTGTCTCTTCTTTTTTTTCATACGTTGAATTTTCGTACATCCATTGTCGGTAGGTAACAGTTTTAATAGCTTGGGAACGGTTGTATTTTAGAGCCTAGTCTCTACAATTTACACATTCTCTAAATAAACATTTAGTACAATAAATATCACATGTTATATCACATAACAAACTTGGAATATTATTATTTAAGATGACTTTATTTTCATGTCACTTTGAAATGATTAGTTCTATGTTTGCGTGAACGACGCATTTACACGTATCTCCTTCTTTAAGGTTTGCCCAAGTTACCCAAAAAGGCCTGTACTTACAAAATGTTGACAAACTTATTTTGTAAGTAACAGAGTTTAAAAATTTTTTATGCAAATTGCGCATATTATCAGTTAAGGGGTTAGAGGTAGTCAGAATTTTCAAAAAATCAATTATTTTTTTTTTGCATTTTCGTTATGTGTAATATCTTAAAAATATTCTCTGAAAATTTCAAGTCGATCCGATAATTAGTTTTTGAGTTATTCGACAAATAACAAAGAGAGCTTGGGTATTCAAAGCGCTCGGGAGCAGATAGCTAGCGGCAGCTTCAAGAAATCCCCTTTTAGGGTTCTAATGTCATCCATGAACTAAGACTTTGGTGTATGTAGTAAAATGTAGTGAAAATGAGAATAAGAACGATTTGACTGTATCGGCAGATGGAACCTGGCAAAAACAGGGATTTACATCGTCATTTGGAGTTTCTTCTATAATTGGCGATTATACTGGAAAGATTCTTGATATAAACATTAAAAGTGCTTATTGTAAGCTATGTGAGTATTGGAAAAAGAAAAGAAATACGGTTGAGTTCGAGGAATGGTATGAATCGAATGAAAATGAGTGTATGCTAATCACAAAGGGTCTTCGGGGAAAATGGAGGTGGATGCGATGATTGAAATGTTTCAGCAGTCTGAAACAAAACATGGAGTTAAATATACAAACTACATTGGCGATGGTGATTCGAAAACCTATTCTGGAATTATAAAAGCAGATCCTTACAAAAATACAACCATTAATAAAAAGGAATGTATAGGCCATGTTCAGAAGCGGATGGGGACTCAACTGCGTACTCTGAAAACTAAACAAAAAGGTCTTGGTGGTAGAGGTAGGCTTATAGGAAAAGTAATAGACAAATTAACTGTGTACTATGGTTTATCAATACGTCGTTATTGCGATTCTATTGAGGATATGAAATCTGCTATTATGGCAACTTTTTACCACTACAGTTCGACTGATGAAAATCCGAATCATGATATGTGTCCCAAAGGCGAAGATTCTTGGTGATCTTACCAGCGCACTGAAGCAAGTGGAGAGCTTGATACTTATACTCAAGATTATTCTCCCTTACCTCCTGATGTTTTAAAAGCTATTAAACCGATTTACGACGATCTCAGTAATGATAATTTACTTTCAAGATGTGTAGGTGGATTCAATCAGAATAGTAATGAGAGCTTCAACCAACTAGTGTGGAAAATATGCCCAAAAACCGTGAATACTAGTTCTACTATCATACAAATTGCTGCATACATAGCTACTTGTATATTTAATGAAGGTACAAATTCATTATTAATGATTATGGATACCCTAGGACTTAATTGTGGGTCTAATTCCCATCGGTATGCTGAAAAATTGGATGCTGCACGTGTGAAAGTGGCAGATCAGCGCGCCAACGACAACACTCGGGAAGGCAGAATGCTTCATAAGCAACAGCAAATTGATGTTTTGGAAACTTCCACAATGGCTGAAGAACTATTATATGGCCCAGGAATAGATGACTCGATGTGAGTAATTTAATAATTCGTATTTCTGTACGTGAATCTAGTGTGAAACTTTAAACGCGTTTTTCTCAAAACTATGTTTTTTGAACTGGTGACAACTGTAACTCGAAAACCGCTCAATAGATTTTAATAAAATTTATACAGCTTTTAGAATACATAATAAACTCGGGCCTGATCGAAGGATTTTTTTTTTCAAAAATTTCGATTTTTTAAGACCAATTAACTGTTGATTTTTTCCCAAAAATCTAGATAAAAATTTCCTGAAGCCGCCATTTTGTTAATTTTTGAAAAAAAAAAAAATCCTTCGATCAGGCCGAGGATTATCTATTTATAAAACTAATTTTTTTCATCCGATTGATTTTAGATGAATCTCCAAGGACTTATGATTGTCACCGCAAGGAACTTTTTTTGAAACTGGGTCAATACAGACAGCTATAACTTTGGAAATTAAATTTTTTTTTTTTTTGAAATTTTCGTGACTTCAAGTCAAAACATTGTATAATAATGCCACATTACTACTTTTGTAAAATAACATGATTTAATAGCAAAAAAAAATACTGAAAATTTTCATTCTTTCGTGCCTCTGACTACCCCGAACCCCTTAAGAGAGTATTCTACTGTAGAATTTTGAAAAAATCGGAATTTTTTTTTCATATTTTCAAAGTTTAGATATTCAAAAATATGTCATTAAAATGATTTTTCAAAATTCCTATTATTTCATGAGTTATAGCCGTTTTAGTGACGTGGCATCGGTTCCGGTCTAACCGCTACAAGTTAACAAAAGACGGTAGGCGTTCCCAAGTCCCTACTTATGTCCCTTTCTATTATATAGTATTCCTTTTAAATCTTGATATTAACCCCTACAATGATAACCCGGTAGTAGAAAAAAAAGTGTGTTGGGCATGTTCAAAAACGCATGGGTTCACGGTTACGTAAAGCAAAATAGATAATAAAGGTATTGGTGGCAAAGGCGCTGGTAAACTCACTGCTAAGCTTATCAATGAATTGTCTTTATATTATGGTTTGGCAATTCGTTGAAATCTAGATTCTGTTGAGACATGAAAAGAGATGTGTGGGCAAACTACTTTCATAAAATTTCAACTAACGAAAATCCTCAGCACATGAATTGTTCATCTAGTTGGTGCAAGTATTAGAAAGCAATAGAAGACGGCACTATTGACGAATTTGACCACAAAAATCCTCCTCTAAATGACAAAGTTTTAGAAGTAATAAAACCAATTTATGAAAGTTTATCAGCTGATTCTTTATTGGAACGATGTTTGGGTTCTGAAACCCAAAATAATAACGAATCTTTGAATTCATTAATTTGGACTTTTGCTCCGAAGCACATTCACGCTGGACCGAAGACAATTGAAATTGCCACTTTCTTCGCAGTTAGTATTTTTAATGAAGGTTTTATACCTATATTAGAAATCTTAGATGTTATGGGAATCACGATTGGCCCAGAAGCTAATGCTTTTGCAGCGAGACGGGACGAAGCGCGTATCGAGCGCTCGGAACTCCGGACTTCAGAGGCGTCAAAGGAGGGTAGAACTGCACGTCTTCACAAGAGAACATCGGAGAATGAGCATTTTGAAGTAGAGGAAGGATTCTTATATGGAGTAGGAATCGCCGATTAAAAATATGTAAGTATTCTGTACCATTCTACAAGTAAAATTGTCGAAAACTTGTCTCAAAACTTTGAACGCGTTTTTCTCAGAACTACTTTTTTCGAGCTGGCGGTAAGGATATCTCGAGTTCTAATGAACTGATTTACTTTAAATTTGAAGAAGATGTTCTCTATACGTCGCTTCATCTCGTGAACCCTGCCCAAAACTATAACTTCTCATTTAGTATTTTCAAAAAATTCGGAATTGTTAAAAAAATATGAAAAAAAAAAAATTTTTTTCAAACTGCCGCCATTTAAAAAAAAAATTTTTTTTTAACTTATCCAAGAGTTATACGATAGCGGCATCTACAATGATTAAGAATCCGTTCGTTTTTTATGTTTCAGATCACCAGGAGGGTTGGAATAATGCACGCCAGGACACCCTCTTTTTTTTTGACCCCCCACTTTGACTGCTCATAACTTTGTCAATTTTAATTTTTTTTTTTAATAATTTTTTTATGAAAAAATAAAACATCAATAAACAAATGATAAAAAAATTGATTACAAAAATATTTTTTGTTTCCTTCGTACAGCGCTTCTCAAACCGGGTGAAATTCATGCTTCTACAGTAGAATACTCCCTTAACAGACGCTTTTGTTTTAGTAATTTTCCAGATCTAACAAAATTCCTCTTTCCCGAATACATTCGAGAGTTTTCATCTTTCTCCAAGAAATTAATAATATCGTGTTTCACTTTTAAAATTTTCGATTTAAGTTTTTTGTTTCTACCTGTTTTATAATTTTGATTTTTGAAAAAGGTTTTAGAATATTGCATAAGTTTGTGTTTTTTTAAAGGATCGAAATTAAAATTCTTATAGTATGTTTATTTATTTTTTTGAGTCCCTTGGTTTGCATAAGATTGTGCTAATTGATTAGTGATAATTTCAGAAAATATAAGTTTTTTTTAACTGTCTCAGATAACTTTGTATTCTTTACCAAGGTTTAGACCTTTGCCTCAGGTGAAGATATGTTTATTCGGTCATTTAACCACGTGTACTTTTTTCTATATTTTTTGCTTTTCCTAACCTCTTCTTTTAAATTTTTTTCTAACATTGCTATTCTTCCATACAATATTGCTCGTCGATTTCTTAGTTGTCGCCTTCATCGTAAAGCAACAGTTTCATTTTTAACAGCATTTACTTGTGAACTAGGTTTTGCTGGTGAAACTAGGCTGGTAGATGGTGTCTCATTCATCAATCTTTCTAGATTTTTACGCACAATTTAATTTTTCTCCCTGTATTTTGAACTGTTTAATCGCCATTGTTTCTGTTTCTGTCTTCTTTCTCTTGAACTCATAGCACTTACAGACTTGACCTGACCTTTTTCCTTCTTCTTTAAATACTTGAGTCTTTCTTTCTCTCTAAGTTTCTCCAAACTGTCAGGACAATTTTTTAATTTTTCTCTTCGCTTTCTGTCTGCATTGCTCTAATCACACTGTTATAAAACGGTGAGGGAATAATACTTTTTGTAAGAAGAAATTTTGAATTATATTTAAAAATATTTCCTTTCGCATTTATGAAACTATGAACTCATAAAGGTATAGTCAATACTATCCTATATAAGTAAAAAATATGATAATAAACAATTTCTTAGGAATTTTACGTTTTAAGTTGATGATTATCTTCAAATTTATCGCTTGGGACATGGTGAGGAAATGATTTTCAGAATACCTTCTTGGACATATCTTTGTTATTTATCCTATAAAAAATAAATTTGTTTCATACCAACGTAGATCTAGCACAGTCCTATTATTAAAAAAATTAGGAAAACGGTTGACCCTGAGGGCCATCCCTACAACTTCCCGCTATTTTCGTAATTAAGCGCTCAAAATTGCATTTATTACGTTTTTAAGCTCTTCTAGCTCAAAAATATAATTTTCGTGTAGTTTTGAGCTCTCTGAGCTCAAAAGTCTGATAAGAGTTTAATAAAACATTATTTTTTGAATTTTCAAACCGCAATAACTTTCAAATGAATGCACCGATTTTCACGCGGTTGGCGTCATTCGAAGCAGTTTTTCAAATTCTATGATATATTTTTAAACAAAAATTGATCATACTGGAAATTTCGGTGAAATTCGTATAAAACACTTTTTTCGATTTCTTTCGTCAACGATAACTCACGAACGAATTAACCGATTTTGACCGGATTAGTGGTGATCGAGGTGGTTTTTTGATGTTCAGAGCTGATTAGTTTTTGGAATTGATCGGTCGAGCCGTTTAAAAGATATTAAGAAAAAACCACATTTGAAAAAAATTTTTTTTCGCAGTTTTTTCAAGATTTCTCAAAATCAATCAGTCTGAATCAGTAATGAGAGGTTAACATACACACACACACATACACACACACATACACACACACGCACGCATACACACATACAGATATACATACACCATCGCGGAAATAGTCAGGGAAGCTTTCTAGGACCTCAAAACGTTGAGATCTGATGAAAACTCGATTTTCGGAAAACGGAGTAGAAACAATAACTTCCCGATTTTTGAAAATTTTCAATTTTCTTAGCGGGAAGTTAAAAAACAACTTTTCAGAATGGACGATCTTGGTTTATAAAAATGATCAAGGACATCAATTTCGATTTTTTTTGAGAATCAGCCATAAACAAAATGTAATACAAGAATCGTGTTTGAGACTACCTGTAGCTATTAACAATAACTGTTACCAATTACCATTATCAGAAACAGTAATTATTAATAATAACTGTTATTAACAATATTTGCATTGCAAACCGCTAAATGTAAGGCTATTTAGAGGGACCAATTAAAATGACTTTTATAATAATTAATTTATATCATTCAAAAATTTATTATCATCAAGACGTGAGTAACGAAAAAAAAAGAAATTGTTTAATTAAAAAAAAAAAAAAAAAAAATAGGAAAATGGTTGACCCTGAAGGCCATACCTGCAACTTCCCGCCAATTCTATACCTAAACGCTTGAAATCGCACTTATGACGTTTTTGAGCTCTTCGAGCTCATAAATAAAATATGTCTCTCCGAGCTCAAAAAAATAGCTTTTGTATGCTTTTGAGCTCTTAGAGCTCAAAATTTCGATAGAGGTTTAATATAACACTATTTTTTGAATTTTCAAATCCCATTAACTTTTGAATGAATAAACCGATTTTCACGCGGTTGGTGCATTCGACGCATTTTCTTAAGCGTCATAGAGAATCTTCAAGTTTCAATTGATAAAACAAAAAATCTTGGAGTAATTCCGAAAAAACACTTTTTTTGGTTTTCTTTCGTCAACGATAACTCACGAACGAGTCAATCGATTTTGATCGGACCGGCTACGATCGACGTTGTTGTTTGATGTCAAGAGCTGATTAGTTTTTGGGATTGATCGGTAAAGCCGTTTAAAAGTTATTCTAGAATAACCACATTTGAAAAAATTTTTAACTTTTAACCCGCTGAGAAAATTGAAAATTTTCAAAAATCGGAAAGTTATTGGTTGTACCCCGTTTTTCGAAAATCGAGTTTTCATCAGGACTCGACGTTTTGAGGTCCTAGGAAGCTTCCCTGACTATTCTCGCGAGGATGTCACTATATCTGTATATGTGTGTGTGTGTGTGTGTGTGTGTGTGTGTGTGTGTGTTTTTTTTTTTTTTTTTTTTTTAGGGGGAATCCTTTTTACGGATTCTAGGCATAGCTGTTTGGCCTGGATATGTGGCGACTCGACGCAGTGTCATACTAAAACTCGACGCTGACGCCCCTACCCACTAAACCCTAAACCCCTTTTTCTTCTATCCTCTGATCCTCCATGGTACCGCCGTAAGGCATTTCTTCGCGGGGGGAGGAATTAGCTGCCGCTCTTCCTTCTGGTGGCTAAGATGTTACTTCTTCCTTCTAGATTCTGTCTTTCGCTCTTTTCCTCTCAGTGGATCGCAACTCGGTAAGCACTTTTGTAGCAAAAGTGCTTGTGGCGTTCCAGGCAGCTTCTGACGACAACATTACTTCTACTATTGACTCTGGTTGGGTTCTCTTTTTCAGAATCTTCCCCAACTCATCGCGCTGTTGGTTGAAACGTGGACACACAAAGAAAACATGCTCCGCATCTTCATTGACCCCTGGACAGGACGGGCACTCTGGGGTATCATCGTGCTTAAAGCGGTGAAGATACTTCCGGTAACATCCGTGTCCTGATAACATCTGCGTTAAATAATAGTTGATCTCACTGTGACTCCGGCTGAACCACACATCAATCCGAGGTATGAGACGGTACGTCCACCGACCTTTCTCTGAAGCATTCCAGTCTTGTTGCCATCTTGCGATGCTGTGTTGCCGTTCTTCCCTTCTAAGTTCTTCAGGGCTCAGTGTGGTTGACCTTTTTCGTTGATATAGGTTCCGTCTTTCCTCAGCTAGGACTCTGAGAGGCAGAGTACCGGAAATAACACACACTGCTTCCTCTGGTATTGTGCGGAAGGCGCTAGCTACTCGTAGGGCACTCAGTCGATATACTGGTCCAGCCTTTCTCCATGATTCTTGCGTCTTTAATGCGTCGGCCCAAATGTGTGTGTGTGTGTGGCCGTATGTAAACCTCTCATCACTTTTTAACGACTTGACCGATTTCATCGCGGTTGGTGCCATTTGAAAGGGCTTGACTAAATTTAGATTGTGATTACCATTCAGACTGATTCGAAGCAGTAGATTTTGAGAAATCTCAAAAAAACTACAAAAAAAAATTTTTTTGAAGTGTAGTTTTTTTAGAATTACTTTCAAATGACTTTACCGATCAAATCCAAAACCTAATCAGCTCTTGAGAACAAAAAACCACGTCGGTCACCGCAAGCTCGGTCAAAATCGGTTGATTCGTTCGTATCGTTGTCGAAAGAAAACCATAAAAAGTGTTTTTTCGGAAGTACTTCGAAACTCTTAGCTCGATCGATTCGAATTTGAAAATTCTTCAGGAGGCTACAAAAACTGCGTCGAATGCCGTCAACCGCGTGAAAATCGGTTCATTCATTCAAAAGTTATTGCTGTTTGAAAATTCAAAAAATTGTGTTCTATTAAACTGCTATCAGAGTTTTGAGCTCGAAGAGCTCAAAATGACACAAAAATCATATTTTTGAGCTCGAAGAGGTCAAAAACGTAATTTGTAATTTTGAGCGCTTAAGTACAAAATGAGCGGGAAGTTGCAGGGATGGTCTTTAGGGTCAACCGTCATCCTAATTTTTTTAGTTTTAAAATGTTAAAGGGACAAAAAAACTTCAGATTTAAATTCAGTGGAACAAAGCGCATACAAAACATACTCAATCTGAATCCATAAAATTTTTTTTTTATCTCGATAATTTCGATTTTTTATGATTTATTGCAATTTTTTTGGGTTTTTTGCAATTTTTTCAAATTTCGAGGCTTAACAGGCCAATTAACGTTTAGATTTAGATTCAGTGAATTGAAATGCACAAAAATTATACTTGAACCGTATCCAAAAAAATTTTTTTATCGTTGTGACTGCAGTTTTTCGCAATTTTTTACCTTTTTCATGGTTTTTTGCAATTTACTTAAAATTTTGAGGGTGTATAGGCAAAACTGACTTCAGATTGGGAAGTTATTACCAAATTACGCCGGGCCATATATCATCATCAAAATTTTGAACAACGATTGCTACGTTGTCGACGACTTGCCAGGTGCTCCTAGGTCATAGAAACCATACACTGGCTTGTATCCGGGCGAGAAGCTGAAACTGTATGTCACTGGGGTCAGCAGCGCCGATTCCGAGCACAGCAGTGGCGAGGACACTATCTGCTAGTCCACCGGGTATACACCAACCTACTATCAAAACCGGGTGATGACTCCAACGTCATGGTACTTGCGTTGAGAAACTGCGAAAATTGCTATTTGATCAAGCGCCAGTGGCGGTGGTTTCTGCACACTGCTAGTGGTTAGTGACAGTTGTCACGTGCATGTGATCATAAGTAACCACTGTCGATGTCATTGGGCCCGGTTTATTGCATATAATGAAGAATTAACATCTATATCCTACATCTCTATTGTAATGAGGAATTTATATCTATTATTGTTGCGCAAAAGTAAACGACAAGTTACAAGAAGCATAGCGGCATCCAGCACAAGAACGGAGGTAGAAATTCCTTCACGAGAATGTGAATAATGTCCAGGTGGCCGACTGAAGGTGATGTAATCCCTCTTCCAACACACTAGGGGTAACCAAAGGGTCCACCCTCTAGTCTCAAGGACCGATAGTGAGGAATGAGAAATACCGTCGGTCCCTGTACTTACCCCTACCCTTGGGGTAGCTCTAGGACCGCAGTGATAAGTGGATCCAGCCGAGAGGAAATGAGACTAGGAAATACCACTCCAATTTGTCAAACAGAGGTACATGCGATTCGGACTTGCGTGAAACGTATTACCAACTTCAAATGCAGGAACGAAAACATATACATATGTATTAATAGTCGAGCAACTCTCAGATCTCTATCGTCTGTCGTGATTAATTTCAGGATGGTTAATGAATGCAAAGTGTGTCTAGAGTAGCAAGCGACAACCAACCGTGTCAATCTTATCTGAGTCCCGTGTCACAGAGAAATTATAGATTGCGAGATTGCCAATACATGGCCAGGAACAGAGCTTGTCACACATGCACATTCCTTATCAGCCTTAAATCGACGCCCCGTTGCTTTATTAAGAGCCTAATAGACTGATAGACCTATAACAGGTTCATGGAACTATAGCTTAAAGCTAAGGGCTAATGACACACCAAGAAGCTCTATGAGAGGCCTTCGCAGTCAGTTAGCTCAGACTTTATCATGCTTGGAAGATCACAGCTTAGCCTGGTGATCGGAATAATAACGAGTCACTGGACCTCTGCGAAGAATCTTAGGTATGTGGGCATCTTTCAAAAAGCGATATGCCCTAGATGTAAAGCAGAAAACGCCTCTACCTACATCTGTTGACCAACTGTACTTTTCTAAAGAAAACCCGCAACAAAATTTTCGGGGTAAATCATATTTTGTGAAAGGTTAGAGTGATAGGACTGCTACGCTCTACAAATAACATTATGCTGTGAAGCAGAGAAGGATGGGACTCACGGATTAATTTTTACTTAAATCGTTTCACATTCACGTAACAGGGAGGATGAGAATTAAGATAAGATGAGGAGAGAACTTTCTCAGTGTGAGCTTATAGAATATGTGAGAAAAAATTCGGGTAGCTCAGGCTGGGATCTGAACCCAGAATTTCTGAAGTCATGTCAGTTGCTTTACCATTTAAGCTAACCGGTCTTTACCAATTTTTCTTTCACTGTATTCTATATCCATTAAGTCACACCGTCCCTCCTACGGTAGATAAATCAAAATTTCAGTTTAATGATTATTTGAAACGGTATTATTAGAGTAATTTCAAGATATATATTCGTTAAGACAATTTAAAGGTTTCAATATAAATTATTGCTAGTGATAACTTAGCTACTATTCATTAGAAAACTCTATCTAAGACCATAGTAGAGAATACATTTATCAAAAAAGTTGTAATTATAAAAGAAATTAGTATTATTGAAGAGAATAAGCATATATTGGAATGGTACAAACGAAAAGAAATAAAACTAGTTTTTAACATAAATAGTTGATATGTTGCATTGGCAATTACCTCTAATAACTCATCCGCTGATCGCAGTATGCCACTTACTCCAACAGGGCCTTCTGGAAGTATTGATCGAATATAATGATGAGGTCTTACTTCTTTTCCGTTTTCCACATCCACAGTACCTTCCAAGCTTATTCCAAGGCCGCTACCAACGGTAGATTTTTTTATTTGTGCAATCTGTAAATTTAAACATATTTTGTTATTACTCATTGTAACAGGCCACTGATAGCGCCTCCTGGCTCTTGAATTTTTGTTGAAATTTTTAATTTTTTTTTGCTATTTTCCTCACTATAAACCATCCTTGGTAAATTCATCGCGACCGAGTCGCCCTTGCGTAATAGCAAAGATCACTAAAGTTCGATTGCGCGTGAGTTTAATTTAAACGAACGTAGATTTAATCAGAAATAAGTAATCATAAGTTAAATTAATGACTTTTTCATTCGAAAGATGACGACGATTACACGATTCGCAAAGTGTTCTACGAAGAGCAGATAGTACTCAGTCTAGCCACGACGGGATATCTGCGACGAGGGACTAGTCAGTCAAAGATGCTGAATCGACGATGCAGGCGTGAAGATTTATATCAACGGCTGCTGAGTCTGCCAATGCTCCAGTCACACCAAAATTAATTATACTTGTCGATTATTTGATAAATGAGACAAGTGGCATCATCCGTTGATTATTGAAGATAGCCGCTTGCAATAAAAATGAGAAAAAAGAGGAAAGGAAGAAAAAAACCTTCTTTTCTTCTTTCATGTTTACCTTTGTGTAAAACGCATGTGTTCACTCCGCTATTGGCAAATATTCTTTTGATAATTCCATATTTTTTTATTTTTGAATAATTCGATGCAAAAATATAATTATTGGTTGTGATTTATGATATCAATTGTTTGACGTGATTCAAGAGGTGGTAGTTGTACCTGGACATGATCGTCGAGAAGAGACCGTACACGTCAATTATTTCGACAATCCGCCGTTATCCTACCAGTGCCGCAGTTTAGATAACACAGAAGTCGAGGACCGATCAACGTATATCAACGTATATCATCTTGAGCCGCGGACAACCCTAAGGAGCTTCAATGCTAACCAGGGTGAGTGATTGTCATCGAAAAAGGTGATTCGTAGGAAAAACCGTTATTAGCTCAACGAATTTTAAAATAAGTTTTACAATTTGTTGCTGCTGACAAGCCAAAAATTTCTTTATGGGGCTTAACTCTTTGTTAAGTCTATTTTTAGCTTAGATTTAGGGGTGTGACGAACGAAATTTATGCCACTACCCTTATTTTTCATGTAAAATAAATGACAGAGGCTGATTTCTTAATATTTTATTTATTTTTTTTTCTCGCATGATTGAACCACAAATATAACTCTTATTTTTCCTATCCATTTGATAATTTGACCGATAACAATTAACGATAGTGTCAATAAGATCAGTAGGGTGTCCGTTATTTGCCAAGTTGATTTTTTTTTCGCTGACGCCCCCTGGATTTTTAGTTCTTGACCTAAAAAAAAAATATCCTATATAAATAAGCTCTTAATTACAAAATTAAACCTTGCCCCAATCGAGTAACATTTCCCATTTAAATAACATGGGAATTTGCAACTTTTTGTTATAAATTTTTTTTCTTTGAAAAAAATGCCACTACGACTATTATCGATATTTATTCTGATAGAAAATTGAATGCTTTACAAAAAAGTTTTTCCATAATTTTTCGATAAAATCATTCCTTTAAAAGTTATTCGTAGATTAAGTTGTGTTTATAGTTATTATCATAGTTTTTCAGTCTTGCTATTAAGTTTCATGTGTTATAATCATTTATTTCATCTATAAATGTTCCAAAAATTTGATAAAAACGATTTATAGTTACCGTAACGTTATCAATACGATGTATTGAATACATTCTTAATAATATAGCCGCACATTTGTATTTTTTCTGTCTCTAATCATATTTATTTGTTAAGCAATTTTTAGTCGCCTTATGATGAGTATTTTTATTTTCATGAATAATTTGCAATAAATATTGTTTTTGATTTATTTTATAACTTAGAATGTTGATATATTCTTGAGTTAATTGAAGCGCTGTTTCAACTACATCGTTAACAAACCATGTAGGAAAGTATGGCGGGCCCAGGCCTGGCCCAACTATGGACAACTCTGGGCAAGGCTTGCAACTCAGAGTTGGCCCAGTCTTGGTTTAAGTCTGGAATGATAACGCTGGCCCAAGCCTGTTTACCAGGACTGGCCCAAGCCTGTTTACCAGGACTGGTCCATGCCTGGCTACCAGGACTGGCCAATGCCTGGTTACCAGAGTTGGGCCACAGTCAATTTTCAAGTCCGGCCCATGCCTGGTAACCAGGTCTGGGCCCTAGTTAATTTTCAAGTCTAGCCCATGCCATTTGATAAAAAATGAATTATTTAAGGTTTCATTTTTTTATTTTAATTTTTAAGTAGAGCTAACACAAATTTAGATAGTTTGACTCTTTATTTAGACCTAAATTCTACTAATCATAGAAATAAAGTGAAAATAACATTTGCCTTAACCGAGATTTGAACCCAAGCCCCGCACGCTTGCCAGACCGATAACTAACCCCTGCGCCGTACGACTGATAAGTTGATTTACATCTCATCATTCATATAAAATAAATTTATATGATGATGAAGTGTGACGGTTTATATTATTTTTATAATTTATGTTATTTAATATTGTATTTTGATGAAAATTAACTGTTTTTTTACAAATGTTTATTACTCAAAAAAATGCAAGAGTTAAGTTCTTATATAACTTTAGACTTTGTACATTGTTCTGTATATTTTTTAAATATTTTATTTGAAATTTTAATGTTAAAAATTATCAATATTAAAAATTCAACTGTAAATTACTATATTTTATTTTTTTTAAGACCATATCAATTTTGACGATATGCGATTGTTTTGGTTAAAAAATAAATTTTCAATTTTAGCATTTGCTAACAAATATTCGTTAAAAAATAAATATTCAATGTTTGAAATTCTATTACTTCATGATTAATTAACTTTAGATTTTCCATTGAATGGGCAAGGCTAAGTTACCCAATTCTGGTTCAAGTATAGGTTGCCATTCAACAGCCATGGCTACTCTTTTAAAAGAAATAAGTGGAATTTCACTGGTTCACCAGTGGAGGTTACTGATTTCAACCAGTGAATGCAATTTCACTGGTGAATCAGTGAAATCCACTGATTGAATCAGTGAATAATACATCTGCGCGCATGCGCGCTGGTTTGTCCACTGGTTGAATCAGTGAAATCCACTGATTCACCAGTGACATTGTATTCACTGGTTGGAATCAGTGAACTTCCACTGGTGAACCAGTGAAATCCCACTGATTTCTTTTAAGAGAGTAGGCTTCCCAGCCTTTGCCCAGGCTCGGGTAATCATTAGACCAGCCAAGGCTTGGTTGCCCAGTCTTGGCCCGAGGTTGGGGTTCTTTTGCCTCGGCCATTCTATGGCGAACCAGTCTTGGCCCAGGCTTGGGTAATCATTGGTTTGGCCAAGGTATAGCTGCCCAGTCTTGGCCCAAGGCTGGGTTTTTTTGCCTCGACCATTCTATGGCGAACCAGTCTTGGCCCAACGCTGGGTCCTCTTGCCTTGGCCATTCTATGGCAAACCAATGTTGGCTCAGGCTCGGATAATCATTGGACCGGCCGAGGCTTAGTTGCCCAGTTTTGACCCAGGCTCGGGTAATAATTGGGTTGGCCAAGGCTGATTACCCAGTCTTGGCCCAAGCATGGGCCAATATCGGTGCACCAAGCTTGGTTGCCCAGTACTGAGCCAGGCAAGGCCCCGTCATTTAACTCTGGCAGATCCTACATGGGAACTTGTAGATTATTAACCCTTCGTTACTCGTGCTATACGGGGATTCGCTACCCAACATTACTTAACCTAATAGAGTTGGTGTGAGTACGAGTGAGACACTAGAGAAAGCGCGAGTAACGGAAGGTTAACGATGTATAATCCTTCCAAAAAATCATAATTGGTGGTCCATGTCTCTAAGTTAACCTCTCAGAAATTTTTATTTATGTTGAATCGAATAAAATATTTAATCGAATTTGAATTGATAAAAATCAATTTATTTAACAAAAAAATTACTGTTTTTTGTAACTTCGGGAACTTATATTTTTGTAAATTGATAATTTCATTACCTGAATCAGGGTTGCAAATAATGCATTAAAAAAATAATTGAATTAACATACTAATTAAAATTTTCTTTTTATTTCGTAATTCCGAAAATTTTAATTAAAAATAGTTTTCAAATTTCTAATCCCCAATACTAGATTAAAAAATCAAAAATAAATTTTTAATCCCAAAAATCGGATTTAAATTAAAAACGAAAATTTTAATCCTAAATAATTAATTAAAAATTGAAAAAAAATTTTAATCCTAAGTACGGAATGAAAAAATTAGAAAAACGGTAGATCCTGAAGGCCATCCATGCAACTTCCCGCTAATTACATATCTAGGTGCCTAAAACTGCACTAATGATGTTTTTGAGCTCTCCAAGCTTTTTTTTTTTTATAACTGTTGCCGTAAACAAATACAAATTTATAATTATTTATATATTTATATTATATATACTATATTATAGGGGAGGGGGGGGACAAAATAAGGTACTTAAGGAAGTCTTCTAAAGAAGTTATTAAAGACTGAAATACGCTGAATCTTATTTTCTTAAGTTGTTTTCTAAGTAAATAACAAAAATTTTTAGTTATCACTAAAAATTTCTTTTAATTTTTTGCGGGTAAAATGGGATACCCCCTGAAAAAGTGAAAAAAAAATTAGGAAAACGGTTGACCCTGAAGGCCATCCCTGCAACTTCCCGCCAACTCTATACCTAAACGCTGGAAATTGCACTTATGACGTTTTTGAGCTCTTCGAGCTCATAAATACAATTTGTATGTTATTTTGAGCTTTCCGAGCTCAAAAAATAGCTTTTGTATGCTTTTGAGCTCTTCGAGCTCAAAAATTTGATAGAAGTTTGATAAAATACTATTTTTTGAATTTTCAAATCGCAATCACTTTTGAATGAATGAACCGATTTTCATGCGGTTGGTGGCATTCGACGCAGTTTTTTAAGTTTCATAAAAAATCTTTAAGTTTAAATTGATAGAACAAAAAATTTCGGAGTGATTCCGAAAAAACACTTTTTTCGGTTTTCTTTTGTTTACGCTATCTCTCGAACGAATCAACTGATTTTGACCGGATTAGTGGCGATCGACGTATTTTTCAAGTTTAAGGGCGGATTAGTTTTTGGAGTTGATCGATGGAGCCGTTTAAAAGTTATTCCAAAAAACCACTTTCAAAAATAATTTTTTTCCGATTTTTTTTGAGATTTCTCAAAATCTATCGGTCCGAATCGATTCAAATTCATAGGAAATCTAAGTTTGAGGGAACTCCGCTTGGTAGATTCTGATCGGTTCAATGGTTCAAAAGTTATAAGCGATTCACATACTCACACACACACACACACACACCTCGTGTCGGGCTTGCTGGGTCCCGCATCGGGCGCCTTCTCAGGTGGTGGATAGGAGAATGCCCGGCATGTCTGCACGTCAGATGCGTCGGGTACCGAGGAAATAGAATACTCGGGGTGGACCAAAACCTAGCAAAAGATGATATGGAAATGTCAGAAGATTTTCAAACATCGTTTACAGTACAGAGGATGGATACCTCAGTGCCGTCGAGGAAAGACGTGCAAACGGGCCTAAACTCGTCGTTATCAAGCGACCGTTTGAACAGTGGAGTAGACCCCATGGCTCTGCTGTCTAGCAATGCTAGCAAGGTTACAGGGAGTACGAAATCAGCCCAGATGGCAGAGAACGGACAGCTGAGCAACATTCCTTCAAAAAGTGGAGGACCTTTTGCTCCTGCCACTAATCAAACCCACCGAGGAAGAATGAACTCTCTACCGACCGTCACCGGCCAACAGTCACCAATGGAGAGGCTCGGCAACAAGATTGATGAGTTAGCCGACTTCATAAAAGACAAAAAGAATCTCCACCATGAGATCAGAAAATTGGTTTCGTCTATTAGTACGGCATATAGGCTGGCCAACAAATCACCAACGAAGTCGGCGTCAACGACTCAAACATCTCCGAGTCTGAACAAAAAATCACAGCCACCTCTGACCACTCCTAAGAAATTACCACAGCAAGGAGATGGCAACAAGAAGAGGCCGCTGTCCACGCCCAGCCCTTCCTCAGATATTGACAAGCCAGCACAGAAAAAGACAGCCCGGGATGATACCTGGACCAAAGTGACTCGGCAAAACAAGAAAAAGAAAGAACAGGAGCCAGTGACTCAAGCTGCTACAGCCCAAGACCAGCCTAACAGCGGTGGCTCCAAGAAACCAAGGAGGAAGAAGACAAGAACTAAAGCTGTCCTAGTCCAACCAGCTGAAGGGCGAACATACGCCGATCTTCTGAAGGAAATCAAGGCCAAGGTAAGCCCTGTCGAGACGGGCGTAGACAAAAGGTCTATTAAAAAGACGAAACACGGAGGCGTTCTCCTTGAAATGGCTCGAAAGACCGAAGACAGCAAGGCATTCACCGATGCAGTATGGGCAGCCACCGCAAACATCGGCACAGTCAAGACGCTAATACCAACAACAACGATCGAGATCCTCGACTTAGATGAAATCTCTACCGAGAGCGAAGTCCGTGAAGCACTCAAACGTGAATTCACTGACAACCTGGAGGTCAAACGGGTAAATTTGACAAAACCCACACCACGAGGTAATCGGGCAGCCTTCTGCGAACTAGACGAGCCCAGTGCGATTAAGGCCCTTGACAAGGCCCGTATACGGATCGGTTTGGTGAACTGTCGTATACGCCCAGTAGTAAAAGTAACACGTTGTTTTAAATGTTTTGGTTATGGACACCAAACACGTCAGTGTGCGGGATCAGACAGAAGCAGGTGCTGCTACAAATGTGGCGGAGAGAACCACAAGGCCGTAAACTGCACGGAGAAGTTAAAATGCTTCCTTTGTGCTTCGGACAAAGATGCCCAGGATAGTCTATGCCATATTTCTGGCACTGGAGCGTGTAAGGCATTCCGCAAAGCACTTGCAGAAGCCACGAAAGGTCAGAAATGACACGCATACTACAAGGCAACCTGAATAGGTGCGCCCTGGCGCAAAACCTGCTGCGCCAGCGTGTTTTCGAAGATAAAATTGACGTCTGCTTTATCTGCGAGCAATATCTAAACATCGAAGGTAAAACATGGTTCGCATACAAGACGGGCACGGCAGCAATTTGGATTGTGAACACAAAGAACGTTACCGTCAACAACAGCGGAGGTGGAGTAGGTTTTGTCTGGATTCAAACCCCCACAACCTACTTCATGAGCGTCTATCTCTCACCTAACGAAGGGATTAGTGTGTTCCGACAGAAACTCGCAAATATAGAAGATGCGGTCACTAAGTTTGACGGCGAAGTTATCGTAGCCGGAGACTTCAACGCTAAATCGGCTGAGTGGGGCGCTGCTTTCTCCGACACCAGAGGTAACGAGGTCGCTGACGTCGTGGCTAGACTCGACCTCATAGTGCTGAACACCGGGAGCACCACGACCTTTAGAAGACCAGGGTACCAAGAATCCATCCTCAACATCTCATTGGCGACTCCAAGGACTGCCAATATCATTGGAGACTGGACAGTATCCGAAGAATACAGTGGCAGTGATCACCAGTTTGTGACATTCAGCGTTGGATTGGCATTTGCTCCGGTTTCACAACGCGACGTTTCTAAGCGGAAGTGGAATGCCAAAAGGCTTGATCCAGAGGCATTGCAAGCTTCACTCGCACGAAGCTGGTCTATCCTCCAGAACAACCCGACACCGGATACCTGCAGCGAGACGGAAAAGGCAGTGCTAAACACGATGAAGGAAATTACTGCCGCATGTGACGCCTCTATGCCGCGGCTGAAAAACCAGAGCTTCCACAGACCAGCGTACTGGTGGTTAGCAGACATAGCAGAACTTCGAAAAATATGCCATCAGCTACGTCGCCGAGCAACGAGAGCTACGAAACGCTCCCCAAGCCAGGACTTGTATTCAAAAGAGTACAAGCAGGCCAAAAAGACGCTAAACCGAGCCATTAAAGCAAGGAAAGCGAAACTGTGGAAAGAGACCTGCAACGATCTCGACAATGACCTCTGGGGTAAAGCCTACCAAATTGTCGCCAAATGACTTGGAAAGGCTTCACCAGAGGCGCCGAAGTCTCCTGCCTTGATGGAGAGCATTGTAACGGAGCTTTTCCCCAAACACCCACCGCGGGAGAAGAAACACTACACTAAGAACAGCGAAGTAATACCCTTCACAACTAAGGAATTACAAGACGCGGCCAAGTCACTCAAAACAGGAAAGGCACCTGGACCTGATGGCATCCCGGCATCGGTGATCAAAACTGTAGCCCTGGAATACCCAGACATACTCATGAACACCTACAACGCATGCTTGGCAACTGGCACGTTTCCCGTGGTCTGGAAACGGCAGAGATTGGTTCTCTTAGACAAAGGTAAGGGAACCCTCATAACACCATCTTCGTTTAGACCACTCTGTATGCTGGACATTGCTGGAAAACTGCTCGAGAAGCTCATACAAGGGAGACTTCGCAACGACATAGACCGTGCTGGAGGTTTTGCCGCAAACCAACACGGCTTCCGAAAAGGACGTTCAACAGTCGGCGTGATCCAGAAAGTCGTAGTGACAGCGAGAGAAGCATGGACTGGTAGCCTCAAAGCCCGCAAGGTGTGTCTTGTCCTCACGCTAGACATTAGAAATGCCTTTAACGGCGCAAATTGGAGAGATATTTTGGACGCCCTGGAGCACAGATTTGACGTGGAGCCGGAGAATCTGGCACTAGTCGACAACTACCTTGACGAGAGAAGCTGATAGCAGAAACCACGGAAGGTCCACAAGAATACGCCATAACGGCTGGCGTGCCGCAAGGCTCAATAATGGGGCCCGATCTATGGAACGCGGACTACGACGAGCTTCTGAAAATCCCGTTGCCAAAGCAAGTGGAGCTAACGGACTTTGCAGACGACGTCGCGGCCACGATAATAGTAGACAGCGTAGAGGAGGCCGAACTACTCGTTCGGGAAACCATTGGTGCTGTCGAGACTTGGCTCGATAAACACCACCTGAAACTCGCAAAACACAAAACCGAGATGGTCGTTCTGACTCACCAAAAATGGTTCCCAAAACCATTTGCTGTGGACATGGGAGGAATAACGTTAACATCAACAAGGGCCCTGCGCTATCTGGGGGTAATGATAGACGAGAAACTATCTTTCCGCGAACACCTCGATAGTGCATGCCAGAAAGCCAGCAAGACGGTGTCTTGCCTAGCAAGAATTATGACGAATACTATGGGACCAAGAACCAAAAAGAGGAGAGTCCTTCTGGAAGCAGTCCATTTGGTACTGCTTTATGGAGCGGAAATATGGGCGGATATATGAAAGCAGAAAACCTATCGGCGGAAAATGGCAGCAGTGCAGCGGCGAGGCGCTCTCAGAGTTGCCTGCGCTTACCGCACGGTTTCCGAAGCGGCTGTATTGGTCATTGCGGGAGCTGCGCCCATCGACCTATTAGCGTTCGAGAGAGCAAGACTCTACGACGCTAAAATCGGTGGTTAAAACATGAAGGAGGCAAGAACGAGAATAAAAACGGAAACGCAGCAAGAGTGGCAGGACCGATGGACGTCGGGAGAGACAGGCAGATGAACAGCGCGACTGATCCCAAACATCAACGTCTGGCTTTCTCGGAAGCACGGGGACACGGACTTCTTTCTGACCCAGCTACTGACGGGACATGGGCAGTTCAATGCCTATCTATTCAAGATGGGTTTGCACAGCACACCAACGTGCAAATACTGTCCAGACAAAATTGACAACGCCGAGCACACGTTTTTCGAGTGTGATCGATGGAAGGACGATAGAATCTGCACCGAAGAAACAATGGGCACCGCGCTTTCCCCTGAGAGCTTGGTAACCTGCATGATCAAAAAAGAAGAAAACTGGACAGCTGTAGTAGCCTACGCGCAGCGTCTCTTGAAAGAAAAAATCGCAGAAAAGGATTAGAAACCAGTAATAACAAGAAGTAAGTGTCGTGAGGCACAACATGGACTGGATTGAAGTAATGCTAACGCGGTCCTGATCCAGTCTTCTCTGTAACATCTATAGGGAAACGAGAGAGGAGGATGTTTAGTCGGTATTGTTGCAAAATAATATTGTCTTCTGAGTCCGACATACCCAGGCACCAACACCTAGTCCTGGCAACAACACCAAGTCTTGGCATACGTAATCGTATTTTACCTCCTCTATAAAAAAAAAAAAAAAAAACACACACGCACACACACACACACACACACACACACACACATATACAAACACACACATATACAAATCATGGAGGAAAGCATGTCCAGAGGAAGCAGTGTGTGTCATTTCCGGAACTTTGCCGCTCAGAGTCCTAGCTGAGGAAAGACGGAACCTTTACCAACGAAAGAGGACAACCGCACAAAGTGCCGAGGAACTCAGAGCTAAAGAACGGCAGAACAGCATCGCACGATGGCAATCGCAGTGGGACGCCGCGACAACAGGGAGATGGACACACCGTCTCATAATGAAGATCGACGTTTGGCTAAACCGAAGTCATGGCGAGGTCAATTACTATCTGACGCAGTTGTTGTCAAGACATGGATGTTTTCGGACGTATCTTCACCGCTTCAAGCATGATGATTCACCGGAGTGCCCGTCCTGCCCAGGAATCAATGAAGACGCGGAGCACGTTTTCTTTGAGTGCCCACGATTTTACCCACAGCGAGATGAGCTGGAGATGATCCTAAAGAAGAAAATCAAACCAGAGACAATAGTAGAAGCAATGTTGTCATCAAGAGCCTCCTGGAACGCCATCAGCACATTTGCAACAGAAGTCCTTATAGACTTTCGTTCCATCGAAAGAAGAAGAGCAAATGACAACAACTAGAAGAAAGGTAAAATAACACCTTAGCTACCAGAAGAAAGAGCAGTAGCTAGATCCTCCCCTCACGAAGTAATGCCTAATGGCGGTTTCCATGAGGGATTCGGGGAAAGAAGAAAAGGGGTTTAGGGTTTAGTGGGTAGGGGCGCTAGCGTCGAGTTTTAGTATGACACTGCGTCGAGTCGCCACATATCCAGGCCAAACAACTATGCCTAGAATCCGTAAAAAGGATTCCCCCCCCCCCTTAAAACAAAAAAAAAACACACATATACAAACACACACACAAACACACACACATATATGTACACACAGACATACACACACACACATACATACATACAGACATACAGACATCACCGCGGAAACATTCGGGGAGGCTTCCTAGGACCTCAAAACGTCAACATCCGTTGAAAACTCTGAGAAAAAAATTGAGGTAGCAAATAGTATACTACACATCTAGGGAAGTAAAGTAAAAAATGTCTTAAATTACATGTAATTGTTGGCCGAGGCGAAGCTGAGGTCAACGAAGGCTCTCTCAAGTTGGCGGGGGAAAATCAATTTTTTTAACTTTTTTATTTCCAAATTGTTAGTTCGTCGTTTTTTCGGAATTGTTCGATTAATTTTATTGTTTGTTCGTTGTTCATTTTTTTATCAATAATTTTCAAAATTTTGACCTAAACCTAGCCCTCAATATGATAATATCTGCGGTTTTTTTTTTTTTTCTATCAATCCTAACTAGATATTGTTTGTTCGATCAAAATGAATGTTTGATCGATCGTACTTTTTTTTTATAATCAATTTTTTATTGTAATTACACCCACGCAGCTGCACATGTTTAAAAAACATCCGACTGCGCATGCGCGAACTTCCAAGTGATTGTGCGGTCTGCGGTCTATTTAAATCTAAATTCAAGTAATATTAATAAAAATAATTCTTATTCCGATGAAAAAAGTTTTTATCTAATCATATATAATCATAAATAATTAGACAAAAACTTTTTTCATCGGGATTGTTATTATCTCTATCAATTAATATTATTTAAAAGATATAACTGCCTCTTTCTTATCTCCTGTCGTCAGGTAATGCGGGTTCGCCTTTAATAACTTGAAATAAATTAGTGTGGCACAAATTTTGTGTTGTGGCCATTTGCCTTATGGGGGGTTGGAGAATTTTTATCCTCCATAATTTGCATAATTACTAATATCAATAACTTTTAGTGTAAATATAACAATAAAAATTCATTTTATAAAAACTGATTCTCCGGTAAGTAGTTAAACAATTAATTGATATGTTATTATTTAAAAGGAAAGAAATACTTTATCTCTTGGAAAAAAAATAAAAATAGTATAATTCTTAAAGTAGAGTATAATAACCATTGTAAAGTTTTGAATGGAGTTAACAAACTTGCAAAACAAAATTACTTAAAAAATCAAGTGAATAATTAGAAAAATGACAGTACAAAACTATGGAACTTTATTAAACGTCAATTAGTAAAAAATAGTGATAAAAAAGAGCATATTGAATTCATTTTAAATGATGATTACAAAATAATTGATAAGTGTCAGAAATAGTTTACTTTGCTCATACATGAGGCACCATCTATTAGACGTTCAAAGTAATTACTAGGCCTCTAGAGTAGTCTCTTACATTGTGACATACTCACTCTTGTCTATAGCTCTGTACCGATCACACGTACATCTAGAAGTTCTGTGTACAAGACATAATAAAGCTGCAACTACATATAGACGTTTATATTATCAAAGTGTTATATTATTACTAGAATAGCCATCCTTCCTATTTTCCACAAATTATTATAAAAGTCCTTCAGGTTATGGGCCCAGCACGCATAGGACGTGTTTTCTTATCTCGAAAGGGATTAGAAAAAGGATTCGCTTTGTGTAGTGCAACGAATTGTGCATAAAGAGTTTTTTTTAAAAAGGCTTAGCTTTTTAAAATTTGAAGAAAATCAAATAAACTGGTAAGTTTTTGATTTTTTATCCTAAGAAGTGCATTTTGGATGCTAAATTTAGATGAAATTAAAACTAAAAAAAATTAAAATGTAGAAGATTTTTAATTTAAAAGAAGTTGAAATTTTAGAAGAAAATAAATTTAGATGAAATTAAATTTAAAAGAAATTAAAATTTAGAAGATTTTTGATTTAAAAGAAGTTAAAATTTTAGAAGAAAATAAAATTAGATGAAAATTAAATTTAATAGAAATTAAATTTTAGAAGAATTTTAATTTGAAAGAAGTTGAAATTTAAAAAAAAAAAAAAAATAAATTTAGATGAAATTGATTTTAGAAGAAATTAAAAAAAAAAATTATTTTTCTTTGTTGCTTGAGAAAATAATTAAAAGAAAAAAAAAATTTTTTTTTTACTGTTGTGTATGTTACACTAAATCAAGTTCAAACTTGTTGAAGCCGCCCGGCTCGAGTAATATTATATAGCTATACACATTGTGTTAGTTGTATATATCATAGAACAAAAACGCGCTTGTCGCGTACAAGTTAGACGGTTTACGACTTTCAGATTCTGAGAATCGGATATCGATGTATATATTTCAGACGAAAAATAATATTGCTCTCAAGAAAATAAATAGAGTAATACAGTTGAAGTAGTTGACTTGTTTAAGATATAGTTGGTTTTGTAAGATTGATAATAATGATAGTTTACGATTGTAATTATTTTAAGATAAGAAGGAAATTTTAGAAGTTTAAACTTGAAATAAATATTTACCGAAATAAATATTTATAAACTATATCTCGACATTAAATTTAGTTATTACATAGTCTTTTTAAAAGACTGCAAGTATATAAATAAAAATAATAACTACTTTAATAATTGTCTCAAAGTAAAGTCTGTAGTACAGCACTAAGCTTTGTTTTAATTTAATCGGTTGTTACTCTGGTGTGTGATTTGAATGTCGCACGTGTACGTACGGCCATCCCCGAACGTTTCAACGAGCTGTGCCGTTTGTCACGAGGTGGGAGGGAGCACGTGTGCCATGCTGTTGCATGCGGGGGTTACAGCTGATTTCACTTTTTATTTACAACTTGCAGTGCAGTTGTGAATAGGGGTGAAATATCAGTCTCTGATAAGTTTGATATGTTTCGAATTGTTCATAATTAGAAGTTTACTGATATCTAGAAGATATGAACAAAGGAACAATGAATGAGCAGAACGATAAACATATGCTCGATAATAATGAGACTGAAGATACTCTATCTGAGACGTCAGACAAAAATTTAAAAACAGGTAATTTTGTTTTTTAATTTATTTTAGAAGTGGTTCCAAATTTTGAGAAGTTATCAATAGATGATACTTTAGAAGTTCTATAGATGTTTAGAAGTTCTATAGATGTTTAGAAGTTTTATAGATGATTAGAAGTTACGTTTATTTAATTAATCGTAAAATAAAATCCAAACTAAAAATAAAATTATTTTATTTATAAAGGGCCTGGAGTATCTGAAAGCCCAGCAATGTCGACAACTACTCCTTCAATTACAACGCAGTCAAAAATTACTGCAAGTCAAACGAGTACACCAACGACTCAGTCAATTGCTGCTTTTCAGACGAGTACACCAACGACTCAGTCAATTGCTGTTTTTCAGACGAGTACACCAACAACTCTGTCAAGCACCTTCGAAAATCCACCGATTTTCACAACAACTCAATCGAGTGGCAGCAGTGGTAGTACCCCTACCACTGAACAGACTGTACAACAAGAACTACTACAGTTCCTTTGTAAACAGCGCGAAAACATCAAGCTTCAAAACAAAGGTTTTGAGACAATGAAAATCTTGATGAGCCTAATTAATAAGACATCTGAAAATTTATTGGCTGCAGAACGGCTTCGAGTGCAAGGTACTCGAGGTAATTTACTTAACTCGATCACTTTTCTAGACTAAAGTTCAACTCATACGGGTGTTGGAATAGATGCTCAATCCAGCCCGCAAGATATTAACATAGAAGTAACTAAGGCTCTTAATGCTTCGATTACTGCTTTAAAAAGTACATTAGAGTCAAACAAAAAATCTTAAAATTATCAGGTACCAAGAAAGTATACTCTTAATTCAGATAGTGACATCAATAATTGGATGGATAAACTTAAATCTGAATTATCATCAAAAGATCTATTAGATGTTATTGACCCAACCGTCATTGGTCCTGATAATTTAGATGTACAAACAATTACAAAAAGAAAGCAAGCAGTAAGAGAAATCATTACTAGCCATTTAGATGATAAATACTATAAGAGGGTTCTCACTATAACAGAAACTATTGTGGTAATATCAAGTCTAAAAGAAGCTAAGAGGGTCGAAAAGAATGCCGCTCACACTTCTGTTAGAACGAAGCTGTGCGGCATGAGACTGAAACCAAAAGAGAGTATTGATGAGTTCTGGAATAAATTCGACAACACCATCGTTGAATACGAGAGCTGTGATAACGCAGTACCTCTGACAGATGAAGAGAAACGGTCAGCTTTTTACCAAGCTGTCAGTAAAGTAATTCCAGAAGCCCGAACTGCTGATTTATTACATAGGCAATTTAAAGGCAGATCAATGACTCTGGTTGAGTTGAGGTCTCATTTGCTGCAGCTGGAAGCTGAGAAAAAGTCAGCAACTTCTCAAGAACAAGATGCGTGTGCAAACCAAGCAAAACGGTTTAAATCACACCATGACAACTGTTATAGATGCAATAAGACGGGTCACTACGTCAAACAGTGTCCTTTAGCAGCAATTAGTGAATGGTACTGTTATATTTGTAAAGTGATCACTGATCACAATACAAATTCTTGTCCAAAAAATGAGGACAGTCAAAATTCAGGCAGGTCTGACTGCAGACGTGGTCGTGGTCGTGGTAGAGGTAGAGGTTAAGGTGCTTTTAGAAGAGGTACGTTCTTCAAAGGAGGTTTTGGTGGCAAATCCAAAGAATACACCAAATCCAAGTCGAAGACGTTCAAAAAGCAAGCAGCCCCACCAAAGGATGAAGATAAAAAGAAACTACAAGCACGACAAGCAGGTATGAATTTTGAAAATATAAATAATGTAGATAATATTACGTTTATTGCGGACTCAGGCGCAACTGAGCATATAATTAACAAGAGTTTGATTTTAAGTAATTTTAAACATTGCACAGGCGAGTTAATTAAAAGTGCAAATAAAAATAAGTTAGCTGACATAGTAATAGATGGAGTCGGTGACCTTTACTTAAAATCAAATCTTAGCAAAATAAAATTAACGAACGTATTATCTGCAGAAAATATCGCAAATAATTTAATTTCTCTTAGACGATTTGTAGATGCTGGATTAGGAATATTTTTAGATGATAAAAAGTTAGAAATATTCGATATAGAAACAGGTGAAATATGTTTAACAGGAAAGTATGTTAAACCTAACTGGCTTGTTACCTTCGAGGTAGAATATGCTGAGGAGGTTAATAGGCCAGATTACACAACGTACTCTTGTACTGCTGAAATTATTTCTCCAAATGAATTTTCCGAACAATCTCAGACGGTACCTGTTGATTTAAATTTGCAAAAGATGGAGGGAGATTTAGATGTTTCCTCTCATAAATCAACATCATCTGAGCTTGGGAGGGAGAGTAAGAAGAAAAGTCTTTTGGAGAAAGGTAGAAGTAATATAGAAGCAGAAATCACAGATTTTTTATTAGATGAACAAACTTTAAATAGAATAATTTTAGATTTTAATTCAGCTGATGCTCTAGAAGATTTTAATAATATTAAAAGTGCTGAAAATAATATACAACAATTAAAAATAATGAAAATAGATGAAGGTATGTTATGACACATAAGACTAGGTCATCCAAGCTTGAATTATCTAAAAGAACTTAAAAAATCTGAGCAGTCGCTGTGTAATGTAAACTTTAAAGAAAATATTTTAGATTGTGAAACCTGTATTCTAGCTAAGATGGAAAAATTACCCTTTAAAGAATCTAGACTAATAGCAGATAGACCGTTACACACAATTCATGTGGACACTATGGGACAATTTAAAATAAATTCGTTCCCGGTGCTTACAAATACATTATTGTGTTTTTAGATGATTTTTCTAGATTTGCAAAAATTTATTCTATTAAAAATAAAAATGAAGCTGCTAGTTGTTTAGAAAGCTTCATAAACACAACTAGAAATTTATTAGGTAAAAATGATAATGTATTGTCGAAAACTATCCACTTAGGATAGTTTCCGTAATTATTTTAAAAATTATGATTAATTTGGGATTAGGATATTAAATAAAATATGCGTCGATTTTTTGGGAAATAAAATGTAGATTTATTTATCCCCAGAGGAGGAAAACTCAGTTGGGCTGAGAAAAAACCTCCTCGAATGAAAAAATGTACAAGTAAGAACGCAAAGCGTGTCATGCGAATGAAAAAACATGTGTAAATTGCCGTCGCAAACAACACAAATGAGGTGAGCTCAACCGCTTTAGAAAAGCAAATGGTATTAATTCAGAATTAATGAATTTACGCTAGCTTTTAAGCTAACTAGATTCAATTAATAGTGAAATACTAATTAATTGACGTAAAATGTCAGCGCAGAGACTGATTGATTGATTAGAATTATTAGTGTAGGAACTAATGAGATAATTCGATATCAGAATCGAATAGTTGATAAAATTTGATTTGATAGAATGATGATTAAATATTTAGCAATGAATTTAATATAATTTATTACAAATATTGCGTGTTAACTATGGATTGACTAAAGCCGCGTGGCTGATGCAATCCTTTGTTGAAATGGCGCGTAATGACCGCGTGGCGTCACTTATTAATTTTAATTAATTTAATTCACTGAACAGTTACTAATGATTTTTAATGATTTGAGAATTTAATTGGTAATTGAAGTTAATGAAATTAATAGTATTTAATGAATATTTTAAGTGTTCAAATAAATGCGTAGTATAAGTGATAAATCAGAAAACGATTGACACAGAGTAGTCGTACTAGTACAAGCGTCCAAGCACAACTGCTTGCCGCCGACCTCGTGAGCCGGCTTCTCTCCCGCTAACCAAGGCGCACATGAGCGACAGCCATGGTGTGACACGATTTTTCACGAGTTGGAGCGATCAAGCCCGAAGGCGCAACTCCTCTTATAAATTTTTATTAAATGTCTTTTCTATCGGTTAAACAGATAAAGTGTGCTATATCAGAACTGATAGTGCTAGGGAGTTTACGGGAGGTGATTTTGTAGATGTTATGCATAACGAAAAAATAGAATCAGATTATGCACCACCGTATACTCCAGAGTTAAATGGTACAGTCGAGAGATTTATTAAAACAATACAACAGAAAATTAGAGCGTTATTGTTTGACTTACAGCGTTATGTCAGATTTAATGAAAAACTAGTTTATAAGGATATTTTCAAAACAAAAGATTTAGAAGTTGAAGATTCTCCAACAATTGAAAAACAAAAAGATGTAGAAGTAGATGATAATTTAATTGATGGAAAAATAGATTCTGAATCTTCTGATGCAAATACTCCTGTAACAATAAACTCTAATGATAAACTAGTTAATTCAGACAAATCTAAAAAGCGTAAATTAGATGATAATGTATCAATTGATACTAAATTTAAGAAGTTGAGAGCTTCAAAAAAGAAAACCAAAACCCAAGATAGATGATAACTTCGTTTATGCCAAAACAATAAAAAAGTTCACGATTGTAGATGAAGAAGATTTTATACATGCTATGCTTTCTTTTATCAACAAGAATTCCAGTAATTACTAAGAGTGTTTACTGCGGGAAGACTGTGTTGATTGGATGAAAGCAGTTAAAGAAGAATTAAAATCAATAGATGATAACAAAGTCTACAATCTAGTTAAAAGACCTGTAGATGCTAATGTAGTCAACTCTAGATGAGTTTTTAAAACCAAAATTGGCAAAACTGGAGAAACCATCTATAAAGCTAGAGTGGTTGTAAGAGGTTTTCTAGATGTAAACGAGTATGAGCTGAAAGAAACTTATGCTCCAGTCTCAAGACTTCCAGTAATCAGATTAGAACTAGCAATCATAAATAAACTTGATTTAGACGCAAGACAAATGGATGTAAAAACTGCCTTTCTGTATGGAACTCTGGAAAAAGCAATTTTTATGGAGATTCCAGAAGGCTATGATTGCAGTGATGAAATCAGAGAAAAAAATGGTCTGGAAGCTTGAAAAATCTCTTTATGGATTGAGGATCAGTCCTAAGAGATGGAACAAAAAGTTCACTGAAGAAGCACTGAAACTAGGTTTGGAGAATGATCTAAACGAGCCATGCTTATTTACTTGGAGAAAAGATGGAAAAATTGCCATCGTAATCCTATACGTAGATAATATGATTGCAGCTAGCAATATACCTGAAAAATTAGATGAAATTATAAATCATTTCAGTAACGTTTTCGAAATGAAAATTTTGGGAGAACCGCAGAATTTTCTTGGGATGAAAATTCACCGTGATAGAAGTAATTGTGAAATGTCTATTACACAGCCTGAGCACACTGAAAAGATCCTAGAACGTTTCGATTTGAAAGAATGTAATCAAGACACACCCATGATAACTACACAAGTCAAAAATAGAAACAATGAAAACATAGGAAAATTAGATGATTCCAATGTTCCAGCTAATGCACCTTATAGAGAGGCTATAGGGAGTCTGTTTTACCTTGCTGGTGCAACCAGACCAGATATAGCATATGCTGTAAATTTATTGTCTAGAAGACAGAATAATCCAACCAAAGGAAATTTGTAAGGAAATAATTTCCTTGGATAAAGCGATTAGAGATATAATAGGTAAAACTATGTATCCAGTCACTATTAGATGTGATAATAAATCAGCCTGTGACTATTCTCAAATGGAGGGAAATCAAAAATTGAAAGATTTTGATGATGACGTTGAGCTTATCAAATCCAATCTGGCTGAAAGAGAATGAACAGGCAAGAAACCTCAAGTGGCTAAAACTCATGGTGATTTTGTTAAATCATGTGTCTTGGCGGGAAAAATAAAGGTCAAATGGATATCCACTAAAGAAAATATTGCGAATATTATGACTAAACCTTTACCTTCTACATCACATATCAAACTCAGAAATAAAATGATGAATATTTAGATGATAAAATTTTAGATGATATAGATGTTAAATATAGATGTCGAATTTAGATGTTAAATATAGATGTTGATTTTAGATGTTAAATATAGATGTTATATAGAAGATTTAAACTAATAAGTTTAATCATATAATTAATTAATATTTACAGAAGTTAATATTCAATCTTATCAGAGTGCGCAGCGGAGAAAAACAAAGAAGTTCAAGAACCTTGTTCTTAATTGGAACTTCAGATAAAGACTTTACCTTTTTTTATTGATATTCAATATTAGATGTGTTCTTGATCGTTAATCGATTTTAGATGTAATTTTTGAAATTATATGTTATTCATTATATTTAAAATATGTATGAGCAAAGGGAGGGAGTGTCAGAAATAGTTTACTTTGCTTATACATGAGGCACCATCTATTAGACGTTCAAAGTAATTACTAAGCCTCTAGAGTAGTCTCTTACATTGTGACATACTCACTCTTGATTATAGCTCTGTACCGATCACACGTACATCTAGAAGTTCTGTGTACAAGACATAATAAAGCTGCAACTACATATAGACGTATATATAATCAAAGTGTTATATTATTACTAAAATAGTCATCCTCCCTATTTTCTACAAATTATTATAAAAGTCTTTCAATAAGAGAGAGATCTCTGATCATTTTGTCGATTATTTTAGTGATATTGGATATCAACTAGCCTCAGATATTGACAAAAATATCAAATATGAAAAAAAAACTTTTGAGCCTAATCAATTCAGTATTTTTCTCAAACCTACTTCGATTGAGGAAATTGGGAAAACTATTAAGGAATTGAAATTAAAATCTGGGGGAATAGATGGTATAAATAGCAAAGTATTAAAATGTTTATCAAATAAAATTAGTATACCTCTGGAACATATTTTTAATGTATGTATGAATGAAGGCATATGGCCTAAAGCTTTAAAAACTGCTGAAATAATACCTTTGCATAAAGCAGGTGACAAAGTTTTAGTTTCTAACTATAGACCAATTTCTCTTATATCTAATATTGCTAAAGTAATGGAATAAATTGTATATTCGAGATTGGTAGACTTTGTAAACAAACACAAGTTAATTTCGGATAGACAGTATGGTTTTGTAAAGAACCGTGGTACAAAAGAGGCTATCTCTTTTGTTACTGAATATATGTACAATAATTTAGACATAAGTTGCCCAACTGTGATAGCTTTTCTCGACCTGGCAAAGGCATTTCATACTGTTAACCATGCAATTTTACTAGTCAAAATTAAAGCATATGGAATTAGAGGTGTTGTACTGGATCTGCTGAGAAATTACCTAAATGACAGAACTCAAACTGTAAAAGTGAATAACATATCAAGTAAGGAAAGATATGTAAAAGTGGGTGTCCCTCAGGGCACGATTTTAGGACCACTTTTATTTATTCTTTATATTAATGACATATTCAAAGTGGTTCCATGCAACTCACTAGTCTCATATGCTGACGATACTGCTGTCTTATGCTCTGCTAAAAGTTGGTCGGATGTTCAGTCTTTAATTACTACTTGGCTGAATGATATTAACTTGTGGATGTGTGCCAATCAATTATCTCTAAATATCGATAAGAGATCGTTTATTACTTTTGGATGTTATGTTGATAGTGTCCAAACTGAATTTAAATTATATCTAGTCAATAAGGAGCTAAAAAGATTTCAATCCTACAAATATCTGGGATTGATCATTGATAGTAGACTAAAATGGGACTATCATACCAAAGATTTATTAACTAAGTTAAAATTTTTTACATATGTTTTCTATAAACTTAGTTTATTTATGAATATAAGGACTTCAAAAATAATTTACCATGCAATGATTGAAAGTATTATTAAACAACGGATTAATTGCCTGGGGTGGTGCTTATAGTACCACTAGAAATTCTATAGTATCAACTCAAAATAGACTGATTCAAAAAATTATTATAGATGAAAATTGTAATGTTCTAAATATACAAAAAACTTTCATTGTGAACTCACTTATCTTCTATTTCAATGATTGCAGGCACAAACTTTCAAATACTTTTTTCAATACAAGAAATAAGTCAATCTCACTTCCTAAAATTAATAAAAACATCACAAGTCAAAGTACAAAATAAACGGCCCTTAAATATTTAAATTTATTACCGAACGAATTGAAATATTTTGCCGGAACAACCAAATTACTGAAAATAAGTCTAATTCGATGGATAAAGCAATGTGACTTATGATTTTTCTCTAAACTACTATTATAAATTAGTTATATATGTAAACTAGCTTTCTTGATTTGTATTTTAATTTATACCAGTCCTATGAACAGATGTTATGCATCTCTATAGGACAAATATGTCATTTATTATATTATATTATATTTGATTATCTGTAATATTTTCTGGTTTAATAAGTAAATGTACTCTCTCTATTTGGAGCTATTTAAGCATGTTTCTATCAAAAAGAAGGCATATTAGTATTATGTAGTTTTATTTTCAATTTAGTTTGTCTTAATCAGCGAAAGTGCTTACAAATTTTTTGTTCCTAAGCATATATTTATACGTGAATGTATTTTCTCTTATCCTCATTTTCTCTCATTCTTTTAATTAGCTATGTCTATTTACATCATCTTAAATATTAGAATGCAATTATTTTGATGAAATATTTAAAGAATTGCTGTCATCATTGTCATTTTTATTATTGCGTTCTTTTAGAAGTGATTGTGACTGATAATAATTACAAATAATTTTACTGTTTTCTGTTCAGTCAACCCTACTGTATTGATCACCAAGCTTGCAACGGAGCATCCACAGATATTGTATTGAAGGCTAAAGTACAATTCTTACATCGTCTAGATAATCCCAATTTGCTGCTGTATACATTTGTGTTGATATTTTATTGGCTATTTCGACGTTCAAACATCGCATTCTTCGAGAAACAAGTCTTGCCGTAATTTATTTTGATTAATTAAAAATTTTTATTACTTTTAAAATAACTGTATAGGGTAAAAGACCCCAATTAGTGGCACCTTTAATCCCAAGTAGTGGCAATTTTTCTTTCAATGAAAAAATGTTCTACTTGGAATAAAAATTAAAAATTTTTTTGATCTAAAGGTCTTAAATATTAGAAATAATATATTCATTATTGAAATTAATGATTTCATTGATTGAATAAATATCAAAATCAAAGAAAGTGTCAGTAATGGGGTCCCCGCCACTAATGGGGTCTTTTACCCTATTAATTATTGATTAATAAATATCCAATTTGATTTTTGAATGATAGGTCTAATTACAGGAGAGATAATTCAAAATTTATTAAGAACAATCATTAGAAAAAACACGATTCATCCATATGCCAGTCGTGATAGATGTCGTAGTCATCAAACACAATCAACCGATACCATCAATATATTTGTGATATTAATCAGTTTAAGAGGGGCCATGTGTTTCATCCAAGTAGAAAGAAATACCATTGCCGATGCGCGAAAATCAATGTTGACAACTATAAGTCTTATTATATTTCTTAATTGGTTTAAAATTCCATAAGTATTAGGTTTATAAAGTTAATACATACACATTTAAAATTATAAAATAAAAATAATAATTATTATTAATATAGAATTAAATTAGACAAAGAAATAGACAGACTTATTTCATCAACATCTGCCACTTATAATCAAGGTATAAATGTAAGTATTTTTCATACGTATTGGATTCATTCGACATTTTGTTTATATTCACATTTATATTTAGCTGTATTATCTCACAGCTCTTGCACTACAATTATGAATATTCTTATTATACACTTTAATTTTAAATTAGTACAAATTAAATGCAATATTTAATTTTGATGTGTTGAATTTTTTATGTATTACAGTCCAGTTCGACGCAAGATAATTACTCGCAGGGATATGCAAAAAGTATGGGTGGAAGTAGTTCGATTTTAGCTGGGTACAAATCATCTTCGTTGTCGTTGTTGCGACTTAATGAAAATGCTTTCATGGCAAGGGTTTGGGGTGACTTTAACATCCTTCACATGAAGCCATTTCGAACATACTCACAACCGACTTTGCTAGAGAATTCTCATGTTTGCTGCATGCTATTCACTACACTTCTTAAAATAGCACAGCTATTATCTCAGGTACTGTTTTATTTGAATTTAACTTTCAACTGATTTAAAAAACAATAATAAATAAAATATTTTAGGAGGACTTATACCATGTGAGAAGTGCTGATTCAGATTCAGAATTATTTCTAGCGTGCTTGTGTCAACATGATCAAGTAGAAAGGAAAGAAGGAGCAGATAATAGGAACACCGATAGCTAACTAATTTATTTTTTATCACAAATATAAATCAATGAAGACTAATTAATCTCTATTGAATAATTGCGTTATGTTTAATCATTTAATGAAATGATTGAATAAAAATTATACTTGTGTCCTAATAATTTCGGTGGATTGATATTTAAATCAAGCATTGCTTATTATTTTTGAACTAACTATATGACTGATTTTTTTTTATGAATGTCTCATTATTATAACATTTTAAAAATATAAATTTTTTTTTTTTAACTAGATATTTTGACATGTTCAGCATTAACATGGTCAATAGGGTGCTTCATTTGAGACGACTATTTTTTTTCTCACTCCATTGACGAAATATTGTTCTTTACATAGAAAAAAAAATTCTCACCAAAGGACGGTTCTTAATTTCAATTTTAAGTACTCGCTGGATGAATTTAAAGTTTTCTCATTTAATTAACCCGTTAAAATCATTTTTTTTTACTTAAATTATCTTTAGCATAGCGACATTTCATGATATTCATTTGACCATGGGCGGAAGTTGTAGAGGGATCCTTCTTCTTTAAAAGCTTTGACAGCTTATTTCCAATTTATGAGCTATCTCGCCAGTAAAAAATTTTACATTCGATTTTTGCTCAAAAGTCGTGGTTTTTTGATTTTTTCTCCTAAACTATTTACCTGACACCAAAATTGCAAAGGACCTTTATTGTGAGGAATTTAATTTTCTACATGATAGATTGATAGCTGAACCCTTTCAA
This sequence comes from Cotesia glomerata, assembly GCF_020080835.1. Lineage (NCBI taxonomy): Eukaryota > Metazoa > Arthropoda > Insecta > Hymenoptera > Braconidae > Cotesia > Cotesia glomerata. Next base: position 16,819,344 of record NC_058158.1, on the reverse strand, counting down.
AAAATTGCCTCTGAGATAAATTTAATTAATTACAAGAAAACAATAAATGACACTATTTTATCGTGATTTTTATACTTTTCAATGAAACAACAGTTGATAAAAAAAACTATAACATTGTATATTTTTATAATCAACCATTGTGATATCGTTATAATGCCTAAATTTTAAAAATTTTGAATTATCTTACAAATATTCTTATAAATATAGTTGTACATAGAATATATCTAAAATATATAGTCATACATAACTCCAGCTCACAAAAAAAAAAGTGGTATGTACTTTGGACCGGACTTACCTATTGAAATGAATATTTATATATACTAATTCACTTAAACTAAATCTGAACGTTAATTAGCCTGGTTAGCCGACCAAATTTGCAAAAAAAAAAAAAAAAAAAAAACGAAAATCCAAAAAAATTGCAATAAATCATGAAAAATTGAAGTTATCGAGATAAAAATTTTTTTCGACTCAGATTGAGTATGATTTTCATGTATTTTATTCCACTGAATTTTAATCTGAAGTTTTTGCTCCGTTAACGTTTTAAAATTAAAAAAAATCGGGAAAATTGCAGCTACAAATATTGCTATAAAAATTGCAGCTAATAAATATAAGAAAAAATCTATAAAACATGATTAAATACTTTTCTTGTATTTTTTCGCGCATAAAATACAAATTAAGAATCTGAAAATATGAAAAATTTTAATATCTATATAAAATGACGTATAACTAGAATAAAGAGTACGATTTTCTCGAATTTCAAACTATTCTTCATTGGTATCGAACTCTTTTGTTCTCAAATGATCTACGCAGTAAATTTTTCTTCCGTTTGTTATTATCTCTTCTATTTCATGCGTGAAAAAATACTAGAAAAGTATTTAATCATGTTTTATAGATTGTTTTTTCATGTTTGTAACAACAATTTTCCTGATTTTTTTGGTTTTTTGAGATTTTTTTAATTTAAAACTTTAACGTGGCACCGGGCTAATTAACGTTCAGATTTAGATTCAGTAAATTGAAATACACCAGAATCATACTTCATCTGGGTCCACAAGAATTTTTTCATCGCTGTGTGCAGTTTTTTGCAATTTTTTGGGGTTTTTTGCATTATGCTCAAAATTGAAGGGTGACCGGGTCAACGGACTTGAAATTCGGATTCAGTGGGTCAATGTTCATTTCAATAGGTAAGTCCGGTCCAAAGTACATACCACTTTTTTTTTGTGAGCCGGAGTTATGTATGACTATATATTTTGGATATATTCTATGTAACAACTATATTTATTAGAATATTTGTAAGATGATTCAAAATTTTTAAAATTTGGACATGATAATGATATCACAATGGTTGATTATAAAAATATACAATGTTATAATTTTTCTTATCAACTGTTATTTTATTGAAAAGTAAAAAATTACGATAAAATAGTGTCATTTATTGTTTTCTTGTAATTAATTAAATTTATCTCAGAGGCAATTCATTGAAAGGGTTCAGCTATCAATCTATCTTGTGAAAAATTAAATTCTTTACAATAAAGGTCCTTTGCAATTTTGGTGTCAGATCAATAGTTTAGGAGAAAAAATCAAAAAACCACGACTTTTGAGCAAAAATCGAATATACAATTTTTTACTGGCGAGATAGCTCATAAATTGGAAATAAGCTGTCAAAGCTTTTAAAGAAGAAGGATCCTTCTACAACTTCCGCCCATGGTCAAATAAATATCATGAAATGTCACTGTGCTATAAATAATTTAAGCAAAAAAAATGATTTTAACGGGTTAATTAAATGAGAAAACTTCAAATTCATCCAACGAGTACTTAAAATTGATATTAAGAACTATCCTTTGGTGAGAATTTTTTTTTCTATGTAAAGAACAATATTCCGTCAATGGAGTGAGAAAAAAAAATAGTCGTCTCAAATGAAGCACCCTAATGGTCAAGCCATCGTGTAAATACAAAATTAAATGCAAATAAATTTCCATCTTGTAAGGTCGTCTTTCGTGATGGTGCAGATAATTGACAAATTACGTGGAAACGCTCTTTTAGTCCATCAACACAAAACCACTAGCGTCGTGAAAATCAATTTCCTAACATCGTCGTTCATGCCGTAATCAACTCCATCTTTCGAGGTATTTTTTATTTATTATATTTTAATATTTTTGACTCTGTTCAAAGTAGCCAAGTAGTAGCTAAGTAGCCACTTGAAAAATCTGTTATACTTCTTACGAAACTTTTCATAGTGTTGAGAAATTAAAGGAAAAAAATTAAAAATAAAAGATTTTTGCTTCATTATTTAAGATTGAATTTGTCAATCGATTATATATATTTTTATAATTATAATTATTATGTTATATATTTTTAATATTCGGCAAAATACTTGAAATTAATGTAAAAAAATTTCAGATTGAAGAATTGGATTCAGTAGAGGTGAGTTTAGAATGCTCGACTGTACTCACAGCATTCTGTCATTTTCTTCAGGCTATTTTTGAATTGCAGGTAAATACTTGTTGCAAAATTTCATCTTCATAAATTAAGATTTAACGTTCTGTTAAATGAATTGAGATAAATAAATTAACGTGAAATAAATTTTCATACGCTTTTTCGCCTAAAACAAATCTATTTCATAAAAATTTATAAATATGAAAGCTGCGCTGGTATATATATATATATATACTAGCTGACCCGGCAAACGTTGTTTTGCCATATAAATAATTTCCTAGTAATTTCTAGTGTAGACAAAAAATAGCTTACTTATTGTAAGTATGTATGTATGTTAGAATGTGTATATTGTATGTATGTAAGAATGTGGTATATGCGTGAAATAAGCATGGAGCGCTGTGAACGATGAGGGAATATAAAAATAACAAAAGGCAAACATTATTTTTAAGTTATTATAATTTATTCCTTAAAATTATATATCATTAATTAAACAATTACGACAGTAACACTATTAAACAATATCAATCTCTTAATGCTATAGCGTGAACAATATTTTTTGTTAGTCCATCTTTAGCTAACACAAACAAACTGGATGGTTTACCCACTCGAGAGCATGCCACGTATAATTGTCCGTGTGAAAAACATGGTGTTCTCAAATCTAATCCACAAACAGACATCGTTTGACCTTGGGATTTGTTGATAGTCATTGCAAATGCCAATCTAATCGGAAACTGAATACGTTTGAATTGAATTGGCACATCTGTAGGTATAATAGGAATCCGTGGTATGAGTATATTTTCACCTCTGAACTTGCCATTTAAAATCCTGGCTTCGATCACGTTTTCATTAATTTTTGAATGACTAATCGCGTACCGTTGCACAGCCGGGGCGGGTTCAAATTACGAAGCAAGATAATTGGAGATCCAACCTTTAATTGTAAATTATGCGGTGGCATGCCTGGCAAATCCAGTGAGTTCAAAAACTCTGTGGGAAAATTTACTGCTTCGCTGTCGTCGCAAACTGTATCAATAGATTTATATGATACCAAGTTCCCTGGCAACAACATTTGTATCTTCAGATTTAAATTGTCAACGTCTACATTTTTTGCCGCTAAAATCGCTCTTTCTGCAAGCCACTCATGATTTATGTACTGTGTGTGTACATCGGGAAATATTTGTTCAATGAGAGTATCTTGCGAATCAGCGATTGTGCAGAAATCGGTCGGTAATTTTACGTATCCAGTTTCATCTATAGCAACTTTTCCATCACCGATATCTAAGAGTTGTTTTGAAAATGTTTCAGCGGATGGATCTTGAAGCATTTGAACGCGCATATTTATTTTTAGCTGTAATTTTTCAACATTACGCCACAATGGAGATGATTTTAAGCAAGCGTTGATCTCATCAGCGTATGTTGAACGGTGGAATGACTGGAAGTGTTTGTCTGAAATCACCTGAAAGGACCAACAGAGTTCCGCCAAATAGTTTGTCACTGTTTTTAATATCTTTCAATGTCCTGTTCAACGCCTCAAGTGAATGTTTGTGTGCCATAGTACATTCATCCCAAATAATAATTTTACACCGTTTCAGCACAGTGGCCATGGACGATTGTTTCTTAATGTTGCATACTGCGTCAGGGTTATTCTGAATATTTAGTGGCAGCTTAAATACTGAATGAGCTGTTCTACCTCCATCCAATAAAGTTGCTGCAATGCCCGATGATGCAACGGCCAATGCGATGCCATTATTTGATCGTATTTCAGCAAGAATTAGCGAAATAACGAATGTTTTGCCAGTTCCACCCGGTGCATCCAACAAGAAGAACCCACCTTGTCCAGCTGAAACTGCGAGCATAATGCGATCATAAATGGTTCTTTGTTCCTCATTCATTAGTGGGACATTGCGGGCAACAATCGCTGCCATTTCTACAGTACTGTACTGCAGTTCACGATTCATTTCAGTATTCATTAAATCAGATGCAGTTCGATTTGGCGAATTCATACCGAAATTACTAAGTGGTAAGTTGGCAATGACAATGCAAAAGATCCTCAATAGCAATCAATGCTTCATTGTACATTTCGTCGCTGAATGTTATGGTTAGATCGTGGCACCGTATACGATGTTGATGCAATATATCATCAGTCATTGAATCTTTGTGATTTTCCCATAATATCTGTGCTCGGGCTGGGAAACATGTAGTCAACACTATAGCGAATAGTAGACGAATTTGTATTGCTGTACAGTTCAATGCAGCTTCAGCAAGCATGCATTCCCACTGGTTGTCGTCTTCCAGCAAGCCGAGTGCAAGGCATGCATCTTTATACGTTGGATATTGTTGCCCATTCACTTTACGTATATCTTGAAATGATAATGGGCCAGTAACATTGACCAACAACAGTCGAAGATAAAAACACTCCGTGTGTCTTGGATTGACTGTAAATAATCACCCCAAGGCGTTTGATTTAAATAAATTGAGACATGCAGCAACTGGTGAGCCTTGCTTGCGGGGCATCCATGTTTTTGTTTGAGTCCATGTGAAATAGCGTGGTACTTGTGAATAGAGTAATGTTCGTGCAAAGGCACCAAAATCATCCGCACGATTACACAATTCAAAAAATGCAGTGAGTGTAGTTTTAGGTGGATTTATTGCACGATCAATCGCTGTCTCGTTCGTGAAAAATACACGCTGACCGTTTTCAAGATGGATGGCTAACTGAACAACTGCTGGATCCCGTTCATGAATTGGAAAACCAAAGATACGCCAAGCAGCTTCATTGGAGCTGATGTACCGACCAATTTGGTAGAGCGTTATTTCATCGTTTTTATTCACTGGAGGAGCATTCACATTAGTATTTTCCACTCTAAACACAGCCATATCACTGCCTTTATGGACATACTTGCAAATGTATTTGATGCTCTTCACAGAACTGCAGAACTCAACATTAATATGAGCATTATATGTCTTGCTCAGCAGAGGCGAATATGGCACCACCCAACGATTGTCAATATCAATGTCTGTGTTGATGATATTTTTAATAAATGATTGTCCGCCATTTTCAGGATTTCTTCGACGATATATTGGGTATCCGTCGACATTTGTGACCGTATCATTGGTAAAATCTTTAGGGAAATTTTTAGTACATTTTCCATCAGCCATGCAGGGCGATTAACTATTAAGAGTACCACATGGACCATAAATTATGTTTGTTGTAACAATATCAAACAGCAGTTGTTCAGTGGATGGATCTGGAATTTCCGCAGAAATGATACTATCGATTTTATTCAGGACGGATTTTGTCGATGAACCAAACCAAAATGTGTGCATGAGGTAATCCTTGCTTTTGCCACTCAACCGAATACATCCAGCAACGTGTGGGAACAAATACATGTGATTTAGTAATGAAACTTATTAAAGACTTTAACTTTTGTCTGAACACACGTGCTGTAATGTCATGGCGATGTATTGCATTTTGGCCAGGCAGTAGCAAAGATGTAATCTCTGGCCATTTTGGATTACATGTGAACGTGATAAATAAACATGGTCGTCCATATTCGCGCACGAAAGTCAGAGCATCCTGTATATATTCTTGCATATGACGTGGACTGCCTACGTACGATGATGGTAAAATGACATGGTTTCCTATTTCGGCGACGTCGGCGTTGTTGTTGATAGCGTCTCGCAAATGAACGTTCTCTTCCGCGCGCAGCTTTTGTTGATTATATCGTAAGTATCGTAGTCGTTCGCTCTCAATCTTCGCGTACATGTCGACCATGAATTGTTGACAAAGCTCACGACATCGTAAAATGACGTTGTCCAGGCCACGTCTAATCATTAATCGGTACGCATAATAATCCTTTGAGCTAACGTTCTTGTTTGTTTCAGCTCCTGTAATATTTGTATATAAAAATTAATTTAAATTTATTCCGTTCAATAATTTAATTGTTTTGTTAAATGATTAATGATCAAATTAATAATCAATGAAGTACCTGATACGGGATCTCGTTGTTTTATGTTTATGCAATATCCGTCTTGTCCCTTTCAGAATATTAGCGGATATGGGAGAGCGTCATATGAACGATGTGTGTCAGCAATAAACTGAAGATTATTATTTCTTCTACGAATCACAATTTCTCGTGCAGCTGTACAATCGCCAACCATGATTCAGCAACATCATCAACAACGGGTGCATTGAATCTACGAATATGCTCTCCAGCTGGTGTTTTATCAGGATTAATGACGATAGCGTGATTATCGCTTTGTAATTGGTGCATATGTGATTTGAACATTTTCAACAACTCGTTGTGCTCGTTCAAAAGAGCATCTAGCTCGCTGACGATGCGCCTGGCATAAAGTGAATCAAGGTTATTATAATCACAACGTGCATTCACGCGCTTGGCAAGTGCGCTTCCGGAATCCTCGCCGCCCATAAAGTAGATTTGTAAGAATTTATGTGGTTCGTTTGGCATTGGCAGCAGTGAGCCCATTTTATGATAAACTTGGCCTCTGATTTTGAATGTAGAATTGAATTGTTGACCATTTGCATTAGTATTTCGAACTATTTCTGTTGCTCCGAACGATGTCATTTGAAAGCATGAATTGAATCTTCGGATTGACTTCAGGAACACGTTATAACCTGGATCCGTGCCGATAAGTAAGCTGTTCAATGGTTCAGGTGGTGTTTCAATTTCAGGTAGTTGCACTTTTCCTGATGCGCAAGACATCCCAGCTGGCTCATTTTTGAATTTCAGAGCATGACAATGCGGACATTCCTTATCCATAGCATCAATTGCCACTTTTGAATGAGCATAATATTCAATATCGGGCTCATACTGGAATGCTAGACGCAGGAATGAATCAGATATAAATGCTCGATGTACCTGTTGTCGTTGTTGGTCATTTGTTCTTCGCCTATTGACTGTGAAACGGCGTGATTGTCGTTGTTCTAATCTTCTGACTTCATTGCGTTCAGCTCGTGTATCTTCTGGCTCTTCTTGATGCAATTGCGCCATTCTGACACGTGCATCAGTATTTTGTTGCTGGATTTGTTCTTCTGTTCTTTCGGATCTGCTATTTCGCAAGTTTCGAGCTTTACTTGTACTGCAGCTCAAATCAGCCCCTTTACGTTTTCTTGGCATTGCTCACTGTACAAAACATACATAAATAGAATTAATGAAATTATTTAATGATGAAAAATGTTAAAAGTATAATTAGGGCCAGGATTTTCGCCGCAGTTTTGAAATGATTAGTTTTAATTTATGAAATTATAACAAAAATATAAGTTTTATGGAAAAATTTTTCAAACAAAAGTAAAAAATTAAATTTTATGAAAACATTGTCTCTTATAATTTTTTCATACAACCAATATTTCCATTGACATTTCAAAATAAAGATTCATAATGATTGATTTTTTGGAAACTATGAAAATCTTAATTGTTCAATTACATTTTTTTAATAAAATTACATTTTTATAAGATCAACAACATTTTCGATATAAATAAAAAAAAGTATACTTACAACACGAAATCCGTTGTTATTGAAAGCTCGTGTCACGTGTTGAGTACTTTTGAGATTATAAAATCATTTGATTAACTAATTGTGCAAAATACACTCAAAATTGATAATTTAATTATTATTGATAAAATAGGAATGATTTAAAGTTAATATGAGAGTTACACTGAGATAGCAAAATAATAATTGTCAACGTTACTACTACACTTGATGCATAAACAATAATGATGGCCGACAACTGTGTAGGCAGTGAGAAAGAAAGGAGACCGGCTTCGTTCTCATCCCTACTCCGTGCTGTTTACTGGGTCAGAAGTGACACCTGTAGACATCTGGCGGGGATAACTAATTAAATGACGATTGATCAGTTTTCGACCGGAGAGGAAAAATGATTAAATTACTAAAATGGCTATTAAAAAATAAGGGTTGATCGTAGAAGGGTGAAAATTGAGGATTGTATGTATTTTTGTATGTTGTATCATAAAAAAATAGAAATTAAAAATTTTGTCTAAAAAATAAAAAAAAAAATTTAGGGGTGGACTACCCCTAACATTTAGGGGGATGAAAAATAGATGTTGGCCGATTCTCATAGATACCGGATAAGCACAAAAAATTTCATTAAAATCGGTCAAGCCGTTGCGGAGGACTATGGCAACGAAAACTGTGACATAATATCTTAATATATATAAATCTCGTGTCACAATGTTTGTCCTCAATGGACTCCTAAACCACTTAACCGATTATAATAAAATTTGCACACCATGTGCAGTCCGATCTAACTTGAGAGATAGGATAGTTTAAATCTTAAATTATAGTCGCAATTTTAATTTATTGCTAATTATTTGTCTGTTACTATTTGACAGTCACAATTATCTGTTAACTCCAAATGATTCTAACAGATGTCGATACCTTCCGACTGGGTTGAGTAAGTAACCAATAGATGGCGCTGCTATGGTAAATCTACGAACGTGTCATATAAGCTACATTTTAACAGCATAATTACCACGTGTTGTTGACGCTATAAAATTAATTAAATTATTTTGTAGTGAACGAAATACCGTATAATTCAATTATTTCCACTTTTTAAATTTTTGGTGTTAGCATAGCCGGCCACGTGTTACTTAGACTGATGTGTAAATTGCATTCATATTATAATGAAGATAATACAGTAAAATTAATCCTGTTTTTTACTTATTTGTGGTTTATTGATCAAAACTTTATAATTTAATTTGAATATATGTATGTAAGTATTATCACATAATTATAAAATTTAATTAAAATGTCAATGCAAAAATGATACACAATTTCCTACACTTTTTCAATAGTTGTACAAATATTTTTTTTTATTGTTTTTATTTAATCTCTATTAAAAAATATTTAGCACTTATTATTTCAATGTGCTATGATAACAAGTTTTTCAGATTTTTTTTCTTATATTTAAACGATTAAATTAGTATGTCAATTCTTATTGAAATTATTATTTGAACTCTATAATTTAAATATGTACATGTCAGTATTATCACATAATTATAAAAGTTAATTAGAATGATTTTCAATTTTTTTTTCTCATATTTAAACGATTAATTTATTATTTTCAGTCAAATGCCACGGAAAAAATCTAACCTCAACAACGCGAGCACCAGAGAGGCACGACGCAAACGTATTAAAAGAGCCCATCAGTTGGCAGAACAAATTGAATCAAGAAATCCAGCTCAAAGAATCAGGACAGCAGAAGGTCATGCACAAGAATCTCAAGAACAGTGTAACGAACGTCTTCAAGAGAATATCATAAGAACAAGAGCAGCAGGAGAACGAGACATAGCCACAGTAGGAGCACAGGAACAATAATTTCAATTTATACATGTAAGTAATATCACATAGTTTTATAAAAGTTAATTAATATATCAATGAGAAAATGGCACAAAGCTCCCCACACTTTTTCAATAATTGTACAAAAATGTTTATATTATTTTTATTTAACCTCCATTGAAAATTATTTTGCACTTATTATTTCAATGTGCCATGATAACATGTTTTTCAGTTCCTCTTTCTAATATTTAAACGATTAAATTATTATTTTCAGTCAAATGCCACCGAAAAAATCTAACCTCAACAACGCGAGCAGCAAAGGGTCACGACGCAAACGTAATGAAAGAGCTCAGCAATTACCAGAACAAATCGAAACAAGAAATGCAGCTCAAAGAATCAGGACTGCAGAAAGTCGTGCACAAGAATCTCAAGAACAGCGTGACAAACGTCTGCAACAGAATATTACGAGAACAAGAGCGGCAAGAGAACGAAACATAGCTACAGTACGAGTACTAGATCGACAAAGGCAACGGATCAGCCGCTCATTAACACGTGCATCATTCGTTCGGCTTGCCTTTGAATATGCACCAGATATTAACTACTCAGCGCATTCAAAAATTGCTATCGGTGGAATGGATAAAGTATGTCAATATTGTCAGGCATTGAAATTTCGGAATGAAGCAGCCGGCATGTGCTGCGCATCAGGAAAAGTTGTGCTGTCACCTCTACCCGCTCCGCCGGAGCCTTTATTATCCCTTCTTACTGGCAATTCAGATGATTCCAAATTATTTTTGCGTAAGATACGCAAATTTAATTCTTGCTTCCAAATGACGTCATTTGGGGCAACTAAAATTTAGGTTCCCCTATTATTCTCCTCCGTAATTTGAATCCACCTCAATTATGTAACGGTACGCATTTGGTCATCAAAAAGATCACCGGAAACATTCTTGAAGCAACCATTTTGGCTGGGAAGTTTAAAGGAAAAGTGGTTCTGCTGCCACGTATTCCGATGATACCATCAGATTCTACCATACCCTTCAAAAGGCTACAGTTTCCAATTCGTTTAGCTTTCGCCATGTCTATAAATAAATCTCAAGGTCAAACAATGTCCATTTGTGGTTTAGATTTGGAAAATCCATGTTTTTCTCATGGGCAACTATATGTTGCGTGTTCACGTGTTGGGAAACCGTCGAATCTATTTGTGTTAGCTAAAGACAGGTTAACCAAAAACATTGTGCACCGATAAGTGTTAAATTAAATTGAAATTGAAAGTATTTATAATTCAAAAAAATAGATATTAATGTTTAAAAGTTTAAGACTGTCTGCCTTGCCTACCTCATTCATGAGTTTAATCGTCACATGTTATTTACTGTATTATACTTATATTTGTTATAAAATTAAATGGAAATAATAAATCTGATAAATTTTTATTTTGTACCTATTGATTTCTGCTTAATATCAAGTGTAAGAACATTTTAATTAATTGTGTTCAACGTACTTCCCCTTCAAATCTCAATCCAGTGAATTTGTATACCAACATCAACATTTTCGTCTTTGTTCGTAAATAATTTCATTGTACTAAAGGGTTATAGTAGTAGAAAGTCAAATAAGGAGATCACCATATTTTTTTACAAATACCATCTGTGTGAAAAAGCATAGTGGACTCCGTGACTGATGTTCTCTTATTGTTCCTCTTAGATTGTTTACTATAATGTAATATAACAAAAACTTTAGCCACAGCAACGCGTGGCCGGGTCAGCTAGTATATATATATATATATATGAGAACATGGATACACAGAATAAAATCTTAACTCTAACAATAAATTATTCACTACTAAAATCTTAAAAAAAAACATTAAATGATTTTATAATAAAATTTATAATAGTATTGTTGTTTTATATTTATGAATTGTTCGTAAACTTATACATTTTTATCTTTAAAAATTTTTTTAGATTCATGTACGATAACTATAAATAGAAATATGTCAGAATTTAAATATTCTTTAGACAATTTTTTTCTCAATTAAATCATAAATTTTTAAAATGCTGTTTCCTTAGACATTTTTTTCATAAATTAGTGGTAATAATTATATAAACTGAACATCAGATGGTAATGTAGATTGTTATAAAATATTTGTTGACTTTAAGCAACAGTAAAATAATTAATAAATATTTTTTTAAATCATTCAGATAATATAAACAAATTTATAATTTTTTATTGTAAAAAACTTTTATATTCGAAATATGTATTCTTTCATGTTTATAAAAGTACATAATATTTTATTCACACATTTGATGCATATGACTTGTGTATTATATGTGTATGTATAAACGCAAAACAAAAGCCAATCATTGTGTGAGCTTTACTTTCCGATATCTCATAATAAAAAAATCCCATCGAATATATTCTAATCAAGAATGAAATAGATAATTGTTTTCGATAGAACAGTAACTATTATTTTTTAACTATTATTTTGTTTTATTTATAATTAATTTTGACTTTTTTTTGAGGTTTTAAGTGTATTCAATATGCCTGCACGATGCGCTGTACCCGTTGAAGAGGCTGTGACAGTTATAAAGAGATATCTCAGTTACTTTATTACGGATACTCTGCCTGCCTGGAATTCTCCTGTATGGAAAGAAATCTCACAAGAACCGGAAATATTAAAATACAAGTGGTCTAAGGAGTCAGTGCGTACTAACATCAAAGAAAATAGGAGGAACATTTTAACCATAACAAGAGAACAGTCTGGTTATTTTATAGAAAAAAAAACTAATGAAAAAACTCACGACCATGATGAAGATACTGATAACGATAACGATGATGATACTGATGCTAATGACAACAGTGCTGATGATGACAAAAATGATAAAGATTATGTAAATAAACTTTATAGCATAGAACGTCCTGATCTTGATAATTTTTATGTTGTTATTGATAGAAACTTATGGAATCACATAAAGGTACAGATTAAGAATGAGGATGGATCTGTCAATGTTAAACTACGTCAGCGAGTTTCGACCGACATACTTCCGTTTGAATTCTGGAAATAATATAGGTTAAAGTGTGCGTTTGTTTTCAAAAAGGGTTCAATCCAAATAAATGGAGGTTATTACGCTCTAATGCAGGGTCAGTGCAAAAGTAAAAGTTGCAAAAACCCTGTATTCGGTTACATCGAGAAAGATCCAGGGATATAGGTTCAGTAACTGTACGTTTTTAATGTCGTGATACTCGTTTTGACCAGCATGAGCATTGCAAAAGACCCTTACAAAATGAACGACGAGATATACTACGAAAAGACAAAGAAAAAGGTGTATTAGGTTCGCATAATCAAGCAGCTAATGATTTACTTAAACCTGGCGACACACAGTGTCCTGTGCTATTTTCAGATAATATTTTGTATCAATTAAAAAAAGAATTGACTGAACAACAGTTTGGCATCAAGCCTTAAGATCGGCGGGACCTCATAAGAACTATTCAGAATATGAAGGACGATCCAGTTTATATAGATTCTATTCTACAAATAGGTGATGGACCTTTTTTCATATTTTATTTGTCTCCGTCTTAGCTTCATTGTTATAAAGAATATCGGCGCATCTATAAGCGCGATTCATTAATTGCCATCGATGCTACGGGAGGAGTCGTGCGTACATTTTTAGATGGAAAAAATGAACAAACAAGCTACATATTCTTATACCAAATAGTAATAAATTTCAATGGTTCCAGCCAATCAATTTACCAAATTCTCTCTAAGATTCACGACACAGATATTATCTATCTATAGTTGACAAGATGGCTGCGTTCAAAAGTTAATAAACCTAAGGAAATTGTTTGTGATGGAGCACGAGCCCTATTAAATACTACTTGCTTAGCATTTAATGGTTACACATTATCTAACTACATTAAATTATGCTTTAAAACCGCTCAAAGTAATACTATAACCAACTCAATAACTACATATATACGTTTAGATACGGCTCATTTCATGCACACAGTAAGTACTTGGGATTGTTGGAAGTCTGTAGTACATAAGAGTGTAAAATCCTTTTATATCTACTGTATTGGATTACTTGTGGATTCCAAAGATTTTAAATCTTTTGAGCGACTTGCAATTCTAATTTTGATTGTGGCGGATGTTGATTGCGAAGATTCTGTCGTTAGTTACGACGATGATGATGATGATGATGATGATAATAATGAAAATAATAACAATAATAAATATTTTTCGAATCCTGAGGTTTACAAACGGCTAATTTCATTAATTTCCAAGTTTAGAATTGGCTAAATTCACATGGCGAGGTTTTCAATCGGCTAAATTTATTATTCTTCAATTTTTTAATTTCATTTGTTTAAATATTTTTTTTTTTCAACTGTTTACATTTTAATTTGAAAGAATTTCAATAATTTTTTTTTTTTATTCGGCTATTTTAAAGCTAGCGTTATTTCAATAATTCTAAGTTTTCAACTCGCTGATTTAACAAACGGCTTTATTTAGAATTTTTTTTATATGGACGTTTTTTTTTTTATCAAATTTTATTATAGACATAAATTATCTTTGAAATTATTTATATTTTTCTCATTTTAGTTATATCGTTTTTTACGTTTCGCTAAGTTTACAGATTTCAAAGTTTAGAGTTTAGAAACGGCCAAATTTAGAAGTGGCAAAAAAACTGTAAACATATAAACCTACCCGAATTAATGCACGGGATTGTACATACAGACGTACGGACATCATCGTAAAAATAGTCAGGAAAGCTTCTTAGGGCTTCCAAACGTCGAGATCTGTTGAAACCTAAATTTCTGCAAAACGGGGTAGAACCAATAACTTCCCGGTTTAGCGAAAATCTTCGATTTTCTTAGCGGGAAGTTAAAAAGGTTATTTTAAATTTATGATTAAAAATTAGAAAATTTTTTTTCTCTTAAATTGTAAAAAATAACGTTAGAATATATTTTAGAAAACTGAAAGAGCTTTTTGGAAGAAAAAATTTTTTTACAAAATTTCGGGGGTACCCCATTTTGCCACCCCTTTCCCATTTCGCCCCCCCCCTTTCTCCTCTATATTATATTTTATATTTTTTTTTATTTTACAAGCATGTATGGATAACATTCCCATGTCATGCTTGTATAGGTGGACCGTAGGAACACCGCCGTCTATCTTACGGCATTACATAATAATAATTTAAAAAGTATAAATAAATTTCTAGAGTTATAAATACAAAGATATAATATATATATATATATATATATATATATATATATATATATATATATATATATATATATATATATATATATATATATATATATATATATATATTATAAGAAAACTCTTATTCAATGCCATAATGCTCAATTTGCCAAAATATAATAAATTAAATGATCACTTGATCAGCATTTTGAGCAAAGAATACTTGCTAAAGTAAATTTAACAAATTTAACAAAAATAATTAATTAAATTAAATCTTAAACATCTTTAAATATCTGTTATCTTAGTAAAATAAAAGCTTATTTTTAATAAAACCATCATAGTTTAACACTTAGTTTCATTTTTATTAAATAACTCAAAATTCTAGCGTTTGAGTTAGAAATGAATCTTTTACTTTTTTATCCCTTTTTCTTCCAACTTTTGGTTCAAAAAATAATTTTTTTTTTTATTCGAATTTTGGGATTAAATATTAAATTTTGAGTGTCTGATTCTGACTTAGGGATTTAAAATTAAATTTTTAATTTTTAAATCCGATTTTGGGATTTAAAATTAAATTTTTAATGTTCAATTCTGATTTTGGGATTAAAAATTGAAAATAAAATTTTTAATTATGACTTTGGGATTAAAAATTTTAATTTTAATTTTTAATGCAAAATTTTTTAATTACAAAATTCGCAACCCTGATCTGAATTGACTTTATAGCGTATAGGGGGAATGAAAATCGAAATTTTCATCACATTTTAATGGCTTTAATCATTTTTCGTTTCACGTGAAGTGATATATTTGGATCAATAGAAGCCAAAGCAGCTTTTTCATCAGTTAAATACCACAGATGGTTTTTGAATTTGTGCAATACTGCTTCAGAAATTTTCTTATTAGTTGTCCTGTATTGATACACATTCTTTATTTAATTTAAATCTTGATATGAAGCTGATGCTGCAAGAGGTGTCACAAACCAAAATTACAAATAAACAAATACCATGAATGAATAAATATCCATAAGATTTTGTTGCGCTTCAAGATCTAACTTGAAAATGTTCCTGGTGCACTAGGTGATAATCCTTTTTCTGGATCCAGATTACTTTCTTCCATTGTTTTATGAATAGGAACTCTCGGGTTCTGGTAGTCTCTAGCCAGGTGTAACAAGAGATGCGCCAATGAATCCCAAATTGCTCCTAGTAAATGGAAGGACCAGCCATAAACGGAATGCAGCGCATATCCGTGTAGGACAATATCAGCTACGGATTTTATTAATCGAAGACACATTAATATTCCAATGATACCAGCGCTGTAGGTCCCGTACTTAATGAATTTTCCCCAAGTCCTTTCCCAGGCACTTTCAGCTAGTTGTTCCAGGACTTCTTCATTTAACACATTCATGATGGATGGGGTTGCTCTCGATCCATTCGTGAACTGCTGAGCCACTGTTTCAATTACCGATGTTTGTTCGATCGTGAACATAATTCGGTTCCTCATGGTGTCCAAGTCGTCTCGAGTATAGATCCCACTGGTTGCCAGGTTGGAGGGATTGCTGTAGCTCCAACTTCCTTTGGTATTGGGTTTCAGGCTGACCGGAGGTATGGTTTCTACCGGGGTCGGCATGAGCTTGTACCACGTTGCCCCCAATTTGTAATGTTGGAGCAACGGTGAATTACAAGAAATCTTAGAAGCTTGGTGAGTGAGGATGTGAGTCCTTGGCATCAGATACTGTTTAACCGATAGAAAAGACATTTAATAAAAATTTATAAGAGGAGTTGCGCCTTCGGGCTTGATCGCTCCAACTCGTGAAAATTCGTGTCACACCATGACTGTCGCTCATGCGCGCTTTGGTTAGCGGGAGAGAAGCCGGCTCACGTGGCCGGCGGCAAGCAGTTGTGCTTGGACGCTTGTACTAGTACGACTACTCTGTGTCAATCGTTTTTTGATTTATCACGTATACTACGCATTTACTTGAACACTTAAAATATTCATTAAATACTATTAATTTCATTAACTTCAATTACCAATTAAATTCTCAAATCATTAAAAATCATTATTAACTGTTCTGTGAATTGAATTAATTAAAATTAATAAGTGACGCCACGCGGTCAATGCGCGCCATTTCAACAAAGGATTGCATCAGCCACGCGGCTTTAGTCAATCCATAGTTATCACGAAATATTTGTAACAAATTATATTAAATTCATTGCTAAATATTTAATCATCATTCTATCAAATCAAAATTTATCAACTCTTCGATTCTGATATCGAATTATCTAATTAGTTCCTACACTTATAATTCTAATCAATCAATCAGTCTCTGAACTGACATTTTACGTCAATTAATTAGTATTTCACTATTAATTGACTCTAGTTAGCTTAAAAGCTAGCGTCAATTCATTAATTCTGAATTAATACCATTTGCTTTCCTAAAGCGGTTGAGCTCACCTCGTTTGTGTTGTTTGCGACGGCAATTTACACATATATTTTTATTTGCACTACACGCATTGCATTCTTACTTGTACATTTTTTCATTCGAGGAGGTTTTTTCTCAGTCCGACTGAGTTTTCTTCCTCTGGGGATAAATAAATCTTTATTTTATTCCCCAACAAATCGACGCATATTTTATTTAATATCCTAATCCCAAATTAATCATAATTTTTAAAACAATTACGGAAACTATCCTAAGTGGATAGTTTTCGACAAAACAGATACATAGTGGAATTTCCCCGTTTTACTGGGATTCGGTTGTAACAGGTGGTCGCGTGTTGTATTTTTACTTCAACCGGGATACATTGAACGATGTGTATAACTTCACCGGCGAGGACGGCCATATATCCGGGCCCTCCCATGAATCTATACGCAAACTCGTCGGGCTGGGTTGATGCGATGGCTAATGAGTTTTTTAGCATATTTCTCTCTATTTTACATCGGTATAGCATTATGTCTACGTAAAGGGATTGAACTTGATTCCTCAAGTATCTTTCTACATATATGAACTTCGTATTAACGTACATGAAAAGATCCAGATTATCCGGATTTGTTTCAAGTATATTATTGGTTCCCAAAGAAGCAAAACCCTTGCCCTGGACAATAAACAACCGCGGATGTTCAGTTTTTAATATAGAAAGACCACATGAGTCCTCAGTTCCAATCGTGGTAAGCGAGAAACTTGTATCTCTGACGTTGACAGAAAACACTGTTCCTGTCTTTGAGACCAGTTTGGTTGCTGATCCTATGAAAAGAACAGAATAAGTATTTTCTTTACAGAATTTTTGGGGTATTGAGTCCCAAAAGGTATAACCTCCATCGGAATCAATACAACTGCCTTCGTTTAGTTTGCAATTAAATCCCGATGACAAATAAATTTTATTAGACTCTATTTTTACTCTAGTCAGATAAGTTTTTAATGTGACTTTTACGGTACCCATTACGATAACTGAATTCCAGGTGCCGTAAGGGTCGGAATATTGTGTACCTGCACAAATGCCGCCATTTGTGACACTTCCTGCAAGCGTAATACTCCTCATGGACGTTGAATTTACCTGTAACCCGTCGAGGATGGTGTTGCTGAACAACACCTATACGTGACTGAATAAAGTAGTCAGTACTTGTCTCGGATAGCTTAACTGGTAGAGCCCTTGGCGCGTAACCGAGAGATCTGGGTTCGATTCCCAGTCTGGGCTGTCTGATTATTTTTTCAATTACGGAAAAATTCCCACTGAGTAGGTCTCCCCCTTTCCCCTATCCGTTCTTTCCCAACTCCCTTAAAATTTGCTTTAATATGGCTTCGAAGAGTGTCGTAGTTATGTGCTACTCGGCAGGCTTTGCGCGAGATCGAGTGGACGTATTCCATGTAGGCATTCTCTACTAAGGATATGTGGGAATGCATTCCACAATAGTAAACCGCTCTGGAAATCTCAATTTTACATTGTAACATGTTGACATGATCATACTCATTCAACTGCAATAACGCGATGTCCACTAGGATTTGGTCCACACGATCTTCTTGATAGTCACATTCGTCAATATCCAGAAGGGATATTGTCGTCATGTTTAAAATCTCGCTGCCGCAATCGTATCCGATCATTGCGGTAGCTGACGTGGCGAATAAGACGCACAATACTGCTGTTAGGAATTTCATCTGTAACAGAAACGTAATTAGGGTTGGTAATCGGGGTCTGAATCCACGATTTCCTTTTTATTATTTGTGTTTTTCTATCTTAAAAGGTTGAGGTTTTATCTTGGATAACTTTAAACGATTAGGGTGGACAATTTTTGTTGTGTTCTTTATTTTAATCTTTACATTTCCATCCGGGAACGTTTGCAAGATCTCAAATGGACCATCGTATTGGTCCCCGAACTTAGAGGGTTTGAGTCCTTTTGAGAGGAACACATTATCACCCTCTTTAAAAGTTACTCTTTTGATTTTTTTGTCATATATTTCTTTCGATTTTTCTTTTGAATCTATTAGATTTGACCGGGCCAATTTACGAATTTTGGTTAATCTTCCAACTAGATTGACTATGTAGTCATCGTACGTTGGTAATTTATCTAGATCGTGCAAAGGTTCCTCGGTGGGTATGCGTGCTATTTTCCCATATACCAATTCAAAAGGGGTGAATTTCGTTCCTTCGTGAATACAGGTATTATAAGAAAATGTCGCTAATTCTAGCCATTCATCCCATTCGCTATCCTTACTGACATACTGTTTCAAATATTCTCCTAGAACGTGATGGGAACGTTCTAGGGAACCATTTGACTGGTGCCGGAAAGCTGTGGTTTGAATTTTTTTTATTTTGAAACGTTTACATATTCTTTGCATGAACGCGCTAATAAAGTTTCTACCTTGATCAGTCAATAATACCTTGGGTGCACCAATAGTACAAATCAGACGCTTAATAAAGGTATCCGCGACGGCAATAGCAGACATAGAAGCTAAAGGAGCAGCTATGCAATATTTGGACAGTTGATCTTGAATCGTGAGTATACATTCATGACCTTGTTTGGTAACCGGTAATGGACCCACGATGTCCATTGCAATTTTTTCGAATACTAATCCAGGTGTATCGGTGATTAGCATTGGCTGTTTTGTTTTAACGCGAACTAGTTTTTCCAGTTGACAATCTATACATTGTTGTATCCGGAATTGTACATCCTGTTTCAAGTTTTCCCAATAATAATTTACTCTAATACGATTATACGTTTTCGACACACCTTTGTGTCCTCCCACAGGAGACTTATGGGCTTCATAGAATATCCGATCTCGGTCTTCCTGAGAGACATATTTAACCGTACCTAAGCAGATTATGAGTTTAATTTCATCTGTTCTATATATTTCACAGATCAGAGAGAGTACCTCTGCCCATGGAATATTTTCTATAAAATCAGAATACGCGATCGAGAAGGACGATATTTTTTTATCCCGTAATATTCCCTTGAGCTTAACTAGCATTTTTGCTATATTTAATCTAATTTTTAACGACGATTCCCCTTCTGTTCCCCGAATCACTAAACCGAAGTAGTTCCTTTCCCCCTTTTTGGACCAATAGACCTGGCCAGTATCCATAAATCCAATTTTTGGGAGTTTACCTATTTCTTTTAATAATTTGGAACCTACATCACAGGGTTGTCCATTTTCGTCCAAGAAGTAGACTAAGGTATCCTTCCTATATTGAAACAAATCTTTGACGACGATGATATCATTTCTTCCTTCTTTGTTATCTGGTTCATCTTGAGGATTAGACGACTCACTGGTAGACGTTTCGCTTCCTGCGTCAGAGTCGCTTCCTAAGGATTCCGATTCATATGGTCTATTCTGAGATGAAACGTTTTTATTTTCTACTTTGTTATTTATTTTTTTAATGTCCGTTTTTACCACCGGACTGTCCGATTCGCTGGCAGACGCCCTGTCTCCTAAACGGGAACCGATTGTCCGAGCTCTCCTTGTTTTCCTGGAAGACCTGTCCTGCTCCGCTGGTTGGGAGATTTCCGGGTTCAGGTTGGACGGATCCAGGAGTTCTACCGTCTTTCGCGGCCTCCCTCGTCCCCTCTTCGGCAGACCCTCATGTTTTCCTGGGGGTTTTTTTTTATTTGCCTCCGAACTTCCAATTTCCTCAATAACCCCCGGTATGTGTCGACTCTGCGCGCGTGTCGTTACATTGACCGGTTCAACAGGGTTACGAGATAGCGCATCCGCGTTTAAATTTATTTTTCCTGGCTTGTATGTTACGTCATAATCATACTCAGCAAGTTTCAACCGCCACTTTAATATCCGGGCATTTCCTTCTTTTGAAGTCTTGAACCAGACCAACGGTTTATGGTCTGTTATTAGGTCGAATCTTCGACCGTACACATAGGGTCGAAAGTTTTTGACTGCTTGAAGCATAGCAAATGCTTCCTTCTCGTACGTATCGTAGCGTGTTTCCGCGTCCCTCAACACTCGAGAATAATATGCGATAGGTTTATGTTTACCTATTTCTCCCTGTGACAGTACTGCCCCTATTGCCACTCCTGAAGCATCGGTGGTTATAATAAACGGCTTCGAAAAATCAGGGTATTGTAAGATTGGTGCAGTACATAAAGCTGTTTTTAGTTCTTCGAAAGCAACCTGAGCGTCCTCAGTCTATACAAATTCTCGGTCCTTTTCCAGCAATCTCGTCAGAGGTTTCGCAATTTTTGAAAAGTTTTCAATAAAACGGCGATAATAACCAGTTAGCCCTAGAAATTCCCTAATATTACGGGGATTCTTCGGGACTGGAAACTTTTCCACAGCTTCCAGTTTTTCGGGATTGGGTTTCAAACCCTCTCGGTTGATAACATGTCCTAAGTAATTTACCTCCGGACGTAAAAATTCGCATTTTTCGGGCTGAAGTTGTAGATTCGCTTCCCGTAACCTATCCATAAGGTCATCTATTCTTTGTTCGTGTTCAGCAAGGTTCCTGGCAAAGACGATGATATCATCAAGGTACACGAACATTGAGATTCCTTGGAGTCCAGTTAAAGCGCTATCCATTAGTCTCTGAAACGTAGCCGGTGCATTTTTTAAACCAAAGGGCATACGAGTATACTCCCAATGACCTTGAGGAGTAGAGAGCGCGGTTTTATGGCTATCGGATGGATCCATTTCGATTTGGTAGTATCCTGACGCCAAATCGAAGACGGAGAAGTATTTGGAACCCCCCAACTGGTCCAGAATTTCAACAATGGTGGGAAGGGGGTAGGCATCAGTGATTGTCTTTTCGTTTAGCAACCGAAAGTCAATGACAACACGCCATCGTTTGTTCCCTTTCGCGTCAGCTTTCTTCGGAACAATCCAAATAGGACTATTATATGGTGACTCTGATGGTTTTAATACTCCCATCTCAAGTCCTTCTTTTACATGTTTTTCCACTTCCGGTTTCAGGTTATGTGGAGTTCTATATTGTTTTATGGAGATTGGGAAGTCTGACTTAGTCGGTATTCGGTGCTTATACAAAACGCTGGAACTCAAAGGTTCTCCGGGAATCTAGAATCGGTCCGTATGTTTCCTAACTAATTGTTCGACGTGAGCTTTTTCTACCTTGTCTAAATAATCTAACCGCAACAGGGGTTTTATTTGTTCAAATCTTTCTGCTGTAAAGGTGTCCTTTAATACAGTGAATATCCTTTTCGCTATTCCTAAACAATGATGAATGTCTTGGTTTGATTTAGCTCGGTCCATATGAGAGGGTGTATATGATTTTTCCACTTCTTGTACGCTTAATGTAGGGATTTTAATTCCTACTTCGCTGTTGGTTGTGTTGTAAATTTGAAGGTAAGCTCGTCCATTTTCTACCTTGACTAAACAACTTCCTGCAAAAATGCCTTTCCCAATTTTCAACCGAGGAATGTATCCTTATGATACTTCGGGGTTCTTGATGTTTACGTAAAAGGTCGATTCGCTGCGGCGTGGCACGTACATAATCCCATTTTCAACCCTGTTAGGTTTCTTGAACGGATATTTTTCGCTCCCAATCTCTAGAGTTTTATTTTTATAATCTATTTTGGCTCCGAATTCAGAGAAAAACTGCAATCCCACTAATCCTGCGTGTGGAATGGCTAAACTATTGGGTACGACGTGACACTCAGTCCTTTTACCGAATAACTTCAGGTTCACACTGCCCAAAGTTGATATGGGAGTATTCAAAATTCCGTGAAGTTCAATAATATTTTTTTTTGTTTATTTTGGTTGTCCCCTTTAAATATTTTATTTTAATCAGATTTGGAGACGCTCCGGAGTCCAACATCATGATAATATCTTCTTGATTGGATGATTTACCGACGACGGCGAAGGGTAAATTATCTAAATCAGAATTTACTTCGATTTTACTTATTCCGAGTCTTCGTCTATCCTCACGTTCTGTATCGCGTGTACAAGACGGGTATTCCGATGGTCTTCTTCCGCGCCCCCCGAAGAAGATTGTCTCGCGTTGGCCTGGATAAAATTTATCGTTTTTAACCACCTAAAATTTTCCTGGTTGTGATTATTTAATCCACAAACGTTACAATACATTCCGGTGTTATGCCCGTTATTATTGTTTCTATTTGTAGCCACTACTCTATTCGAAGGGTTTTGGTAATTCTTTTGACTCGGCCCGGGATTCGAAGCAGGGTTGACGCGATTTGGATTTGAACTACAATATCTAGCGGAGTGACCTCTTTGTCCACAAAACTGGCATCTTAAATTGGCATATTGATTCTGGTCCGTTTATGTTAATTGAGGGCATGTTTTGGCTCCATGCCCTTTCTCATAGCAGATTTGACATTGACGGTCGGGACAGTTTTTTGCAAAATGTCCCCGTTTCTTACAACGACGACAAATGAATTTTGAGAAGTCTTGCTGATCTTGACTTCCATTCCCGTTATTATAACTATTGGTGTTTTTGTTAAGATTGTTGTTATTAATTAAATTCGATGGTTTATTTTTTTGACTTGTACTTGGGGAATCAGTGGTAGTAGCAAAGGTTACTGGGGTTTTCTTCTTCTTCTCTTCTGCAGCCTTCTCTCTTGGTTTATTTATTAACTCGTACCGCACTTTTAATTTTTTTTCAATTTTTATTGCAGCCGTGAGGGCTTCATCAACGTTAGCACAACTGGGCATTCGCCGGTCGATTTCCTGTCTAAATTTTGTGTGAATATGGCCGCGAGCGATGAATTTATTTTATCCTTGAACACTTGAATTTCTTCCGCGGTCAAATTAGGGTTGTCCGATAAATGGCATTCGACGATTTCGTTTGCCTTTTTCCTCAGTCTATTCGCGTAATTCACTACTGATTCGCCCTTCTCCTGGTACAATTGTCCTAATTCTCCTTGTAGCTGGAAAACGGTCTTCGAGGCTACATAAATCTTTTTTAAATTCCTAGTCAAATCTGAAATTGTTGCTGGGATAGTGTGACTTAATGATGCTTTTACTTTATCGTCTAGTTTTACTCCGTAGATTAATTTACATAGATTTCCTTCTGCTTCGTCTGGCAATACGTCTTTCGCTTCTTTACAACATTTTGAAAAGTCGATTAGTTCTTCCGGGACTCCTTCGAATCGGGGTACAAACGCCAAAGCGTCATTTAACGAGATACTTTGGTTCGGGGCTAAAACCATTTCGTCAACGTTATCTGGATTTTCGGGGTTATTATTATTGTTTCCTTGATTAACCGGGCCGTTAACCGATTCTCGATTTTCCGGGGCATTAATTGGGTTTTGATTTACCGGGGGATTAACCGTGTTTTCTGTAATGGTATTATCGATGTCAAGGGTTAAATCAGTGTTATTGCTACTACTACTTGCAGCACTCGTTTCATCTGCCCTAGGTGTTTCCCTGCGGGGTTCTTCTCCTGAATCCTCGTCTGAGGTTATTTCCGGATTAAAAAAAGATTTTCCTAATCCCGAATCTACAGTCTCTTCACCGTCAAACGCGTCTCGGAATTCAAAATTTTTCGTTTGGTTACGTTTCCGGGTGACTGGAGGTAAACCTTCTGGAAACGGCACGTATCCTTCTTTCCTCAGTGCATAAGGTTTCGATTTTTTTTTTCATCAGACATTTAATTTTTAAGTCTGATTTAATTTCTTTCCTACGATTCCGTTATGTGAATTTAATCTAAATGAATTAATGGGACCCAACCGGTTTTAGAAACTCCTAGTGATAGACTTGGGGGTTCAGGATTTGGGAGTTGCAGTCGTTTTAATTTTTGACCCAACCTACGATCCCCTATTAAATCTTCCCAAATTACTAAAACTACTTCGTTAAAACAATCGTGATTACTAACAATTCTAATCGCGTTCCTTTTTTTCCAATAACGTATTCGGCGGCCTGATTTTTTACCGCGTTTTTTGGGCATAGAAGGGAGCTAGAGAAGATTTTTCGCTCATCCGGTTTAGAGAGGTGAGGAAAGTGTTTAAATAAAAGGATGGAAAAACCAGAGCAGCTTTTTCGCGCGTCCAGTTTGGAAGAGTAAGGAGGGTATAATTATTTTATTTTTCTTTCTAAAAAAAAAATCCAATTTTAAATTTAAACGATATATGAACGGTTGCGATTGGCGATCAAGGGTTCTAATCAGAGTTGTAAAATTTATTTCTTTTTAATACTTCTGTATTCACTTATAAGAACGAAATTGTTAAATAATGGGTTAGAACATTTATAAAATTTTTGTACACAATATTATTTCATTTGGGGAGAACACAATTTCCAAATAATTTTCAATTTATTAAATTACACATGCAATAATTTTATTAGAATTTTTGTAAGCTTGTGTTTCAAAAAAAAAAAGTAATAATTTCTTTATGGAATCTCTAAAATTATTATTAAATTTCACAAGAATTCCATAAATCAATTCAATTTTATTTAATTTTTTTCTCTTACAATTCTCTAAATTTATTCAAAATTTATCAAATTTTACAAGAAATCTAGAAATTTTCCAATTTTTCATTTAAAATTTTAAGCAACAATTATATTCCACAATATCGTTTCACAAAAACTTCAGGTCCCTGTTCGAGCGCCAATTTTGTTATGTCCAAAGTGGAGCAGAATTCGTGCCCTGACTATAATATACCAGAGTTAACGCTTTAACGTAGGGACTTTGCTAAATTATAAGCGAGGGAACACTTCCGGCCCACACTTTATTTAGACACAATTATAATTTATTTTTCTGCCCTCCAGGCGGAAAGTGGCAACTTTCGGCCCGCTGCGCTAAACGAAATTGCCGCTTTCCGCCTCTGTCGGACAGAAAAATAGTATACAAACCTATGGCAGGAAAATAATAAATATCTCAGACCACATATATGTCGACCTCGGCTTCGCCTCGGGCAACATATATGTGTTCTGAGACATTTCTCATTTTCTTGCCACAGGTGTGTAATATACTATTGGTCCTGGTATTTTCCAACCACTAGACCGGGAACCCAAAAGTATTGCGAAAGGATATTGGTATTTTTAATTAAGTACTTTAAATCAGTTTAAATTGTATAAAATATATTAAAATTATAAAACTCGAATTACACGGTAATTGGTTACAAATAATAAATTCTCACAAGGAGTACATTGATTACAAAAGTAAATGGTAAAAACTTACAAAAAATCTATTATGTATTTTTTTTTTATATCAATATGTGAGAACTACAATCGGCTTACACATACCTTGATTGTTACGTCGACACACGTGGGTTTTTATTAGAATGATCAGTATTTATTTAATTGTAATTGATATTTAATTTTAACTTTATTGGAATTTTAATAAGAAATTATTTTGAATATTATTACAATTCTACTTGACTTATTAATGAAACTTTTATTAAAACACTGAGTTTAATTTAAAATAAACTATGTAGCTGCGTGAAAGAAACCCGGTCACTAGCTATTTGGGCGATCCGCACACTTCGAGGTCAGGATGACGAGAGGGAGTTCAAGCCAAGCTTCTTTTGGGTCTCAAATTTCCACCGTTTCCAAAATTATTATTTTGGGGGAAAACAGTATCCAATCAACTGTCTATTTCCCGAGGCTTCTACCCTCTCTTGCGGGTTTTTCCGAAGATGTTCGCTTGAACTCCCCTCTTTGGGCCCAGAGGGCACGATGTGCCTCTCTCTCTTACTCTTACACTATGTGTGTAACTATGTATTGGTGTACACGCAAGCACATTTACATGTACAGAAATACACAGTTTCCTTATTCAATTAAGTCTTTTATTTTACTATACTAATTTATTTATTAATTATTATTATTAATAGTTAGTTATTATTTTCCTAATTATTCAAGTAATTGGTTATCTTTAGTTATTTCTATTTAACATTTAGTTATTTCCTATCGTTCAAATATTATTAAGTAATTTATTTATTTATTTAATTATTAATTTCTATTATTATTAAATTTATTATTATGAACTTCTTTAAATAATTATTTAAGTATTTTATTTCTATTAGATTTTTTTATTATTCGTACCTAAAATTGTTATTTTTTTTGTTTCTTTTTAAAATTTATTTTATTTAAAAGTTGTACGTTATTTGTCTCTCAAAAATTTTATCTTATTCAACATTAAACAATTCCAAAGTCCTTGTCGATAATGCTAGTCTATGTAGAGGGCAATAAAACTCCCATTTATTTGTGTATTTAGGATTTTGTAATCTTTTTAAGAACTTCGGTTTGTTTAATGACGGGAAATTTTTCTGAGAAACCGGACGAGACACTCAATGCATTTCCTCATTACTATGGTCTGTTGTAAATTTGTTTTCAAAGAAAAAAAAAAATACTTTGAGATAATAATTTTCGTATTAGTTTACAACAAAAAAAAATGTTATTTAAGACCAAGACGTAACAATATTTATTTTGTATTTATATTTAATTTGAATTTAATACTTAGCGCGTTCGGCGCTAGTATAGATGACAGATGTTTTTAGATTGTATAGATAGTATGATTTATGTACCTAATGTTTTGGAGGCGGGCTAATCGGTGCCATGCAATTAACGATTTTTATAAGTGTCGTGTTGACTTTATTTCTGGAGTTTGTAATAATTAATAAATTTACCAGTTTTATTAATTCTGTAAAGATTTATATGACTAAGGAAACTGTGCAATGTAAGATAGTGATTGTTAGGATTCGTATTATGGTAAATATTGTATTTGTAACAATTGTTATGTTATGTTGTTGGTTATTAACATGTGAAATTTTCAGATGCCTGAGGAAGGTCAAATAAATGACCGAAACGTCGCAGAAATAATAATGTAATTTGTTATTATGATCCTATCTTGTCCACATTCCTGAGATAAAAAAACTTATTCAAAAATCAAAAAATTTATTCAATATTATTAATATTGTATTCAATACATCGTATTGTTAACGTTACAGTAACTATTAATCTTTTTTATCAAATTTTTGGAACATTTATAGATGAAATAAATGATTATAACACATGAAACTTAATAGCAAGACTGAAAAACTATGATAATAACTATAAACACAACTTAAACTACGAATAACTTTTAAAGGAACAATTTTATCGAAAAATTATAGGAAAACTTTTTTGTAAAACATTCAATTTTTTATCAGAATAAATATTGATAATAGTCCTAGTGGCATTTTTTTTAGAGAAAAAAAATTAATAACAAAAAGTTGCAAATTCCCATGGTATTTAAATGGGAAATGTAACTCGATTGGGGCAAGGTTTAATTTAGTAATTAAGAGCCTATTTATATAGGATATTATTTTTTAGGTTAAGAATTAAAAATCTACGGGGCGTCAGCGAAAAAAAAAATCAACTTGGTAAATAACGGACACCCTACTGGGCAGTATCCAAAGAATACAGTTGTAGTGATCACCAATTTGTAACATCCACCGTTCTGACATCAGCTCTGGTTTCACAACGCGACCTTTCTAAGTGGAACTGGAACCCCAGGAAGCTTGATGTAGAGGCACTGCGAAACTCACTTATACAAAGCTGGTCTACTCTGCAAAAAAACCCGATCCCAAACACCCGCAGCGAGACTGAAAAAACAATACTAAATACGATGAAAGAAATTGCTGCCTTGTGTGACGCTTGTATGCTGCCGCTGAAAAACCGAAATTGTCACAGGCTGGCGTACAGGTGGTCACCAGACATAGCAGAACTTCAAAAAAAATGCCACATGCTACTTCGGCTAGCAACGAGAGCTGCGAAACGCTCACTAGATCAAGATCTACATTCAAGCGAGTACAAGCAGGCCAAAAAGAACCTATACCGGGCTATTAAAGTTAGTAAAGCAAAATTGTGGCAAGAGATATGTAACGACCTTGATAAAGACATCTGGGGTAAACCCGGCAACAATTTACCGTACCAAATTGTCGTCAAACGACTTGGAAAGGCTTTACCAGAAACGCCGAAAGAAGACACGGGAAAGAAGACATCATGTGAAAAACAGCATAACACCTTTCACAACCAGGGAATCATCGGCGATCAAGATTGTAGCCCTGGAATACCTAAATATACTACTGAACGCTTACAACGCATGCCTAGCAACCGGCACGTTTCCAACGGCTTGGAAGCGGCAGAGATTGGTTCTGTTGAACAAAGGTAAAGGTAACCCTGAAATACTTTCGTCGTTCAGACCACTTTGAATGCTCGACATTGCTGAGAAACTGCTCGAAAAGCTCATACAGGGAAGACTACGCAATGAGATCGATCGTGCTGGAGGCTTTTCCACAAATCAACATGGCTTTCGGAAAGGACGATCAACAGTCAGCGCGATTCAGAAAGTCATAGGGACAGCGAGAGAAGCATGGTCTGGTAGCCTCAAAGCCCGAAAGGTGTGTCTTGTCCTCACACTAGACATCAAAAACGCCTTTAACAGCGCGAATTGGGGTGACATCCTACATGCCTTAGAGCACAAATTTGACGTGAAGCCAGAAAATCTGGCGATAGTTAATGACTATCTCAACAAAAGAACGCTAATAGCGAGGCCCACAAGAACATGACATAATGACTAGCGCTCCGCAAGGATCAATCATGAGGCCTGACCTATGGATCGCGGACTATGACGAACTCCTAGAAATCTCGTTGACAAAACAAGTGCAACTCACGGGCTTCGCGGACGACTTCGCAGCTACGATAGTAGCAGACAGTGCCGAGGAGGCAGAATTGCTGGTTCCGGAAACCATTGACACAGTTAAGAATTGGCTTGAGAAACTTCATCTGAAACTCGCCAAGCAAAAACCTGAGATCGTCGTCTTGACTCGACAAAAGTGGTTCCCAAAGCCTTTCGTCATCGAAAAGCTGTCTTTCCGATAACATCTCAAAAACGCTTGCGCGAAAGCTAACAAGACAGTATCCAACCTGTCGAGAATTATGACCAACATGGTGGGACCACAAATCAGAAAAAGAGGGTGCTTCTAGGAGTAGTTCACTCGATACTACTTTACGGAGCGGAGATATGGGCTGATATTCTGAAAAAGAAGACCTACCAGCGCAAGATAGCGGCAGTGCAACGAAGAAGAGCGCTTAGAGTCACCTGTGCCTACCGCACGGTCTCAGAAGCAGCCGTATTGGTCGTAGCAGGAGCCGCGCCAATCGACTTACTTGCATTCGAGAGGGCGAAAATCTACGGCGTCAAAATAAATGCAGTCAACTCTAAAGAGGCAAGAGCAAAGATAAAGACGGAAACGCTACATGAGTGGCAGAACCGATGGACAACCGGGGAAACAGGCAGATGAACAGCACGCCTGATTCCGAACATAAACATCTCACTTTCTCGAAAGCACGGAGAAACGGATTTCTTTCTAAACCAGCTATTGACGGGACATGGGCAGTTCAATGCCTATCTTTTCAAGATGGGTTTGTACAGCACACCAACGTGCAAATACTGCCCAGACAAAATTGACAACGCCGAGCACACGTTCTTTGAGTGTGATAGGTGGAAGGACGGCAGAAGCATCACCGAACTATTAATACCACGCTCTCCCCTGAGAGCTTGATAGCCTGCATGTTTAGAAACAAAGAAAATTAGTCAGCTGTTGCAGCCTACGCGCAGCGCCTTCTAAATAGTCCAGTCATTATAGGGGGTTGACCTCAGAAAATCGACATACCCAGTATATTACCACATAAAAACTTGTATTTCGGCATCCTGAAACAGTTCTCAAAATTCACATATAATTGGATGGTCACAAGTTTTAAAGTCAGGGGTTGAAGGTCACAAAAATCGTTTTTTTTTTTTTACATTTTTTACAAATATCTCGTTTTCTATGGATTTAACGATATTTGCATTTCTTATCAATATTGTAGAAAATTAAATTCTCTACAACTTAGTCATTAAACATTTTTTCATACCTTGAACCGTTTTCGAGATAGAGGGCGTAGAGCGCACAGTCAGAGAATTATCTGAGGTTAACTGGTAGTCTCGATCAAAAACTCGTAATATTAAGCATTCTAATTTATTGCTAAACATATAATTATCATTTTCATTAACTTTCAGATTAAATTAATTTTTAACTTCCCGCTAAGAAAATCGAAGATTTTCAAAAATCGGGAAGTTATTGTTTTCATCCCGTTTTACGAAAATCGAGTTTTCATCGAATCTCGACGTTTCGAGGTCCTAGGAAGCTTCCCTGACTATTCCGGCGATGGTGTCTGTATGTCTGTATGTGTGTGTGTGTGTGTGTGTGTGTGTGTGTGTGTGTGTGTGTGTATGGATGTATGTAAACCTCTCATAACTTTTAAACGGCTTGACCGATTTGATCGCGGTTGGTGCCATTCGAAAGGAATTGACTGAACTTAAATTTTGAATATACTTTGCAACGATTCGGACCGGTAGATTTTTAGAAATCGCAAAAAAAGTACAAATAAAAATTTTTTCAAATGGGGTTTTTTTTGGAATAACTTTTAAACAGCTTCACCGATCAATTTCAAAAACTATTCAACTCTTAAAATCAAAAAACCACATCGATTGCCGCCAGTCCAGTCAAAATCGGTTGATTTTTTCGTGAGTTATCGTTGACGAAAGAAAACCGAAGAAAGTGTTTTTTCGGAATTACTCCGAAATTTTTCGCTCTATTAATTCAAAATTGAAAATTCTTTATGGAGCTTAAAAAACTGCGTCGAATGCCACCAACTGTGTGAAAATCGCTTCATTCATTCAAAAGTTATTGCGATTTTAAAATTTAAAAACCAGTGTTTTATCAAACTTTTGAGCTCGAAAGACTCAAAAGCATAAAAAAGCTATTTTTTTGACATCCGAGACCAGTGATTGCAGTTTCAATCGGCTTAGCAAAACGAATGGAAATTTTGAAAAAACGTTTTTAGGGATAATAGATAATTTAATAAACTATTTCACCACAAAGCATTTTTTTCAAAAATTTTATTCGTTTCGTGAAACCAATCGAAACTGCAATTGCTCTGCTATTAGAAGTGCGACAGAGATAGTTCCGTTGAACTACGTGAGAGCAAAGCAAGAAAAAGATGGTCTCGCCTGTTAAGCTCGAAGAGCCCAAAATAAACACACAGATTGTATTTATGATCTCGAAGAGCTCAAAAACGTCATAAGTACAATTTCAAGCGTTTAGGTATATAATTTGCGGGAAGTTGCAGGGATGGCCTTCAGGGTCAACCGTTTTCGTAATTTTTTTTTTTTTTTTGGTTAATTATCTATTTTTAATTAAGTGTCAATTTATTCAAGAACACTTACCTGGCCATGTAATTAAGAAATTGTTGAGGAAAGTACTTAATTTGGATTTTAATTCTAATCTAATTTATACTAATGACTATCCATATAAATAAAGAAGAAAAGAAATACATTTTTATCTAATATTTTAATTAAACGTGTCATTTTACAGATTCATTATAAATCAAATTAATAAAAATTTCGAAAAAAAGTTCTAATTTCAATCCTCTTCTTCTTCTTCTTCTTCTTCTTCCTCATCGTCGTCATCGTCCCTCTGCTGCGGAATTTCCTCTTTATTACCGTCTTCAACGACACTTGTCTCCAAGTCATTCATGATTTCTGGGTCAAAGGTTCTATCATCACTATCGGTCTGATATGGTACAGCATTGAGACAAGCTTGTCCATTACACTGGCCACAAGCTAAAGAGCACTGTGACCCCGCTTTCCTGCATCCACATCTTGAGCCACAGCCACTTTTGCAGTTACACTTTTGCACAGGTTTATTCGACTTTGTTAACTTGACGTATAGTGCATAACGGAGATGATCGATACTATCCACAGATTTTGGAGCATTATAAACTGCTAATAAGGTTTGCATTCGACTCTCAAATAATTTTTAAATGATCAACTTTCCCTTTCCTGTTTTTGACGATGACTTCTAAGGAATGCACTAAAGTTTTTGGAATTTCTTGATTAACATAATCCAACATTTTACTGGGAGGTGGATAAGACTTGGTTTCAACTATGGAAGATCGGATATCTTCTCTGATAATTGCAGCTGCAGCTTCTACTATTCTTAGCTTTTCAGCTTCAGGATCTAATTTTTTATTATCGTACCAAGCTTTAGAGAGAATATTGGCGTGTGCATCACGGAAAGAAATTATCGTGAAAACTCCGACTTTCTTCGTTATTATAATATCTGTTGAGTACTTCTGCTGTAGTCTCGTAATGATAGTTTTATCATCTGATACATATCCCGTCAAGACATCTTTTAGCTCTTTTAGTGTAAATTGTGAATCGTTATTATTTTCAATGTTATTGAAAATCTCTAACATTGCTTCTGTAATTTGATTATCCTGACGAGGTTTTTGATGATGAGATGACGATGATGATACTTTATTTGAAAAGTTTGTTAAGCAAATAGTGTGATATCTTGCTTCAGCCGCAATCAAATCTTGGGGAAGAATGATACGACTTTTCACCAATTCCCGAAATCATCACCACGTTCTTCTGCATTTTTAATAATCGTGGTTTTAAACTGAAGAGTACTCACTTTTTTTATCTTGCGTCTAGATTTTTCTATTTTCTTCTTTTCTGCAGCCTCATCAGCAATTTCACCACAAAACAAGCATTGTTTCTTAAAATCAAACACTTCACTTTGTCTTTCATGGGGTGCAGATAGTGAAACAGGTAGTTTCTTCGTCTTCTAGTCACCGTTTTGCTTCTTGAATACAATGTTTACTAGTATACATGTTTCGGCACTTTTCATGAACATTCACAGAGGTTACGGATTTCAAATAGTCAATATGACCGTCATTTTGTTCAATACTTGAAGTTCTTAAAGTTTTTATGCGACGCACTACTTCAAAAAATTCACTTTCAGATGAATCTGACTTATTACATATAAAACATAACTCAGCCATAGCTCTTAAAGTTATACGTCTGTAGTTACCAAGATACGATTTATAACTAACTAATTACTGAGGTTAGTAGAAAGTTGCCCCTTGAAAAAAAAGACGGTCGTATAGTAACTACATAATACAAATGAATATCTGTCCCTACTGACTATAAATAGAAAGATTCGTACCATATAATAGGGGTCCGATTCCCAGGTATAACTTTTAAAGTTATGACAGAATTTAAGAATTTACAGGTTTTAAACAAGATGTACTTAATTATTTTCTACTTCAAATGCTATTAGTGTTAGTGAGAATATAATTACAAAGTAATTAAAATATGCCCCTTAGTAATTTTTCGATTACCGAAAGAGATTATGAGTGTTATTGAATTAATGAATTTTAGAATTATTAGAAAGAAAGATTGAATTTAAACTAAAAGTTAATAAAAAATGATAATTATATGTTTAACAATAAATTATAATCTTAATATTTCGAGTTTTTGATCGAGACTACCAGTTGACCTCAGATAATTCTCTGACCGCGCACTCCTCGCCTTCTATCTCGAAAAAAATTCAGGGTATAACAAAAAGTTAAATAAAAAAGTTGTAGAGAATTTTATTTTCTACAATATTGATTATATCGTCCGTTTGGCCCGGTCACCCTCCAGTTTTGAGTAAAATGCAAAAAACCTCAAAAAAGGCAAAAAATTGAAAAAAAACTGCAGTTACAACAATGAAAAAATTTTTGTTGACCCGAATCACGTATGATTTTTATGTATTTTAAATAACTGAATCTGAATCTAAAAGTTAATTAGCCTGGTGAGCCGTCCAAATTTGAAAAAAAAAAAAAAAATAAAAAACCCAAAAAAATGGTAATAAATCATAAAAAATGAAGTTTTCGAAATGAAAATTTTTTTGGACTCAGATTGAGTATGACTTTCATGTATTTTGTTCCGCTGAGTTCAAATCTGAAGTTTTCTTGCCCCGTTAACGTTTTAAAATTAAAAAAAATCTCAAAAAACCAAAAAAATCGGGAAAATTGCAATTACTAATATGAAAAAAAATCTATAAAACATGATTCAATACTTTTCTTGTATTATTTCACGCATAAAATACAAGTTAAGAATTTGAAAACATAAAAAATTGTAATATCTATAAAAAATAATGTATAACTAGTATAAAAAGAACGAGCACCATTGATTCCGCCTTCAAAATATCTGCTCCCACTACTTCGGATCAAGCTAGGTCTCAGAAAACAGTATATCAAAACTTTGGACAAAAATGGTGATTGTTTCCAGTACTTGAAAAAAACATTTCCTGCGATAATTGATGCGAAATCAAAAGAAGAAATTTTTGATGGACCCCAAATTCGAACTCTATTTCAGGATTCAAATTTTACAGGCAAAATGAACGAGACGGAGAGAGCAGCTTGGGTAAGTTTCAAAAATGTGTCTCAAAACTTTTTAGGAAATAAAAAAAGCGAAAACTACAGGACGTTAGTAGAAGAATTGGTGACAAATTTCAAAAATTTAGGTTGCTTAATGAACCTCAAACTACACTTCATGGATTCTCACATTGACCAGTTTCCTAAAAATCTTGGAAACTACAGTGAAGAACAGAAAGAACTATTTCATCAAGACATAAGTAAAATGGAGACTAGATATCAAGAAAATTGGAATATTAATATGATGGAAGATTTTTGTTGGGCACTTAAAAGGGATACACTAAGAGATAATAACAAACGGAAAAAAAATTCACTGCGCGATCGTTTGAGAACCAAAGAGTACGATACCAACGAAGAACAGTTTGAAATTCGAGAAAATTGTTCTCTTTATACTAGTTATACGTCATTTTTTATAGATATTACAATTTTTTATGTTTTCAAATTCTTAATTTGTATTTTATGCATGGAAAAATACAAGAAAAGTATTTAATCGTGTTTTATAGATTTTTTTTCAAATTTGTAATTGCAATTTTCCCGATTTCTTTTTGGTTTTTTGAGATTTTTTTCAATTTCAAAACGTTAACGGGGCAAGAAAATTTCAAATACAAACTCAGCGGAACAAAATACATGAAAGTCATACTCAATCTGAGTCCAAAAAAATT
The DNA here is from genome assembly GCF_020080835.1 of Cotesia glomerata. Lineage (NCBI taxonomy): Eukaryota > Metazoa > Arthropoda > Insecta > Hymenoptera > Braconidae > Cotesia > Cotesia glomerata. The sequence goes on along the minus strand of NC_058158.1, from coordinate 16,783,052 downwards.
TTCATTTCGAAAACTTCAATTTTTCATGATTTATAGCCATTTTTGTGGGTTTTTCATTTTTCTTTTCAAATTTGGACGGCTCACCAGGCTAATTAACTTTTAGATTCAGATTCAGATTTTTGAAATTCATAAAAATCATACGTGATTCGGGTCCACAAAATTTTTTCACTGCTGTGACTGCAGTTTTTTGCAATTTTTTGCCTTTTTTTAAGGTTTTTTGCATTTTACTCAAAACTGGAAGGTGACCGGGCCAAACGGACTCAAAATTCGGATTCAGCAGGTTGATATACATGTCGGTAGGTAGGTCCGGTCCAAAGTACATTCTACTTTTTTTTTTTGTGTGCCGGTAATTATCAATAAAAGATGATTTAAATCTTGAATTTGAATTTCCATAATTAATGAAAAAACTTGTATTTCCTATTTTTTAGAGCTCTTTCGATTGCCGTTGGTCCTGTTAAAAAATAGTAAGTAGGTTTTTTTTATTAAACTTTTTTCATTTTTATTGATTATAAAAACTATTTGATATTAATTTTCTAAAATCCATTTATACACGTCTTTCATCATTTTTTATGCAGATTATGACCCACTTGGTCGTTTGCAAAAATATTGACTGGAAGTATTTAAAACCTGCAATTACCCCCCTAAGGGAGAACTTTGGAGGTTGATTTCACCCCTCAAAAACTGTTTTTCCGCAAAAAAAAAAAATATGTGTTTCTTAGATTTCGACGTACAATAACTTATTTCAGCGGCATTGAAATCGGAGGCAGACACCTGGTAGGGGAACCATTCCTTGTTAGCAGTTGAGCGTGTTATGTCCAACCCCATTTTTGACTTCTTGCTAAGAAAATTGAAAATTTTTAAAAATCGTGGTTATTGTTTATACCCCGTTTTTCGAAAATCGAGATTTCATCAGATCTCGACGTTTTGAGGTCCTAGGAAGCTTTCTTGACTGGTTAACTAGCGGGGACTTCTGCAAACTCAGCACCGCATTTAAAAACGAGATACGAAGCCAACCCCTGGTCTTTGTTGGTTAATTCGACTTCCGCCTTTAACTGACTTGGCCCGTGACTTGTAAAAGTCCCTTGTCTTAATTTGCTCTGCACTGAAGACAAGCTCAGACACGGTTTTACAGACAGACCACGTATTAATTACACCGGCCCACAAAAAAAAGTGGTCTGTACTTTTGACCGGACCAACCTATCTTTATGTATTTTGACGCACTGAATCTGAATCTGAAGTCGGTTATGCTCGTATACCCTCAAAATTTTGAGTACAATGCAAAAAACCCAAAAATAAGGCAAAAAATTGCGAAAAACTGCAGTCACAGCAATAAAAAAATTATTTTGGACCTGGATCACGAATGATTTTCCTGTATTTCAATTCACGGAATCTGAATCTGAACGTTTAGTAGCCGCTTGAGCCGTCAAAATGTGGAAAAATTGCAAAAATCTTAAAAAAATTGCATAAAGTCATGAAAAATCGAAATTACCGAAATTAAAAAAATTTTTTGGATTCAGATTGAATATGATTTTTATGGATTTTGTTCCACTGAATTTGAATCTGAAGTTTTCTTGTCCCATTGACGTTTTAAAATTAAAAAAAATCTGAAAAAATAAAAAAAATCGAGAAAATTTCAGTTATAAATATGAGAAAAAAATCTATTAAACACGATTGTTAATGTCTTAGGTGTATTTTCATAAATGGAATATAATCTCAGAATTGAAAGACTGACAAAATTTTAAAATCTGTAAAAAATAGCATGTAAGGAGAAAGTACGGAACTATGTTTTCTTTCGAAATACTTACTACCACCGCTCCAGATTAAGCTTGGTCTTATGAAGCAGTTTGTCAAAGCTCTGGAAAAAGTTGGCAATTGTTTTACATATTTGGGTCAATGTCAATATGATGGCAAATCATTGCTGGACACTGAAGAGAGATGAACCCGATGAAAACAGGAAGCGAAAAAGAAACCCTCTGCAGAGGTCATTCGAAGACAAAAGGGTTCGACACAAGGAAAAAACATCTTAAAATCAGAAAGATCATTCCTTATCTTCTCATGGTTTTTGAAAAGATTTTTTGATAGAAATAAATTTAATCCAGGTCAATCAATTTTTTGCTGGATTCTAAAAAAAGAAATACCAGAAGAAAACATAAAACGTAAGAGGAACCATCTGCGTAATTTATCAGAAGATAAAAAAGTTCGATACAAACGACGGACAGTCCAAAATTCGAAAACATGGTTTCGTACTCTCCTTACATGCTATTTTTGACCGGTTTTTCAAATTTTGTCAGTTTTTCAATTCTAAGATCATATTCCATCCATATAAATGCACCTAAGTGTTGAACGATCGTGTTTAATAGATTTTTTTCTCATATTTATAACTGCAATTTTTTCGATTTTTTTGATTTTTAACTTCCCGCTAATAAAATTGAAAATTTTCGAAAATCGGGAAGTTATTGGTTTTACTCCGTTTTTCGAAAATCGAGTTTTCATCAGATCTCAACGTTTCGAGGTCCTAGGAAGCTTCCCTGACTATTCCCGCGAGGGTGTCACTATGTGTGTGTGTGTGTGTGTGTGTTTTTTTTATGGAGGAGGTAAAACACATTTACGTATGCCAGGACTTGGTGTTGGTGTCAGGACTAGGTGTTGGTGCCTGGGTATGTCGGACTCAGAAGACAATATTATTTTGCAACAATACCGACTAAACATCCTCCTCTCCCGTTTCCCTATAGATGTTACAGTGAAGACTGGATCAGGACCGCGTTAGCATTACTTCAATTCAGTCCATGTTGTGCCTCACGACACCTACTTCTTGTTACTACCGGTTTCTAATCCCTTTCTGCGATTTTTTCTTTAAAAAGGCGCTGCGCGTTGGCTGCGACAGCTGACCAGTTTTCTTCTTTTTTGATCATGCAGGTTACCAAGCTCTCAGGGGAGAACGTGGTGCCAATTGTTTCTTCGGTGCTGCTTCTGTCGTCTTTCCACCGATCACATTCGAAAAACGTGTGTTCAGCGTTGTCAATTTTGTCTGGGCAGTATTTGCACGTTGGTGTGCTGTGCAAATCCATCTTGAAAAGAAAGGCATTGAACTGCCCATGTCCTGTCAATAGCTGGGTCAAGAAGAAGTCCGTGTCCCCGTGCTTCCGAGAAAGCCAGACGTTGATGTTTGGGATCAGGCGCGCCGTCCATCTGCCCGTCTCTCCCGATGTCCATCGGTCTTGCCACTTTTGCTGCGTTTCTGCCTTCATCCTCGTTGTTGCGTCTTCCATGTTTTCGTCACTGTTTTTAGCGTCATAGAGTTTTGCTCTCTCAAATGTGAGTAGGTCGATTGGCGTAGATCCCGCTATGACCAATACAGCCGCTTCGGAATAAATATGAATATAAATAATACTGTGAAGCGGGAAAGAATAGGAGTTACGGTTATTATTACGTGAAGCGTTCCACTTTCACGTAACAGGATATTGGTAGGAAAGGATTGAGAAAGGAATGTGGAGAGGATCATCTTAATGTGAGTTTATAGAATATGCGAGAAAAAATTATTAGATAGCTCGGACTGGGATTCGAACCCAGAACCTTCCGAAGACATGTCGGCTACTCTACCATTTGAGCTATCCGGTCTATACTAAATTTCCTTTCGCTTATTCTATATACATTAAGCCACACTGTCCATCTTACGATATGCATTTTTACAAATATAAATAATGCTGTGAAGCAGGAAAGAATAGGAGTTACGGTAATTATTACGTAATGCGTTCCACATTTTTATAAATATAAATATAAATAACGCTGTGAAGCAAGAAAGAATAGGAGTTACGGTAATTATTACGTGATAATTATTACTTATAATTATAAGTGTAATCCAGGTGTTTGTTAGTTAATTCGGCTTTCGCGTTTAACTTGAGTGGCCCGTGTCTTGTAAAAGTCTCTTAGGGGCCATTCATTAATCACGTAAGTGTAAGACTCGAGGTTTATATTTTGTATACCACTCATATTTATTTATACATCTACAAGTAATAACCCGACAATGACTACGGAATGAGACATCTAATAAAAGCCAATATAATTAAGGGATGACAATAACTGGGTGGTGTTGTACTAGGACCCATCGCGTGAGGTCTTCATGAAGGGTGGCGTCGGAATGCCCCTAACAATCTCTCTCGTAGTCCTCTCAACCCTCGTTGAGTGGGGGCGAGTCTTGTCACGGGCTGGGGGTAAGACCTTACGTCACAGATCTCGGGCCTCACGATACTCGACAGCCGTCAGCCTCGGCAATAAGAATAGCGTTGCTTACAGTCGGCCGTCCTGATGATGCTCGCGTCCTCGCGACTAGTGGTTAGCTGCTCGTTCGAGTGACCATGTCACTTTGCCTGCTATATCACTATTTTCGACCTAAAATAATATTCGAGTATTATCAGCATTTGAAAAATATAAGATATCATGCAATATCATGCAGCCATTCCTATTGTAAGATCAAAGCCGTTCTCGTTTTTATCAAAAATCAACAACACATTACAATTAGACAATAATCATGTGCATCCTCTACCTACTAGACTTAGGGCATGTATCTATACCGCTGATCCAGTCATACATGCTTAAACTTTAGAGCCGACCAATTGGCACCAGTGACTTCGTATCTGACTCAGCCGTCCACCGGATACGAATCACTACTCGCCATATAGCTTTTCTGCAGCTCTAAATTTTAACATTCCATTCAATTTTCATGCGTATAATTTCAAGCTTAACCCATTTACGTCGTTAATACTCAATAACGATTGCATGCTTTGTGACAGATATCACTAAAACCACTAGCAGTACGGAGAAACCACCGCCAACCGGCGCTTGATCGATTAAGATCTTTGCAGTTTCTCGACGTAACCACCAGGACGTTGGAGTCGTCGCCCGGTCATTACTGACCGCCCGATCGTTCAACGATCACACGACTCATATCGGCTTTCGCCAATTAAACCACTAGTAGTGCGGAGAAGCTACTCCCATACGGCACATGATCGATTCCCTAATCTTGCAGTCTCTCGACGCAACTACTAGGACGATGACTCCCTAGCCAGCATTAGGATGCAAATCCTCCTCCATCTGGCCTCCATTTGTAATGAGTTAGGTCATATTCGGTGCACTAATGAAGTATCCTTGCTGCTACGGAGCTCAGAATCACTCCAGCTGTTCACCAACTCCTCCAGGTTCGCACTAATAAGTGCCGATTGTTGCTGCAACCGCTTAATTTTACACTGTCAAGAGTTGAACGGCCAACGTGATAGTCCAACTCAGCTTTTTATCTAGAACAGATTAAGAGTGTCGACGATGTAACGTCTTACCACTGAAATCCCTTCAAGATTCCTGGTTTTCCGTCTACAATCATAATGACGGTCCATGACGTACTCGATGCACACGTTCGTGCATCTCATGCACTATCGTCAATTGCTGAAAGATCTTCAACAGCTATCGCTGCCGTCCATACTGACTCGGTAATATCTGTACAACGGTTACTCGAGCAACAGACGTATCCCAGACGAGTTGATACTTCAGCACTCGTCAGAACCACCTTCGAAGCCTAGTCAGAAACTTTGAAGACATGAATTAACATTTTAGCTAGAGACAGATGTAATGCTCTCGACGATATATAAATCTTATCTTCATCAAGCCTTAATTACAATAACTTAATAATTATTTTATTTAATTTTTAATGGTTACTATGCTCACATATTCTATCGCTGAAATTCCAGCTTGAATTTCAATCATATTTTATACAGGTACGAGAAACCACATTTCGTTCACTCAACATCCAAGAAGGACGTATAGCTGATTCCCCTTACTTTAAGATACTCAACGTACTCAGTGTTAGACCATAGCAATTCTAACAACCGATACCTCATAGCTGATGTGACAATATACTCTAACCAGTATCCACGACCCTTTTTTTTTTGAGGTCCAGTTGACCTGAGTTTACTACCTGACTATTACTTGTCGTAAAATTAACCCGCAGTCTTAAACAAGACTACTATTGTTTAAGGGACAGTAACTGCGCTACTGTACAGATTCAAACCAAACTATTTTGCAATTACGTAAATATCGATCTTGTTGACCGACGTTTCTATTACTTTAAGATCTTAAAATCTTGTTCTGTCGGCAGGGCATTCAATAATTTCGTAGTAGTCCGATACCACATGGTGATTTTAAAAATGATAATTTCAATTACAATTTAAATTTGCAAACTTCATCCGAGTATTGTGCGATATTAATTAACAATGCTCAGTGATAACTCTTCGCAAAAATACCGATATGAATTTAGAATATAGTGCTGAATTATTTAATCGCTCATCTAATTCTTCATCTTTCTAGTATGCAATTAGTACATCAATTAATGACCTAGCATTCACAAATAATCGACTTCAATAATCTATACTAATTTTATAAAAGGGAAAGATTTGATTGTTTGTTGGCATTGAATAGGCTCCGGAACTACTGAACCGATTTGCAAAATTATTTCACTGTTGGGAAGCTACACTATCCCCGGATGACATAGGCTATTTTATATTCTCAAATTATTGTTAAATACCGTGCAAAGCCGGGGTAGACTGCTAGTCATTAATATTATTAATTATTTTATCTTTAACTTTCGTCCATCGACTATATACTCTGTCAATTTATAACTGACAATTCTTCTTTACGATATCAAACGCTTAACAATTTTATTTACATCTTGTATAAACATGTCTAGCCGATTCAATAATATTATTGGACGTTAAAATTTGTTAAATAACATTTCTTATAAAATTATCTGATTTTCTAACTCAAATGATAGTGCTATCATACTAACGTAAAATTGGTGAAATTAGATAATTATCTTTCGTTTTAACTAGCTTACAAACAATGCTGAGGAGCATTTCAATAATACAGTACACAATAATTATTTACATTCTATTGTAGGACTACTTCGTACTTTGTGCATTATACCGATGAGTTTACTTAGCCCGTAACCGACACATGGTTGCCACTCAACTTTTGAGTACTTACAATAAGGCAATAAAACAAGGGTTTCTTGCGAGATAAAGACTCTGCTGTGAAAAAACTAAACCCGAGGTTTCCTCGTATAGTAATTCTAATACTATGTCCTTGAAACCATCTGTTTTGTGTTGTTATGTTTTTAAAATTTTCTTAAACTCGACTCAACATAATTTTTCTACCAACAATGAATTTCACTTATTGAGTTACTGGCAACACGCGTAATATTTATTTTCAACGACTAACGAAAAGGATATTTTGAACTTTTCAAAAACTTTAACTAGAAACACTTTTAAACTAACATGTGTTATTTAGGCATTTCGAATTTCTACATTATAACTATTTACTAGTTTCTACTTTCTCCTTTGTGTATTGTTCACAAAATATATGTGACCGCCGGGTTCTATTTTATAGTTTTGCCAAAGATAATTTCTTCAAACTTGGTGTCATATATTTTATATATATTATTAACATGCTTATTCATTATTTTTCAATCAGATTTGAGTATATATACTAACTATACTTAACAATAAGTTCGTTTTCCGAATTGTTAATCTTTGCAATTTGCAATAACTCCACATTAATAAAATCAATCATTCTACTCTCTTATAGCTAACTAATATCCAATTGTAACGATTAAAAATCAAGGCGTTACTAAATTATATTGTGATTCTGATTAAGACTACTGCTTATTTATTTTGAAAATGTATAGTTACTTATAACCGCGACAACATTCTTTCGAACCGCATAGCGAGTACTCACTGCTTGATCGCGCAAGTATATCAATGCTACATCCGGTATGCATAATTCGGAGTTTTGCTTCATTATTTATTAATTTACTATTTCTTCATGTTATTACAATTACTACTTGCAATAACACTTTATTTATTATCGAGCAAGCATTACTAAGGCGACTTGATTATACCTATTAATACACTAACTCAAGTTATATCATAATTAATTATTTTTAACTTCTACATTACCAAATTTATCGTTCATTATAACCATGACACTCAGTGTCGTATTATCAAATGAGCGATAATGAGTTGACCAGCTTAAGGCCCTGATTCCTCATTTGCTGATGAACTATTTTATCGTAATCATCCGTTGTTGATGTCACTCTGACGTTGAATCCAGTAACTTCTTTTGCGTTGAACTCATCATCCATTATCTGCACCCGATTTCTGGTGAACTCGCTGAGAATGCAATTTCAGTTGCAAAACAGCTCACCATTGAGTTGTTCTGCTTCTTCATAATTCCACTTTCTCCAGATGCTTCAATCCTGTTTCCTTCTGCAAGTACGATGCCTCTACGAAGTCTATCTCAACCGCAGCTATGGATATTCTTAACTACTTCAATTTTCAGAGAAGTTACAATTTTCGAAGATGTAGTAACATGACCTTAGGTGATCTAACTACAAGGTAGCCAAATTTGATAATTGAATCAAGTTGACCCAGCACTCAACCTATTGACCTTGAAACTGATGCGAAACAACAACATTTGCACTAACAATAACTTCTCAATTATAATTAATATATTATAACTCATAATAACACTAATACACCACACCTTCCACGGAACACGGATTTCCAATCCCACTTCTGATCTGTAAGACTCGAGGTTTATATTTTGTATACCACTCATATTTATTTATACATCTACAAGTAATAACCCGACAATGACTACGGAATGAGACATCTAATAAAAGCCAATATAATTAAGGGATGACAATAACTGGGTGGTGTTGTACTAGGACCCATCGCGTGAGGTCCTCATGAAGGGTGGCGTCGGAATGCCCCTAACAATCTCTCTCGTAGTCCTCTCAACCCTCGTTGAGTGGGGGCGAGTCTTGTCACGGGCTGGGGGTAAGACCTTACGTCACAGATCTCAGGCCTCACGATACTCGACAGCCGTCAGCCTCGGCAATAAGAATAGCGTTGCTTACATAAGGACAATTTTGGTGACTTTTGACCTCCCCTACCCCCATGTAAGTATACGTAAGATTTCTTGAACCCCCTTCTCCTTTCTTACGTAAGATTCTATCTTGATGTTCTAAATAATAAACTGTTATTTTAGGAAAGGATTAGTTTCACTTAAACTAACAGGTCAACTTGGATCCATCATTTTCATTTTTTAACAAGTAATAATGTTTTTTAACAAAAAATGTTTTTTATTTCTTAAATAGTATAAGTACGATAAAACACCGAAAAATACTATAAATTTTTCAATAGAACCAAACATAGATAACAATAAAAACATATAAAATTTTAATAAGTTATTTTTTTTTTCAATAAACAATAAAAATAATTCAAATACAATAAAATTTGACTGCACACTTTAAAACTAAGAAAACCATTTGGAATCCAAAATGGAATTAGATTTCAAATATTGAATTTTGATTCACGAAATATTACGTAAGAATAAATTTCATCTCCCTCCCCCTCCCCTCCATCATAAGGACATGTAGATATTTTCTTAACCCCCCCTCCCCCTCAATACCCTTACGTAATTAATAAATGCCCCCTTATCTCAATTTGCTCTGCACTTAAGACGAGTTCAGACACGATTTAACCGGCAGGCTACGTATTAATTAGAAGTACTAATTATAATCATAGAGAACCGGAATCTCAAACTTCTAATTCGCCCTGCACTTAAGCGAGAGTTCGGTCAGTAAGTAAATTTAAATTTCTCAAAAGCTAATTTTGCGCACTTCATACTACGGGGGACTAAGGGACGTTAGCTCAATTTAAATAAAATTCATTGAGTTAGTTCTTTCCCAACCTATAGTTTATGCTACTGCTCTCTCTTACATTCGCTAATGTCACCTCTCTTACGGACTATCGCTCACTTACTTCCACGCATGACTTTATTTGTTTACTTTACTAGTTTATCAATGATTTCTCAAAAACCATGTGGTAGGGAATTCGAGAATTTTGTAGGGTAATTATACATGTATTAATATTAATGTAAGTATTAATGTAAATAATACTAGTTTTTCGTGAAATTCTTAAAATTTCTTCAACACAAAAATAATAAAACTTTGCGGTTTTCTCTCTCTATTCCCATACCGCCTGTGTAAAAGTATCATTTTCAATTGCAATTATGTTCGGTTAGACGTGGTAAATCGTCTCTAAATTTTAACAGCGTGTGTATTATGTATTAAAATACTTCTATACGGAATTTGGGAAATTTCTTGAATTTTTGCTTTTTGGGCCTAACTACCTTAATATAAATGACGATTAAATAAAATTGTGAAAGCGTACAGTTTTCGTGTTTATAAAATAAATTTAAAAAGGAGTGAAATTTCGTTCGAGTTAGTTAATTTCATAGAATAAGAAGCTCTTAGAATAAGCAGTCTAAATCCATCCAATTCCATCCGCTGCAAGGACCAACCAGAGGGCCCACTCAAGGAAAAGGCGCTAACAGCAGCCCCGAAATCACGGATCTGCTAACAAGAAATAATCATGAAGCTGAAGCTAGCGGCCCAAGTAAATAGCGGCCAACTAAAAAATCAGGGCCGAAACATGCGAAAAAGGCCCTGTTCCTAAATAAAATTATAAAAATGAATAATTTCAATTTTTTTGCATTTAAAGTTGACTGGTAAGCAAATAAAAGGTAGGAATGTTTATATGCGAGGGTCAGCTGAATAATGTGGGCCAGTACTCTAGGCTGTCTAGAAGACTGGCTCTCTAGAAAATTTATCGCTCTGGAAAGTTGTCAGTTCCATTTTTTGGGCTACATCAGGATCTAACATTATTAGGTGGACTCGCAAGATGGGATTAAAAATTTTTTTGCAAGGGTTAAAATATTAAAGTGGGCCCAGTACGGTAGACTGGCTCTTTAAAAAAATGATCACTCCAGAAAATTTTGTGATCCATTTTTTTGGTCATGTCAGGGTCTGACATTATAAGGTGGACTGTCGAGAAGATATTAAAAATTTTTTCACAAGGGTTAGGATATAACAAAGAGCCCAATACGATAGACTGGCTCTTTAAAACAATTATCGCTCTGGAAAGTTTTTAGACCCATTTTTTGAGCCATGTCACGTTCTGACATTATTAAGAAGACTCTTGAAAAGATGTTAAAAATTTCTTTGGAAGGGTTAGGATATTACAGTGGGCCCAATACGATAGACTGGCTCTTTAGAATAATTATCACTCCAAAAAGTTTTCAGACCCATTTTTTGGGCCATTATCGTTCCAGAAAGTTTTGAGATCCATTTTTTTGGCCGTGTCGGGGTCTGACATTATTGGGTTGACTTTTATGAAAAAAATAAAATTTTTTTTAAAAGGGTTAGGGTATTACGGTGAGCCTAGTACGATAAAGTTGCTATTTAGAACAATTATCACTCTAAATAGTATTCAGACCCATTTTTTGGGCCATGTGAGGGTCTGACATTAATTGGTGGACTCTCGAGAAGATTTAAAAAATTTTTTTGCATGGCTTAGGATATTGTAGTGGGCCTATAATACAATAGACTGACTCTCTAGAATAATTATCACTCTAAAAAAATTTTAGACCCATTTTTTGGGCCATGTCAGGGTCTGACGTTATTAGGTAGACTCTCGAAAAGATACTAAAAATTCTTTTGAAAGGGTTAGGATATTACAAAGGGCCCAGTACAATAGACTGGCTTTTTCGAACAATTATCGCTCTGGAAAGTTTATAGATCCATTTTTGAGCCATGTCACAGTTTGACATTATTAAGAAGACTTTCGAAATGATGTCAAAAATTCCTTTGTAAGGCTTAGGATATTACAGTGGGCCCAATACGATAGACTAGCGTTTTCGAACAATTATCACTCCAAAAAGTTTTTAGACCCATTTTTTGGGCGATGTCAGAGTCTGACATTAGTAGGTAAACTCTCAGAAAGATTCTAAAAATTTTTAACTTCCCGCAAATTGAAAATTTTCAAAAATCGGGAAGTTATTGATTTTACCCCGTTTTTAGAAAATCGAGATTTCATCAGATCTCGACGTTTTGATCTCCTAGGAAGCTTC
>NC_058158.1:16765928-16770934 GCF_020080835.1 Cotesia glomerata | reverse complement strand
ACGAAAACCAAAAAAATTGTGTTTTTGGAATTACTCCAAATTTTCTAGTTTTATCAATTCAAACTTGAAGATTCTTCATGAAACTAAAAAAATTGCGTCAAATACTGCCAACCGCGTGAAAATCAGTTGATTCATTCAAAAGTTATTGTGGTTTGAAAATTAAAAAAATATTGTTTTATGATACTTCTATCAGAATTTTGAGCTCGAAGAGCTCAGAATAACACATAAATTGTATTTTTGAGCTCGATGAGCTCAAACGTCATTAGTGCAGTTTTATGCACCTAGGTATGGAATTAGCGGGAAGTTGCACGGATGGCCTTCAGGGTCTACCGTTTTTCTATTTTTTTTTTTTTAATTTAAATTATTGTAGCTCCATTCGATTTGATCGTATTTCATTGAGATTAGTCGGAATTTGTAGTATATTAGTGACTCTTTGAAAGTGCTTTTTAAGATTTTTTTTGTATTTGAACCCGTCTCATCGGTGTCAGCCTCGAAACCCCTATTTTCTCAAAAATTGTTATATTTTCGTTCTTATCAACAAAACAGTTGACGTTACATGAAAATTGTCAAAGAATAATTTGCAGGAAATTAAATTTCCTACAAAAATACTCCTGTATGGATATTCTGAGGTGCTTAGTCTAAATGTATAAACAGGTTAATGTATTAAGATCTAATAAAAATCTGAAATTTCAATTTTCATTGTATAATTTTTCCACTGACGCTTTTTTTAAATAAAATCAACCTTATTCAACTTTTTTTTTTAGAAAAAAATATCAACAAAATCGAAAAAAAATATAACAAAAATTTTTTCAACGCTTCATCTTCGAGAATAAAATTTCTCATTTGAATTTCTGATATTTGTATAGTGTAAAATATTTTTTTTTTGTTCTTAGTATAAAGATATATACCAAAATTAGCTTTAAAAACAAGTCAAATATGAAATAGTATATTGTGCAACAAGTGCGACAAGCGAAGTTCGAAAGCGAAGTTAAATGCACGAGCGAAGTGAGTGCGGTCTTTCGCTTGAGTGGGTAATCGACAACGTCGCACGAGTTGCACATACTATTTTTCATATAACCTGCATTGAAAATGCGAGTTTCAATGCTTGTTGAGCCAACCGAAACTAGTCAATTTCAGACCAATGCGACTGTTGCCGGGCCGGAATCAATCATTTCCTTCCCGGCGGGCAGAAAATGACGATGTTCTGCCCGTGAGATGAAGTTGCAGCTTTATTTTCAATCCTATAAATTGTTTGTTTATTTGATACCTTTATAATTGTCATTCTAACCGTTAAATGTAATGACATATTATAATTCTGTTTCAAGCATAAAAAAGAATGACTTTTTTTGAGAATGACTTCTTTCTTAAGCATAAAAAAGAATTATTTCTTTTTATTTTAATTTTGATGTAGAGCCAACGTAAGTTTAGACAATTTAACTCTTAATTTAAACCTAACTTTCGCTGATTATAGAAATGAAGTGAAATTCGCATGTGTTCTAACCATGATTCGAACCCAAGCTACGTGTTTACCAGACCGATAACTAACCCCTACACCTACATCAATAAAATAATGTACATCTCATCATTCGTTTAACCTAAATCTACATTGTGACGAAGTGTAACGGTTTATTATTTATATTATTTATGTTATTTAATATTGTCTTTTGATGAAAATTAACTAATTTTTACAAATGTTTATTGGTTAAAAAATGCAAGAGTCAAGTTCATATATTACTTTAGACTTTGAACATCGTTCTGTATACTTTTAATATTTTACTATAAATTTTAATTTGTAAATTATCAATATTAAAAATGCAGCTGTAAAATATAATATTTCAATTTTTTTTTAAAACCATATCAATTATGACGATATTCAATTGTTTTGGTTAAATAGTAAATTTTCAATTTTAGCATTTGCCAACAATTATTCGTTAAACGATAAATATCTACTCTTTAAAATTCCATTACATAATGATTAATCAAGTTTGAATTTCCCATTGACTGGCCAAGGCTAAGGTTACCTAATTCTGGCCCAAGTCTGGGTTGCCATTCAACGGCTATGGCTAGACTTTCCAGTCTTGGCTAACGCTGGGTAATCCTTGGCCCGGCTAAGGCTTGGTTGCTCAGTCTTGGCCCAAGGCTGAGTTATTTTGCCACGGCCATTCTATGGCAAACCAGTCTTGGCCCAGGCTCAGGTAATCATTGAGTTGGCCAAGGCTGATTACCCAGTCTTAGCCCAAGCATGGGCCAATATCGGTGCGCTAAACTTAGTTGCCCATAAGTAATGTTATTTTTGTTTGAAAATGATGAAAAAAAGTGAAAATTTTATAGCGGCAATCGACGTGGTTTTTCAAGCTTAAGGGCGGATTAGTTTTTGGAGATGATCGATGAATCCATTTAAAAGTTATTCCCAAAAAACCACTTTAAAAAAAATAAAAAAACGGTTGACCCTGAAGGCCATCCCTGCAACTTCCCGCTAATTCCATACCTGGGCGCTTGAAATTGCACTTATGCCGTTTTCGAGCTCAAAGAGATAGCTTTTCTATGCTTTTGAGCTCGAAAAGCTGATAGAAGTTTGATAAACTTCTATCAACTTCTAAACCGCAATAATTTTTGAATGAATAAACCGATTTTCGAGCGATTAGCGGCATTCGACGCAGTTTTTAAGCCTTATAAAGAATATTTAAGTTTAAATCGATCGAACTAGAAATTTCGAAGTAATTCTGAAAAAACAGTTTTTTTGGTTTTCTTTCCTGCACGATATCTCTTGAACGAATCAACCGATTTTGACCAGATTAGCGGTGATCGACGTAGTTTTTTAAGGTTAAGAGCTGATTAGTTTTTGGAGTTGATCGATAAAGCCGTTTAAAAGTTATTAAAAAAAAACCACTTAAAAAAAATTTTTTTTTCACTGTTTTTTGGAGATTTCTCGAAATCTGTAGGTCCAAATAGTATTCAAAATCTAAGTTCAGTCAAACTCTTTCGAATGACACCAACCGCGATTAAATCGGTCAAGCCGGTCAAAAGTTATGAGAGGTTTATACACACACACACACACACACACACACACACACACACACACACACACACACACACACATCTCATATCAAGGATCAACGTTTGGCTAAACCGGAGTCACGGTGAAGTCAACTATTATCTTACGCAGATGTTATCAGGACACGGCTGTTTCCGGGCGTATCTCCACCGCTTTGTATCCACAGCGAGATGAGCTGGAGAATATCCTGAAGAGGAAAATCCAACCAGAGACAATAGTAGAAGCAATGCTGTCATCAGAGGCTGCCTGGAACGACACAAACACGTTTGTCACGGGAGTTCTCTCAGACCTGCGGTCCATAGAAAGAAGAAGAGCGAATGACGCCAATTAGAAGGAGGAAAGAATAACACCTTAGCCACCAAAAGAAAGAACAGTAGCTAGATCCTCCCCTCACGAAGTAATGCCTGACGGCGGTTTCAATGAGGGATTAGGGGAAAGAGGAAAAGAGGTTTAGGGTTTAGTGGGTAGGGCGCTAGCGTCGAGTTTTAGTATGACACTGCGTCAAGTCGCCACATATCCAGGCCAAACAGCTATGCCTAGAATCCGTAAAAAGGATTCCCCCCTTTAAAAAAAAAAAAAAAAAAAAAAATACCCACACACACACACACACACACACACACATACATACATACATACATACATACATACAGACATAGTGACACCCTCGATAGTCAGGGAAGCTTCCTGTGACCTTCAAACGTCGAGATCTGATGAAAACTCGATTTTTGTAAAACGGGGTAAAACCAATAACGTACCGATTTTTGAAAATCTTCGATTTTCTTAGCGGGAAATCAAAAATATCTGATTTAAAAAAAAAATTATTTCTCAAATAATTGCTTATACAAATGGCTATAAACAATAGGTGGCGCGGGATTTCGAAAAAATGACTACGATATTCGGTTTCAGCGGGTCAAAATACATAAAGTAATCATATTTTGTACACTGACCTCAAAATTTTATGAAAAGATAATGCAGTGCCTACACTATTATCTGTTGAGTAACTCAGTCAGGTACTTCTAGTAGCTGAATGGTACGCTCTGGGACTTACATGCAGGAGGACCCAGGTTCGAATCCCCAACATCGCAAATTGTTTTTCAACGAAAATTCGACGTTGAATCATGGAAAATTGATATAAAATACATAATTTCTAATCTGCAAGTAGAAATAAAATAAATTTTACTATTATTTTTATTTTATAAACTTTTTTATAAATTGATTCTGTTTCAATCGAACTAGATCTGAATGGATCAGATTTGATCCAATCAGATCAAACGTGATCTGGTCGGATCTGGCCAAAATGCAGATTTGCTCAGATCTGATAAATTTGATCTGATTTGATCAGAGCAGATCTAAACTTTTTTTCCCGGGTAATAATCAGATTAAATTAGATCTCCATAGATCAAGTCAGATCTATTTATATCTAATTTTTAATTTAACTTTGATCAAACTTGATCTGGATTGGTCTAATTTGATCAGAGTGGATCTAGTTTGATCAGAACAGATCTATTCATATTCACTTTTTAATTTCATTTTGATCAAACTTGATCTGGTTTGATCTAAGCAGATCAAATTAGATCTCTCCATATCTACTCAGATCTAAATTTAGATCAAATCTGATCTGCTTCGATCGAATTTGATCAGAGCAGATCTAAACTTTTTTCCCGGGTTATCCTTGTCCAGGTCGCCCAACGATTAACTAAAAATACGAAATAAACAAAAAAAATTAGAAAAATGGTTGACCCTGAAGGCCATCCCTGCAACTTACCGCTACTTTTGTAACTAAGCGCTCAAAATTGCACTTATTACGTTTTTGAGCTCTTCAAGCTTAAAAATGTAATTTTCGAGTCTGATAGACGTTTAACCGGACTTAATAAAACACTATTTTTTGAAATTTCAAATCGCAATAACTTTTGAATAAATGAACCGATTTTCACGCGGTCGGCGGCATTCG